>NC_135879.1:133462738-133790950 GCF_964194155.1 Cetorhinus maximus | reverse complement strand
CCCCTGTTTTATCTTCCACAGCACTTGGGCATTGCTGGCTGGGCCAGCGTTTATTTCTCATACTAATTGCCCTTGAGAAGGTGGTGTTGAGCTGCCTTCTTGAACTGCTGCAGTCCATTAGTTTTTTTATAGCTGTTTGGCTTGCTAGGCATTTCAGAGTCAGCTACATCACTATGGATCTGGAGTCACATGTAGACCAGACCAAGTTAGAAGAGCAGATTTTCTTCCCTAAACAGCATTTGTGAACCAGATGAATTATTACAACAGTCCAGTAGTTTCATTGTCATCATTACTGCTACTAACTTTTTACTCCAGATTTATTTAATTGAATTTAAATTTCTCAGCTGCCCTGATGGGATTTGAACACAGGTCACCTGATGATTTGTCCAGGCCTCTGGATTACTAATGTAGTAACATAACCACTATGCTACCATATCATCCCAACCTTGTATCACTTTGTTGCTTCTCTTCCACATCTCCCCATCCTCAAAGATCATCTCCTCCTTGAATCCCACGTCCTACATCTTCATTCTCCTTCTGGCCCAATTCCTTGCCACACAACTACTTCTCTTTAGTCCACTTCTTGTTGGCGTCGTTACTGACTCATTTGTTCTTTTACCATTAAAATTGCAGTCATCACTTCTCTCCGCAGAAAGTGTGCTCCGCGGTCAACACCCTACCTCCAACCTTCCTTTTCTCTCTAAGAACCTTGAACCACCCAGTTCTATGTCTTCTTTCACCATCATTCCCATGTCAATCTGTTTAATGCAGTTTCCACTTTGTCCACAGCACCAAGACCACTCTAATCAGATTCCATAGTTACATCCTTTGTGATTACAACTCTGTAATGCTCTCACTCATCATCCACATCACCCACTCTGCACTGCTTCATATGATCAGCCTTCCCCATCATGGGCAGAATTTTCTGCCTGTCGTGCGGGAGTGGGCGTGGACCTGATTGCTGCCCACGATCAGGTCCGCGCCGCTATTTTAAGCAGGTGGGCTAATTAAGGCCCACCCAGCGTGAAACGCAGCTCCCGAGGACAGCGGGAGTGGGCGGGTGGCGGTGGGACTGCTATGACCGCCGGGTCCAATGGCGACCCGGCTGCCTGTTTAAAAGATCTCCTGCAGCCTTGCAAAGGCTGTCAAACCTGTCCAGCAGAAGGGGTCCCCAGGGTGCTGCTGGTGAGCAGGCCAGGCAGGAAGGTAGGGCAGGGGGGCACTGTGCCCCTCGTTTCTCAGGCGATTGCCTTGCTGCCCTCCTCGAGGAGGCGGCAGCATGGTGGGAGGTCCTCATTCCCAGGGACGGGAGGAGGAGGCCACCCCCACATGACCAAACATGTCTGGAAGGAGGTGGTGAGCTCCCGCGACGTGGTGCAACGCATGTGGATCCAGTGCCGCAAGCGCTTCAACGACCTCTTGCGCTCGGGAAGGGTGAGTACCATGTTGGCATTGGTCACTTAACCCAGCAGGTAGGCTTCCCCCCTGGCCGCACCCACCCCCCAAATCTGAGTGTAGTTACTGTATTGAGTCATTGACGGCATGTGTCCCTCACTGGGTGGGCCAGCAGATATTGCCCATGCCTTGGTCACCCTAAGAGGGTGTTGAAGTGATGGGTTCTACACCCGCAGCATGTGGTACACTGAGACCCACATGACTGTTTTGAGGGCTACCTGGAGGAGCTGCACCTAGACACAGAGCTGGAACTGCAAAACATGTCAAAGTCAGAGTGCTGACATGCTGGGAGGGGAGCTTCTAGGTGATGGAGCACCAATCCATCTGCTGCCCTTTGCGTTCCAGTGCTTGCCCCTCCTTGCTTTGCAAGGTTAGACCGTATGGTGCCAAATGTGATGTAGGTAGCATTTGGCCAAAGTTGGGGGGGCAGGCCTGGCATCTTTGTGTGAGTGGCCAGCAGCTGCGGAGTGAGGAGTCACTGGAGCCCTGCAATGTCCCACTCTGGCTGGGGTAGGACGGCAGCGAAGAGATTCCAGGTACAAGTTGCACTAATCAATGCTCTTCTCTCCTTTCCAGGAGAAGAATGCTCATAATGCTGCCAAGCGGTTGAGGACTGGTGGAGGGCCGGCCCAGTTGGCGATCGTTACCAGGTTTGAGCGGGAGACCAACGATCTGGAGAGGCGCCATGCGCCCAGGTCCACCGGTGTTGGTGAGGCTGGAGTGCCACAGGCAGGTATGTTTGCCCAGCACTGAGGTCACCATTAGTGTCCCAGCAGCCATGGCACTGCTGAATGTTCAGTGATTGAAGTTTGCAACATGGCTTGACCATTGCTTATGGATGGATGAGCGCATAATGATCTGGGGGACAGGGATGACACATTGACATTGTCTCCACGTTAACTGATTAAATGCCCTTTTTCTTCCTTTCAGCATCAGTGGAGCAGGACCGGGAAGAGGAGGCACAGGGGGCCCATCTCACACCTGAGGGCCCTGAAGTGTCTGACCCACCAGTGTCACACCATCTCTGCCAGGCAGGTACCAGCGCAGATACTAGCACCTCGGGGGAATTAGATCATCGGCTACTATCCCGGGGCACAGCGGTGAGGACACTTCACAGTCGCTGGAGGAGCTGGTGGAGACAGAGAGTGCCCATGGCACCAGCAGTCAGAGGACTGCAGGGGACCAGGCACATGCTCAGTCGGTGGCTGATGATGTACCTCTGGAGTTGTCCGCAACACAGCAAACACTGGAAGTCCAGCAGGGTGTGTGGGAGGATCTGACAGAGATACATGAGGCTATGCGCGGCATGGTCTCCATGGTGGAGGAGTCTATGTGGACCATCACCGAAGCAATGACCCTCATGGTCGAGTGCCATGCTTCCTCCATGGAAAGAGTGGCGACTCTTGTGGAGAGGCTGCTCCAGGAGACCAATCAGGGCTTCCTAGGGATGCGCTCGGACCAGCAAGCCCTCACATCAGCATTGACCTCATCTGGTCAGTGCCAGTGTGGGAGATGGTCTGGGCACCAAGCTTCCCAGCTCAGTGCCCATCCATCTACAGTGAGCAGGGAGGTCCGAAGCGACCTCACGTCTGCGCAGCAGCTGTACACTCCTGGCCTCCTCCCCCTTCTGGCCCTCTCTTTCTCCTCAGAGGAGATGCCTCCAGTGGAGAATTCAGCTCCCATTCCCAGGCTAAGGGAAGACTTCCTGAAACCTGCAGGCCCCAAAAAGGATCTTCACTGCAGAGTGCTGACCTGAAGGTTGTGAGTCCAGTCCAAGCAGCTGGCATGAGTTTTTGAAGTATTTCAGCTCACACAGGCAAGTAACTGTAGCTTTCCAAATTAAATACTTGACTGAGCACATTTGCACCTCTTATCCTGCCCATGGATGAGGTTTATATAAATATCTTCTACCCGCCTGCCCATTGCGCCCGTGCGACGACCCAAAGATCACACGGGTCCCGAAAAATCGCCGTCAATTGGTGCCTCAAGGGCTTTGAGTGGCCCGTTAATTAATGGGGGGCGAGCATCGGAGATCATTGCGCCCCCGCCCACCGAAATATCACGGTGCGCCGTGATGTCGGGACGCTCGCCCAATGTCACCGTGCGTCATTTTACATATCGGCGTGTGGGGTCCGCTCCCGCATGCCAACGGGAAAATGCTGCCCCATATCTTCATTGTGATCCAAATCTGTGTTCAACTTGTGACTCTTCAAACATGGCCAGCGTATCTGCAAATTTGCTCCCCTAGTCCCTGCACTTCAGGAAGGCCCCAAGATTCCATCCTTTGCTGCCTCCTTTTCCACACCTACATGCTTGGCAACATCTTCTGTAAGCATAAGTTCTGTAAGCATAGCTTCATCACAATGTCTGCACATTTAGTCTTGATTCCATAACCACTACTGTGCTATGTTATTGCTTAGGATCCTGGAATGTTGCAGGACCAAAACAGACGATTTGGTTCATCAAGTCTCTGCCCATGTTTTCGTCCAGATAAGTCATTTAATCAAAGTTCATTCTCCTGCTCACTGCCCATTACTTTAATATTCATCTTTTTCCAGCATTTTTCTAATTCCTTTTTAAATAATGTATGGACTTTGCTTTCTTTTGCAGTGAACCAGAAACCACCAATCAGCTCCTTGGAAATGCCTTCCCATGGTTTCACATCTACCTGCCTGAATGAGGCTAGTGCATCTCCAACAACGGGCAGAATTTTACACTTGTCATTTGGACAACTGTCCCTCCGCTCCTCCATAAAATTAGATGTCATGACATGGGGTCCGGTTGCCAGTGTCATCGTGTTCACTGCAATAATACAGAAGGTGAGCGAGGCACAAAGTTAGAAGTCCACCTCCCTCCTGATAAAGGCCAATTAAAGTGTACCTGAGGCATTTTTCCCTATCCGTGCAATTTTATGTTGGTCGCACAGGCTTCATAGAGATGGGGTTGGGGAGGGAATTGTGGCAGGGTCAACTCAGCAGCACAGAATAGAAGGGCAGATGACAAGGGGACAGTGAAGAGTTGGAGGCTGGAGTTGAAATTGCATGAGAGGTGAAGGATTTGGTCTGAGTCCACTTTGTGCACAATTCTGAAGTGGAGCCACTGAAGGGTTCACCTGGTAGAGAATAATTTGGAAGAGGGGCGTGCAGTGACTGAGGCACCCTTATAGAGCAGGCTGACAGGAAGGAATAACAGGGAAAGGGACCATGGAGATAGATAGCTCACTCCAATCCCCTCATTAACATTGAAATAAAATCAAAATACTGCAGATTCTGGGAATCTGAAATAAAAACAGAAAATGCTGTAAATACTCAGCAGGTCTCAAGTGAGGAGGAGAGAAGGGAAAGGAGGGTAACTGACTAGGGGCAGCAGCAACCTGTTGGCCAATCAATTGTGTGGCATGGTAACGTGGAAGAGCCAGAAGGATACAGAGAGGAATGTGGACGGCTCTGCCCAAGGAGAGGAGTTTATCCTGAAGGAAGGGTGTACAGGCAGCACTCAAATAACCTCCAGATGTCTGAATGCCAGTGTCTTGGTTGGTTGTGTCTCTGCAGGGAAGCAGTCACATCTATTTGCAACATGTTTGCAGGGGAACTAAGCCCAAATTGTGGGTGACTACCCAATGCCTGTGGTACTGAAGATCACAGTTGCATTGAATTTCTTTGCCGGGGATCCTTTTAAGGATCAGCCGGGTTCTCTGTGGAATAATACACTCAGCAGGCCATCATTGCATCAGGCTTGTAACTGATTCATTGTTCAGGAGGGTGGACAGCTTCACCAAATTTACCACTGATGTACAGACTGAGGCTTTGGGGCCATCACAGGATTCTTTAAAGTTCAAGGGGCAATTGCTTGCATGCATGTGTCCATCGAGGGACCTGTGGACCAGCCAGGGGCATTCGTCAACTGAAAGGGATTCATTCCTTTATTGTGCAGATCACATGCAACCACCACCTGAGGCTCCTGCAGATGTGTGTGTGGTACCTTGGGAATGTATCCTCAGGCACTCCCAGCTGCCTCAGCTCTTTGTGCTACTGGTGTAACTGGATTGTTGGCTACTTGGAGACGAGGGCTTTTCATTAAAGAGGTGGCTCCTGAAGTTAATCAGGCATCTGCGTTCTGATGCAGAGGAATGATACAACGCGAGTCATGCTTCCACCAGGGTAGCTATTGCGAGGATCATTCATCTTCTAAAAATGAGATTCTGATGCCTGAATCGATCTGCTGGTGTCCTGTAGAATGTGCCAGCTTGGGTCTCTCTGATCTTTGTCATTTGCTGTGCGTTGCACAACTAGGCTCTGCAGAGGGGGGAAGAATTGGCAGATGAAGACATCTTTCACCTAAAGCCTCCTCAGATGATGAATCAAACAATGGCTCAGATGAGGAACATCAGGACCCAGACCAGCAAGCCACACTATATGGGGGCCATCAGAGAGAAGCAGGATTCCCTGATAATGGAGTGATTCACTGCCTATTGCTACCAGCAGAAATGAAATGCCACCTTTTCATCCATCAACCCGAATTGCCAAGACACTGACAATATCCCAAAGGCCGGCATCACATCCCTCACTGAGGGAGAATCGGAGGTCCATTGGAAGCGGCCATGGGCTTACTGCTCTTATCACTATCATGTAGCCATGAGACCCCTCACAAAGATGACACAATCAATCATTTAATGAAGTGGATCACAACAACATCAGGAAATTAGAGATAAATGTAACGAGGAAATACAGTAATCAAGGGGGAAGTCCAATTTACAGAGAGACTTAGTGAACCAAATTAACAATAATACAGTGGAGGACAAATTTTGAAATGTATACAAGATGGTTTTCTAGGACATTATATTGAGGAACCAACAAGGGAACAGGCTATTTTAGATCTAATATTGTGCAATGAGAAAGGACTCATTAATAATCTTATAGTAAAGGATCCCTTAGGGAAGAGTGACCATAATATGGTAGAATTTTACATTAAATTTAAAAGTGATATAGCTCAATCCAAAACTTGGGCCTTAAATCTGAACAACGGGAACTACAAAGGTATGAGGGGCAAGTTGACTGTGGTAGATTGGAAGACTACATTAAAAGGTACGGCAGTAGACAGGCAATGGCTAGCATTTAAAGAATTCATACAAGCTTTACAACAAATATATATTCCTTTGAGGCACAAAAATGCCAACAGGAAAAGTAATCAAACCATGGCTAGCAAGAGATGCTAAAGATTGTATTAGATCAAAGGAAGACACATATAAAGTTGCCAAAAAAAAAGTAGGAAGCCTGAGGCTTTTTAGAATTCAGCAAAGGAGGACTAATACAGATACAGAAAGGGAAAATAGAATATGTGAGTAAAAACCAACGAGAAACAAAAATAGACTGTAAAAGCTTCTATAGGTATGTAAAAAGAAAAAGATTAGCAAAGACAAATGTGGGCCCATTATAGACAGAGACAGGAGAATTTTTAAGGGAGAATAAGGAAATGGCAGAGAAATTAAACAAATACTTTGGGCGCAATTGTCTGTGCCCGCTGGCGTCGGGTGTGCTTGGTGGTGTGAACGACAATATGGCGAGAAAGCCAAAAATCAGTTTCACAACATTATGAAACCAGTTTGCCATTGTACGCTCAGCCTGTCAATGGCGGGCCATGTTTCCTGATATTGGACGTCGGGAACCTCATTGTAATACATCTACATATCATTACAAGGCCAGCCTGTCGGAATCATCACCACCCGCTGGATCGTCCACCCATATCAGCGTGCAATCACGCCAACATGTTTCACAACAGCATGTATATGGCGTGCACTTGGTGGACTGCAATTTGAGGAGAACTCGGAGGTGAGTACACAGTAACGTTGCGCAGCGCTCACCCGGGTCGCCTGCTGGGCTTCAAGGTTGAGGTGCATTGGAGGCATGGGGGCAAGGGCTGCCCTACAGTTGAGGCAACTTGGGGTGGGTCAAGGGCTGCCCTACGGCTGAAGGTATGCACAAGCATATGTGGGGTGGGGGAAGAGAAATGGCCATGCACTAGGGAAGCCTTGTATAAACTGACCATTCCTCTGCAGCTGAGACAGTTCAGGCACAGCCACATTGACATGTGTGGAGTCAGGTCTCTAGCTTATCTGCCCACTCAAGTAACACAGAGGCATGAAAGTGCCACCAAGTGCTCAAGAGCTTTTCACCCCTTCGACACAGACTGCAAACTAATGAGCATTTTAGTGGACTCCAGAACAGTTGGACAACTGCACATGTCTAGGGAACTGGTCCGTCACATCTGCCAGCTACTGCAGAATTTGGTGCCAAGGGGACTTGGAGGGCATCCACTGCCAGTGGCTGTGAAAGTGACCGTGGTGCTCAATTTTTATGCCAGTGGCTCCTTTCAGGGCTCCACAAGTGACCTCTGTAGGATATCACAAACCTCCACCCACAAATGCATCCTTGAGGTGACGGATACCATCTTCAAGAGGGCATACAACTTTGTGCATTTTGCACAGGACCAGGAGAGCCAGGGTGCAAGAGCGATTGGATTTGCCCAGATCTCAGGTTTCCCACAGGTGCAGGGTGCCATCGACTGCACTCACGTGGTGCTCAGATCTCTGTCTCAGCAAGGGGTTCAACTATGTCAACTGCAAAGGCTTCCATTCGCTGAATGTACAGCTGGTGTGCAACCACCAGAAACACATCCTGCTGGACTGCGCCCGGCTTCCAGGGATTGTCCATGACTCCTACATTCTCATTTGGTCACAGATTCCTGACGTCTTTCAGGATCCACAGAGGCTGCAGGGTTGTTTCCTAGAGGACAAGGGCTACCCGCAGAGGACGAGGCTGATGACACCCATGAGGTGGCTTCAGACTGCAGCAAAGTGAAGGTATAATGAGGCTCATGCTGCAACTCGTAACTTGGTGGGACAAGCCATTGGGATGCTGAAATTGAGGTTCCAGTGCCTGGACTGGTCTGGTGGAGCCCTGCAATATAGTCCACAGCGAGTGTCACGCATTGTCGTTGCCTGCTGTGCCCTTTACAACCTGGCGCTGCAACGGGGAGAGGAGCTGGCTGAGGAGGAGATGGAGGAGCTGGAGGTCTCCTCCGATGAGGAGGATGTCGATGGTGATGAGGGTGAGGAGGTCCTCGAAGGTGATGATGACAGGGATGAGGCCCTCGCACTGGCCAGATGAGGCAGGCGCGCTTGGGGGGCCCTCATAGCT
Source organism: Cetorhinus maximus (assembly GCF_964194155.1). NCBI lineage: Eukaryota > Metazoa > Chordata > Chondrichthyes > Lamniformes > Cetorhinidae > Cetorhinus > Cetorhinus maximus. Next base: position 133,782,299 of record NC_135879.1, on the reverse strand, counting down.
TCTAGATTTGCGGAGGATGATGACAACATGCAGCGAGGAGACATCATTGATCCTCACATTACATCTGTGAATGTTTGACTCGTGTCTGGCTTATGGCAGTGCACATACCCTCTGTGATAATGCTCTTGTCATGGAGATGCAGTGGATGCCCTGATAATCGCTCGATTGCAGGAGGATGATGGCGACATGCAGTGAGAACACTCCATTGATCTTCACACAGCCTTTGAGAATGTCTGACTCCTGTCTGGCCGAGGGCAGCTCGCTTACAGTCTGTGATCAAGGTCATATCGTGGAGATGCAGCCATGAAACTTTAAAAGCATCTGATCCTTTGTCCGTCTTCAGGAGCACAGCATCACTGGTCCCAGATGCTGAAGAGATGGGGGCCAAACCCAATTTAAAGGTGTTGAGAGCACACAGAGAGAATGTTGGAACTCTGTGGTGCCTGCCCACGACATTCTGGCGGCAATGACATGTTAGTGCAGGCATCACTAACATGTCCAGGGAGTGTGAGGCTGGACCATCACTTTCGTTTGAAAGCTGGAGTGATAGGCAGGGAGATATTCTTGGGAGTCTATTTGCAATAGTGAACATTATGTACAAGTGATTAACACCCAGGCTGTGCAACGACATCTTTTTAACCTTACCAACCCTGCTGCTATGTCATGGTGCTCCCCCGACATCCACAGGGGAGGTGGAGGCATCCTGCTGACTGCGACGCCCTGTCTGTGATGACTTTGGCAAGTGTTCTCTGGAGGGCCTCGGCCTTCTTTCAGGGTCCTGCTGTGTGGCAGTGGCACCCTCCTCAGCCTGTGGAGCTGGAGCTGCTGAGGTCACAGGAAGCGCGGATTCAGATAGGCTGGACGCACCCGAGTCACCTGGATAGATGGTCCCAGAGGGGTGCGTCTGCTCATCCTCCTCCCTATGGGTGCCCAAGAGCCCCTGGCTGACTCCTTGAGAAGAAGGGGTAGCTACAGTGAGATCGGGCTGCTCCGCACCCACCTCGTGTACACACTGTTGGAGGCCAACTATGGCATTGGCAATGGAGTTCAGCCCGTGCAGCAGTGCAGGAGCGACATCCTAGACCAAGGTCTCCATGGCAGCCACCATCCTGCCAGTGTTGACCTTGGTGCGTTGGAATGCCGGTGCTATCGCCTCAGCCTGAAGGCAGACAGACTCCTCCATCGTGCCTTGCAATCTGAAGAGTGCAACAGACATCATCTGACTCAGACTCAGCAAATTCCTGGCTTCCAGCAATCCTCCGAGTGCCGGACAGTTGGAAAGTCCCTGCCGCTGCCTGCTGTGGATCAGATGGATCAATATGCTCACCAGATTGTGATCCTGAGGCTACTCTAAAGCTAGGTCCCACTGAAGTGTGTGTCTCTGGTGGAGGCTGTGGGTGAGCTCTGTGACGGGACTTCAGGGAGAGTTTCAGTGGATTCTTCTTCTGAGCTTCCCTCAGGGCTTGATTGGAGGCCCTCGATCATGGATTCTCTTGGCAGTTTCCCAGATGTGCCTGTGAAACCATGGGGATATAATTACTACATAGCAATGGCCTGTGAAACAGGATAGGTCTCTCACAGCATTGTTGTCTGATGGATGTTGCACTGCTGGATCCTCACTAGGAAGAGCACTGCACAGCACAGGAACGGTCCAGATCCTCGCTGGCCATCTGGATGGCTGTTTCCAAAGTCTGTGCGGACCTTGATATCAGGCATTCCTCCACCAGTCTCGCATCCTCTCTGTCTTGTGTGTGCCAGCTTGTCCTGTATGAATAGAGATGGAGAGAGTGTAAGCAGGATGCCTGCCAGGCCGGTTGATAAGTATGCCTGGCATGTGTGGGTGGTGAGTGGTCCCATGGACGGGATGAGGGTAATGAAGGTGCGTGTGAAAGAGTGAATGGTGATATCCCTTGAACTGGCAGTGAGTGACGGCCCTGTGGATGTGTGATGGGTTTGTGAGTGTGTGAGTTGAGAGTGATGAGAAGAGTGACTTACCCTGGTGGAACGGAGGAGATCATTCGTTCTCGTGCAGCACTGGGTGGCTATCTTCTTTTGCAGGGCGTTGGCGCTGACCACCGTTGCCACCGCCTCCCAAGCCAGATTAGTGATGTTGCTGCCCATCCTGAGGCCAAAGCAGGAGATAGAGGACATCACTGCATCCAAAAGGCGCTTGAGGGACGCATCATTGAAACTAGGGGCTGCAGTCTCCTTGCCTTTTGGGGCCATGTCTTCCATGCAGCAGTCATGGGCTGGAAGCACTGAGAGGTGTGCGCGCTGCTGCACTTTAAATGTGGCACCCAGTATGTTGAAACGGCGAGGTGATGACGTGGCAGATGAATGACAGCCTGCCTATCATAAAAACGGCCTGTTTCTCGGGAATACATAATTAATGCGACAGGTTTTGGACAATACAGCGTGAGGAGCCGCCATTGCGACCGGCAGGTAAAACATTGTACTAGGAAAATAATGGTAGGATTGGGCAGAATCAACCGAGATTTATGAAAAGGAAATCATGTTTGACAAACCTGTTGGAGTATTCTGAGAATGTAACTAGCAGAATAGATAAGGGTGAACCAGTGGATGTGGTGTATTTGGATTTTCAGAAGGCTTTCAATAAGGTCCCACACAGAAGGTTAGTAAACAAAATTAGAGCACATGGGATTGAAGGTAATATACTAGTAAGAATTGAGAATTGGCTAATGGACAGAAAACAGAGAATAGGAATAAATGTATCATTCTCAGGTTGGCAGGCTGGGACAAGTGGGGTACCGCAGGGATCAGTGCTTGGTCCCCAGCTGTTCACAATACATATCAATGATTTGGATGTGGGGACCAAATGTAATATTTTCAAGTTTACTGATGACATAAGATTAAGTGGGAATGTGAGTTGTGACGAGGTTGTAAAGAGGTTTCAAGGGGATTTAGACAGGCTCAGTGAGTGGGCAAGAACATGTCAGATGGAATATTAATGTGAAAAAATATGAACTTATCCACTTTGGTAGGAAAAACAGAAATGCAGAGTATTTGTTAAATGGTGAGAGATCCCTTGTTCACGAGTCATTGAAAGTTAACATGCAGGTGCAGCAAGCAATTATGAAGGCAAATGATATGTTGGTCTTCATTGTAAGAGGATTTGAGTACAGGATGTCTTCCTGATGCCTTGGTGAGACCTCAGCTGCAGTATTGCATACTATTTTGGTCTCCTTACCTAAGGACAGATATACTTGCCATAGAGGGAATGCAACAAAGATTCACCAGACTGATTCTTGGGATGGTGGGATTAAATTGAGGAAACTGGGCCTGTAATCCCTAGAGTTTAGAAGAAAGAGAGCTGATCGCATTGAAACATACAAAATTCTTACAGGACTCAACAAGGTAAATGCAGGAAGGATGTTTCCCTGGAGGAGTTCTAGAGCAAGGGGACACAGCTCTGAATAAGGGGTAGGCCATTTAAGCTGAGATGAGGAGGAATTTCCTCACTCAAGATGATAAATCTTTGGAATTCTTTACCTCAGAGGACTGTGGTAGCTATCGTTGAGTATGTTCACGACAGAGATCAATAGATTTCTATATAGTAAAGACATCAAGGGATATGGGGATAGTGTGGGAAAATGGCATTGAGGTAGAAGATCACCATAATCTAATTGAATAGCAGAGCAGGCTCCAGGGGCTGAATGGCCTACTCCTGTCCCTATTTCCTATGTTCCTATGTAACATAACGCTCAGCCTAACACAATGAATGAACACCTGTGATGACCCACGTGTGTGTATAATTCTTCATTTGTTTACAGGTGCTGGGCCATGGTGTTTCCCCTTTGCTGCCAGCTGCACTGGAGGCAGGCTGCTGACCTTAATGCCCCATTGACCTGGTTGACCTTGGAAGGTATCCTCTGATCACCGGAGGTCGTGAGGGCCCCAGCATTTTGAGAGAGTCCTACCCAGTGGCAGGAGCTTCCTCTATGTTGCGGCATCCTGAGGCACTGGTGTCACTGCAGAGGGGTGGAAGAGACACTGTCACCATCAGGAGTGTCCTGAGAGGAGCCCTCAGGTACAGGCAACTGTTGCTCACCTGACATTGTGAGGTCCAATTGACTCATCTTGTTTACCTGAGAGGGATAAAGACCTGGTGGAGAATCCTGATACCTCACCGTTCCCCCCCCCCTCCCCCCATCCCCCCCTCACATTGGCACTGCCTGACTGAGTTCAGTATCAATCCGATGGTTTGCAGGTCTGCATGTATACCCAGCATCTCCTAAATGTCATGCTGGTTCTCGTGTTCCATGAGAGTCATCAATCTCTCAATAGAGGAGGCCATACATACAGATGAGAAGATGATCTTAGAGCTCATGGCCTGGATGGACTCTTCCAATGTTATTGCCAGGCTGTGCATAACCTCTGGAATCTCCTGATATCCTGGCATTTGTGTAGCATGTCCATTACTTGCCACTTATCACATCCAATGACATCCAATATTTGCTGCCTCATGGGCAACTCCAGAGGCTTGTCATCTGCCTGAGGCTCAGCATCTTCCTGGTCTCCCATACTCATCCAAGTGTCATAGACCTGGACGGTCACAGTCTCCGACAGATGGTCTGGTGCTTGTGTGGTGCTCAAACCAGTTGCTGCTATCCTATCAGCTGATACACGCATACCCACTGAGATAAAAGTATTTGAGCTGGAGGAAGGTGAGGAGCAAGGATGGGAAGCAGCGCCTTCTGAGGTCACCTCCTCTTCCTCAGAGGTCATCACTGGTCCATCAGGGCTTGTGGCTGCTGGGGCCAATGACTGACCCTGTTAAAGAGAGGACAAGGATGAGTAACACTCAAAACTGCAAGTGACATTTTGCAAATATTGCTGCATCACAGAGAGAAAGGTTCCACAAATGATGTTTGACACAGAGGGGTTCATCTCAAGTCATTGCCATGCACACAACCATCCTTTCCCCTGTCCCAGGCACACTCCATCACCCTCCAGGGTTCATAAATGCTCCCTCAGATGCTCACCACTGCTGGAACCAACTCTGGCCTCTCCTCATCCAACGTCTACCCCACCTCTTAAGGAAGCAGATTTGGCACTCCCCCACCAGTCCTTGCCGCTTTCACACATGTTGTGGACCTTCTTCACCTGGAAAGGCAATGGGACAATGATGAGCTCCATGTGTGGAGGGATCAGCTCCTCAGGGTGGTTCCCACAAGCTCTGGTACTTCTCTCCTCCACATTGCATTGCACATCCCGTGCCATGTAATTTTCCCCACCCCCACATCCCAGCCCTGAGAGCTTTGGTACCGAAGAAGAGTCATTTTGGACTTGAAACGTTAACTCTGTTTCTCACTTCACAGATGCTGCCAGACCTGCTGAGTTTTTCCAGCATTTTCTGTATTTTATCTGGGTAGGTTTGTTTGTCTGCTCTAGCTTTGGCTTTTGCACTGGAAAATCAGGACTTGAGGACAGTTCTAAGGTTTCTTGTACACATTAACCATTGCCTTTCCATGTCTGTAGAGCAATTAAAACTATGCCAAAACATAAATTGAAATGTTATTGAGAACATTGACAATCTGAGCCTGCTTGCTGTCTGGATAAATGAAACCACTCTTTTTTTCTGACAAAATGAAATACCTCATATCATAGGTTATAGAATAAAAATAAGAAAAACAATGTATCAGTGTCTTAAACTTATAGAAAAAGGAACAATCAACTTATTGACCCCGCCCCCAATCCCGACCTTCCCAAGCTAAGGTAGCACGTTTTCAGCAAGATTGTTGGAGGCAGTCTATACCATGGTTAGCTGAGCCCAAATGTTATCACAGCCAGCACCATCTACAAAGCTCTGGAAAGGCATATTACGTCAGCAGTGCTAAAACTTTCTATTTTCAAATTAAAACAACTGGATAACACTGTCCATTAGTGCACCTTATGATTAGCACTCCATCTGATCCACACCGTCTCTCCAAAATATCACTATCTTTGCTCCCTGTCTGGCCTTCACTTACAACAGTCCCTCTGGACATTCCTCACTCTTAGCAGCATTCTTAAGTGTTATGGTTAGACTCTATTCCTCAATTACCACATATGTGCTGAAATGCAACAGTCCCACTCTTTTGTTAACAGGAATAAGAAAAATCTATAGTTAAAATCAATGTTTTAAAATTACACTGCAGGATAAAGGCATGAGTGCTTAACACATTCTTCTGAAATTCTGTGCTTTTAATGGAGTCATTAACCAATTTATGTTGAGTGGTTAAAGCCTCTGCTAAAATAGCAGAAAAAGGAATTGCAGATAAACATGCTAAACATTGATGTCTATGTTCCATAGTATAATCTTAAAGACAATAATATCTCATTTAACATAAAGTCATTGAAAATAAAGTATCCTCCTTCAGTAATTTTAAAGCCAATAATATTTCTAATAAAATCATTGAAAATAAAGTCGCCCCCACTGCCAAATTAATTTTTTTTTAGTCTTTCATTGGATTTGGGTGTTGCTGGCAAGGCCAGCATTTGTTGCCCATCCCTAATTGACCTTGAGAAGGTGGTGATGAGCTGACTTCTTGAACTGCTACTGTCCATCTGGTGTAGGTACACCCACAATGCTGTTAAGTAGGGAGTTCCAGGATTTCGATTTAATTATATTGCCATTCCTTAATTGTTGCTATGTCAGGATGGTGTGTGACTTGCAGGTGGTGGTGTTCCCAGGCACCTGCTACCCTTGTCCTTCTAGATAGTAGAGGTCATGGGATTGGAAGGTGCTTTCAAGGGTGGCTTGAAGAGTTGCTGCAGTACTTCTTGTACATGGTACACACTGCTGCCACAGTGTGTTGGAGGTGATGGGAGTGAATACTTAAGATAAGATGGTGCAAATCAAGCAGGCTGCTTTTTCTGAGCTTCTTGTTGTTGGAGCTGCCCTCATCGGGGCAATTGGAAAGTATTTCAACACACTCCTGACTTGTGCCTTGTAAATGGTGGATAGACTTTGGGGAATCAGGAGATGAGTTGCTTGCCGCACAGTTCTCAGTCTCTGACCTGTTTTTGCAGACACAGTGTATGTATAGCTGCTCCAGTAAAGCTTTTGGTCAATACCGACCCCCCAGGATTTTGATGGTGGGAGATTCAGCAATGGTAATGCTGTTGTATGTCAAGGGTAGATGGTTAGATTCTTAGTGGAAAGGTCATTGCCTGAAATTTGTGTAGCACGACCATTACTTGCCACTTATTGGCCCAAGCCTGAATGTTGTCCAGGTCTTGCTGCATAAGGGCACAGACTGTTGATGGAGGAGAAGTCATTGATGAAGCAGCTGAAGAAGGTTTGGCCTAGGATACCACCCTGAAGAACTCCTGCATTGATGCCTTGGCATTGAAATGATTGGCCTTCAACAACAATAACCATCTTCCTTTGTGCTCTTACTCCAACCAGTGGAGAATTTTCACAGAATCACAGGATTGTAACAGCATAGAAGCAAATATTTGGCCCATTGTGTCTGCACCGGTTCTCCAAAAAAGCAATTCACCTAATGCCATCCCCTGCCTATTCCCCGTAACCCTGTACATTCTTCCTTTTCAGATTATAGTCTAACTCCTCCTTGAATGCCCCGATTGAACCTGCCTCCATCACACCCTCAGGCAGTGCAATCCAGATCGTAACCACTCGCTGCATGAAAAATTTTCTCCTCATGTTTCCATTACCAATTACCTTAAATCTGTGCCCTCTTGTTCTTGATTCTTCCACCGTTGGCAACGGTTTTCCCCTCTCTGTCTGGAAGACTATAATTTTGCATATCTCTATAAAAGCTCCTCTCAACCTTCTCTTATCCAAGGAAAATAGTCACAACTTCTCCAATCTGTCTATATAACTGAAGTTCCTCAACCCTGGAACTATGCTCGTGAATCTTTTCCTAAAGCGTCCCGCCTAGAACTAGATGCAATACTCCAGTTGAGGCTGAACCAGTGTTTTATAGAAGTTTAACATACCCTCCTTGCTCTTCTACTCAATGCCCCTATTAATAAAGCCTAGGATAGAATCATAGAAACATAGGAAATAGGAGCAGGAGGAGGCCATTCGGCCCTTCGAGCCTGCACCGCCATTCAATATGATCATCGCTGATTCTCTATCTCAATGCCATACTCATGCTCTCTCCCCATACCCCATGACACCTTTAGAGTCCAGAAATCTATCTACTTCCTTCTTAAATATATTCAGTGACTTGACCTCCACAGCCTTCTGTGGTAGAGAATTCCACAGGTTCACCACCCTCTGAGTGAAGAAGTTTCTCCTCATCTCAATCCTAAATGGCCTACCTGGTATCCTGAGACTGTGACCCTTTGTACTAGACCCCCCAGCCAGAGGAAATATCATCCTTGCACCCAGCCCTGTCAGGATTTTATATGTTTCAATGAGATCCCCTCTCATTCTTCTGAACTCCAGAGAATACAGGCCTAGTTGGCCCAATCTCTCCTTATTTGACAATCCTGCCATCCCAGGAATCAGTTTGGTGAACCTTCGCTGCATTCCCTCTATGGCAAGTATATCCTTTCTTAGGCAAGGAGACCAAAACTGCACACAATACTCCAGGTGTAGTCTCACCAAGGCCCTGTACAACTGCAGTAAGACATCCTTGCTCTTGTACTCAAGTCCTCTTGCAATGAAGGCCAACATACCATTTGCCCTCTTAACTGCTTGCTGCACCTGCATATTTGCTTTCAGTGACTGGTGTACAAGGACGCCTAGGTCCCTTTGTACGTCAACATTTTCCAACCTACCACCATTCTTTTTTTTGTTCATTCACGGGCTGGGCCAGCATTTATTGCTCATCCCTAGCTGCCCTTGAGAAGGTGGTAGTGAGCTGCCTTCTTGAACCGCTTCAGTTCATTTAAATAATACTCTGCCATTCTGTTTTTCCTACACGTTATACAGTATCTGCCATGTATTTGCCCACTCACTCAACTTGTCTAAATCACCTTAAAGCCTCTTAACACCCTTCTCATTGCTCACATTCCCACCAAGTTTCGTGTCATCAGCAAATTTGGAAATATTATATTTGGTTCCCTCATCCAAATCATTGATATATATTGTGAATAGCTGGGGCCCAAGTACTGATCCCTGCGGTACCCCTCCAATCACTGCCTGCCACTCCGAAAAAGACCCATTTATTTCTACTCTCTTTTTCCTGTCTGCTAACAAATTCTCAGCCCATGCCAATATATATATATCCCCAATCCCATGTGCTTTAATTTTACACACTAACCTCTTAAGTGGGACTTTATCAAAAGCTTTCTGAAAATCCAAATACACATCCACTGATTGTCCCTTATCTATTCCGCTAGTTACGTCTTTTCAAAAAACTCCAGTTGGTTTGTCAAACATGATTTGCCTTTCATAAATTCATGTTGACGTTGTCTAATCCCATTGATATTTTCTAAGTTGTCACATTCTTTATAATAGACTTAAGTATTTTTCCTACTACTGATGTTAGGCTAACTGGTCTGTAATTCCCTGTTTTCTCTTTCCCCCTTTTTTAAATAGTGGGGTTACATTTGCAACCCTCCAATCTGCTGGGACTGTTCCAGAATCTACAGAATTTTGGAAGATGACAACCAACGCAGCCATTATTTCCATGGCTACCTCCTTTAGTACCCTGGGATGTAGATTAGCAGGCCCTGGGGATTTATCGGCTTTCAGCCCCATTAATTTCTCCAGCACTATTGTTTTAGTAATACTAATTTCCTTCAATTCCTCCTTCTCACTAGACCCTTGGTTCCCTAGCATTTCTGGGAAGTTACTTGTGTCTTCCTCTGTGAAGATAGAACTAAAGTAGTTGTTTAATTGCTCTGCCATTTCCTTGTTCTCTATTATAAATTCTCCCATTGCGGACTTTAAGGGACCTACATTTGTCTTCACTAATCTTTTTCTTTTTACATACTTTTAGAAGCTTTAACAGTCGACTTTTATTTCCTTGCAAGTTCACACTCATACTTTATCTTTCCCCTCTTGATCAATCTCTTGGCCCTCCTTTGCTGAATTCTAAACTGCTCCCAATCCTCAAGCTTGCTACTTCTTCTAGCAACTTTACATGACTCCTCTTTGAATCTAATACTTTCTTTAATTTCTTTTTTTTATCCATGTTTGGGCTGCTTTAACCTGTTGTATTTTTGCTCCAGAAGAGAATGTACAGCTGTTGCAATGCATACATTCGTTCCTTAAATATTAGCCATTGCCTATCCTTTTAATGAAGTTCCCCAATCTATCTTAGCCAACTCACAGCTCAAACCTTCATAGCTTCCTTTGTTAAGATTTAGGACTCTAGTTTCAGATCACACCTCTTCACTTTCCATCCTACTGAAGAATTCTATCATGTTATGGCCACTGTTCCCTAAAGGACCCTGCACACAAGGGGGAGAATTTTCCGCTCGTTGGGCGGGCGTGTGCCTGACCCGACTGAGTGTAAAATGACGTGCGATGACGTTGGGCGAGTGTCCCGAAGTCATCACGCACTCACGCAATATTTCAGTTGGCAGGCGTGTGCTGGAGTCGGCAGTGTGCCCGCCAACAATTAAAAGGCCTATTAAGGCTATTAAAAGGGTAACTGAATGAAATTTTTCACTGCCTGTCCAACCTGTGGTTGGTGGGCAGGTGAAAATGCCAAGCAGCCTTTGCATTTTTTAGGAAACCTCATCCACGGGCGGATGAGGTTTCCAACAACAAATAAAAATAAAATAAAAATTTTAAAATTTAATTAATAACATGTCCCTGCTCATATGACAGAGTCACATGAGTGGACATGTTTTATAACATTTTAGAAATCTTAATTTTTATTGTTTTAAGCTGTTCATCTCCCTGAGGCAGCTCTGTGCATGCGAGAAGTTCGTGCTCGCCCTCCTCCCCAACAACACAGAGAGCGCTGAGCATTACCGCGCATGACTCATGCTGGGTGGGCCTTAACTGGCCCGCCAGTGTGAAATCGCAGTCCATCCTTGATCGCAGGCAGCAGTCGGCTTCCCAACCACTCCTGCATACCCCCGCCAAGACAGCCTGACGACAGAAAAATCCTCCCCAAGATTATTAATTAACCCCTTCTCATTGTACAATACCAAATCTCGGATAGCCTGTTCCCTAGTCGGTTCCTTGACATACTGTGTGCTTTAACTGCTCTCTCAACCCTTTGACAGCTTTAATGACTTAATGCACCTGCTTTAGAATTGTATAATATTCCTCCTTAATTCCTATTGACTTCAATTTTGCAGGTTCCTTGATGCCACACTTGATCAAATGCTGCCTTGATACTAAAGGCAGTCACTCTCACCTCACCTGTTGAGTTCAGCTCCTTTGTCCATGTATGGACCAAGGCTGTAATGAACTCTCCATCACCAAGTATTGCTGATTAAGTGCCACTTGATAGCACTGTTAATGACACCTTCCATCACTTTGCTGATGATCGAGAGTAAACTAATGGAATTGTAATTGGCCAGTTTGGATTTGTCCTGCTTTTTGTGGACAGGACATACCTGGGCAGTGCTCCACATTGTTTGGTAGATGCCACTGTTGTAGCTGTACTGGAACAGCTTGGCTAGGGGTGCAGCAAGTTCCGGAGCACAAGTCTTCTGTACTATTGCCAGAATGATATCAGAGCCTATAACCTTTGCTGTATCCCATGCCTTCAGCAGTTTCCTGATATCATGTCGAGTGAATTGAATTAGCTGAAGACTGGCATCTGTGATGCTGGGGACCTCCACAGGAGGCTGAGATGGATCATCCATTTGGCACTTCTGGCTGAAGATCATTGCACATACTTCAGCCTTGGGCAGAATCGTCCCAGATTTGCACTAAGTGTGGTGGCAGACGGGGAAAACGACGTTTTTCCCGCTGGGCGCAGAGGTGGCTTCTCACACTGTATCTTCCCAAACCTGCTGCATTAATTATGCATTCCCGGGAAACATACCATTTCATGGTGGGGGGGGCTCTCATTCGCCCGCCACGTCATGATCTCGCAACTTCATCGTGGTGGGCGCCATATTTAAAGTGCAGCCATGCTCGCATTTCTCAGTGCTTCCAGCCCATGACTGCATGGAAGACACAGCCCTGAAAGGCTGCATCCCTCAGGTTCAAAGATCTCAAGCACCTTTTGGACGCAGTGGAGGCTGCCTTGATGTCCTCTGCCCCCATTCTGGCTGCAGGTTGGGCAGCAATATCACCAATCTGGCTTGGGAAGCAGTTGTCAGCGCCATTGCCCTACAAAAGAAGACAGCCATCCAGTGCCACAAGAGGATGAATAATCTTCTCCATTACTCCAGGGTAAGTCACTCTTCTCATCGCTCTCAACTCACACACTTACAAACCCATCACATATCCACAGGGCCCTCACTCACTGCCAGTTCAAGGGGCATCACCATTCACTCTCTTACACTCACCTTCATTGTCCTCATCCCATCCATGGGACCACTTACCATCCACACATGCCCGGCATTCTTATCATCTGGTCTGGCTTACACTCTGTCCACCTCTATACATGCAGGACACGCTGGCACACAGCAAGAGGGAGAGGTTGCTTACCGGTGGAAGAATGCCTGATATCAAGGTCCTCACAGACTTTGAAGACAGAGCCATCCAGCTGGCCGGCGAGGATCTGGACCATTTATGTGCTGACGGTGAGGTCGGCGGTGATCTACCAAGTGAGGATCCAGCAGTGCAACATCCATCAGACAACCATGCTGTGAGTGGTGTGTCCTGTTTCACAGGCCACAGCCGTGCACTAATTATCTCCCCTTTGCTTCCACAGGCACATCTGGGAAACAGCTGATGGAGTCCACGACCCAGGGCCTCCAATCAAGCCCCGAAGAAACCTCTGAAGAGGAATCTGAAGGCATCTTTCTTGAAGTCTCGTCACAGCGTTCACCCACACCCTGCACCAACACAGAGACACACACCTCGGTGGGACCTAGCTTTAGAGTAGGAGAGCACTTTGCACTTTCTGATCCACAGCAGTTGGCGACAGGGACTTCCCAAGTCCCCGGCACTCGGAGGACTGCTGGAGGCCAGAACGTTGCTGAGTCTGAGTCAGATGATGAGCCTCTGGACTCGGTCATGTCACAGTTGCTGGAGCTGCAAAGGCAAGCTCGGGAACATCAGGAAGGGATGTCCGCTGCACTCCTCAGATTTCAAGGCACGATGAAGGAGTCTGTCTACCTTCAGGCTGAGGTAATAGCACTGGCATGCCAATGCACCCAGGTCCCAGGTCAGCACTAATAGGATGCCAGCCACCATGGAGACCTTGGTCCAGGACGTTGCCCTGCACTGCTGCGCAGGCTTAACTCCATCGCCGACACCATAGTTGGCCTCCAACAGTGTGTACGCAAGTGGGGTGTGGTGCAGCTCAATCTCACTGCAACTACCCCTACTCCTCAAGGGATCAGCCAGGGGCCTTCGGGCACTCATATAGAGGAGGATCAGCAGGTGCACGCTACGGGGCCATCCACCCAGGTGACTCCAGGAGTGTCCAGCCCATCTGAATCCTCTCTTCCTGTGACCCCAGCAGCTCCAGCACCACAGCTCGAGGAGGGTGCCAATGACACACAGCAGGACCCCAAAAGTAGGCCAGGGCCCTCCAGGTCTCGCCCTCCAAAGGATGCCAATCAAGGTCATCACAGACAGGGCGCAGCAGTCAGCAGGCTGTCTTCACCTCCGCTGTGGATGTCCAGGGAGCACCAAAATCTAGCGACAGGGTTAGGAAGGTTAAAAAGATGTCGTTGCACAGTATGGGCATGGGTGTTAATCAGTTGTACATAATACTCACTATTGTCAATAAATTCTCAAGAATGTCTCCCTGCCTATGGCTCCTTGTTCTGATGAGCAGTATTCATGTCACTCAGATGCGAAACCTTTCTGCACAAGATAAAGGTCTCAGTCCAGGGCCTCTTCCCCGTGCTTTGTGCAGCCTTCAGGCCAAAGTGATGGTCCGGCCTCACACTCCCTGGAGACATTACTGATGCCTGAGCATTGACGGTGCTGGTCATTGCTGCTAGAATGTCATGGGCAGGCATTCTGAGTTCAGTCATTCTCTCTGTGTGCTCTCAGAAGCTTTAAGATGGGGCTACATTGCTGCCTGAAACACCACCCACCTCCACCCCTCTCCACCTGACCTATTGGTGGCAGTTCTGCCCATGGCGGCAGCTCTGCTGTGCTCTCAGCTCAGGCGCAGGCATTCTCCTAACCCGCACTGCAAGGCTGCGCTGTTAGCATGAGCCTTGGGGGAGGCTGGTCCAAACTGGAATGGTGACATTGCAAGGGGCTGTGAGCACCTCCACAAGTGACTGCTTCATGGACAGTTTTAGCAAGGAGATTGTACAACTTGCCCAGTCGTCCAACTGTTCTGCAGTCCACTAAAGCAGCTCATTAGGTTGCTATCTGTGCCCGAGGGGTGAAAAGCTCTGGAGCACTTGGTGGCACTTCAGTTCCTGTGCATTGCTTGAGTGGGCAGATAAGCTAGAGGCCTGACTCCAATCATATCAATATGGCTGGGCCTGAACTGTCTGATCTGTAGAGGAATGGTCACTTTATACAAGATGTTCCTAATGCATGGCCGTTTCCCTTGCCCATGCCCCTCACCCTCCCAGCACATGGTTGTACATAACCTTCAACCGCAGGGCAGCCTTTGCACCCCCTCCCATGTCACCTCAACCGCAGGGCAGCCTTTGCGCCCCTGCCAACGCGCCTCAACCTTGAAGTCCAACAGGCGTCCCTTGCGAGTGCTCTGCAACATTACTGTGTACTCACCTCCGAGTTCTCCTCAAAGTGCAGCCCACCAAGTGCATGCCTTTTATATGCTGTTGTGAAATTTGTCAGTGTGCAATGTCACCGACGTGGGCACACGATCCAGCGTGGGGGAAGAGTCCGGTGGGCTAGCCTTATAATGATATGCAAATGTATTACAATAAGGTTCCTGACATCCAATGGCGGGACACGGAGCCTGCCATCAAAGGGCTGAGCAGACGATCACAAATTGGTTTCTCAACATAGTGAAACCAATTTTTGGCCTTCTTGCATATGTCCTCTCACGCCACCGAACACACCCAACGCCAGTGGGCACAGACAATTCCGCCCACTGTCTTTTGCACTTATGTGCTGGGCTCCTCAATTAGTGAGGATGGGGATATTTGTGGATATTATGCCTCCTCCTACTCTTAGTTGTTTAAATGTCCATCACCATTCATGAGTGGATCTGGCAGGACTGCAGAGCTTTGATCTGATCCGTTGGTTGTGGGATCGCTCACTTTGTCTATCACATGCTTTTCTGTATTTAACATTCATGCAGTTTTGTGTTGCAGCTTCACCAGGTTGGCACCTCATTTTTAGGTATACCTGGTGCAGCACCTGGCATGTCCTCCTGCATTCTTCATTGAACCAGGATTGATACACTGGCTTGATGGTAATGATAGAGTGCGGGATATGCCGGGCCATGATGTTACAGATTGTGTTCAAGTACAATTCGGCTGCTGCTGATGGCCCACAACACCTCATGGATGCCCACTTTTGAGTTGCTATATCTTTCTGAATCTAATCCATTTAGCATGGTGATAGTAAAACACAACATGATGGACAACATCCTCAGTGTGAAGACGGGACTTTGGTGGTCACACCTACAGATATTGTCATGCACAGATGCATCTGCAACAAGTAAATTAGTGAGGATGAGGTCATGTAGGTTTTCCCCTCTTGTTGGTTCCCTCACCACCTGCCACAGGGCCCTGTCTGGTAGATATCTCCTTCAGGACTCAGCCAGCTCAGTCAGTAATGGTACTGTTGACCCGCTCTTGGGATAAAATTTAACATCTTTCCCCGAGGCAAGTTTGGTGGCAGGAGGCCATTTAATTGGGTGGGAGGGTGGCGGATGGGAACCCACTTATGGGCCTCATCTCATTACCATTGGTATTTACCCCGCAGTGGATAGGAGACTCCCATTATGCGGTAAGCTTGAAAAATGGGCTTCCGGGGAGGTCCCTTATCATCAGGCACTCAGTGCCTGACCAAGGAACTGGGCATCAAACGAGGGGGCCCTCTCAGTGCCACCACAGTCTGCTGCCTGTCCCCTCAACCCCTGAGCCCCCTCCCACCATTACTCATCTGTGGCTTGGATCTCTTGGTAATCCTGGGCCTTGGGTGCATTACAAGTAGCATCCACTGCCTCCCAGGTGGCGCTGCCAAGAAATGCACAGCTTCCGGCAGCTCGTGAGGGGTGGGCAGTGGGCGGTGGGTTGGGGGGGTGGGTGCCCAGTTCAAGTCCCTGATTATTACTTAATTCGATGGGCCTTCTCAAAAGTAGGCAACAAAGGGCACTTGTCAGCCCCCTCTCCAGCGGGTGAGAGCCCCATCACTTATATTAAATTCCACTCTTGGTGATGGGCATAGAAGTCCTCCACCCAGGATACATTTTATAACCTTGCTACCCTCAGTGCTTCTTCCAAGTGATGTTCAACATGAAGGATTACTGTTTCATCAGCTGAGCAGTGCTAAGCAGCAGGAGGTTTCCTTGCCCATGTTTGATCTGATGCCATGAATTTTCTTGGGGTCCAGAGTCAATGTTGAGGATTCTGGGTGTAACTCCTTCCTATCCTAACTGTACATGAATGTGCCTCCAACTATGGTGGGTCTGTCCTGCTTCTGGGACAGGACAAAGCCAGGGATGGTGATGGAGGTGTCTGGGACATTGGCTGCAAGGTACGATTCGGTGAGTATAATTATGTCAGGCTGTTGCTTGAGTTGTCTGTGGGACAGCTCACCCAATTTTGACACAAGATGCCAGAAGTTGGTAGGGTCTTAGAAGAAATGGCTAGTGAGATAGTTGATGTGTTGGTTTTAATTTTCTGAAATTCACTAGATTCAGTGAAGGTTCCATTAGATTGGAAAATAACTAACGCAACTCCTTAATTCAAAAAAGGAGGGGGACAGAAAGCAGGAAATTACAGGCCAGTTAGTTTAACAACTGTCATAGGGAAAATGTTAGAAGCTATTATTAAAGATGTTATAATAGGGCACTTAGATAAATTCAAGGCAATCAGGCAGAGTCAACATGGTTTTGTGAAAGGGAAATCATACTTAACCAATTTATTGGAGTTCTTTAAAGAAGAAATATTTGCTGTGGATAGAGGGGAATCTGTACTTAGATTTTCAGAAGGCATTTGATAAGGTGCCGCATCAAACGTTATTGTGGAAAATAAAAGCTCATGGTGTAGGGGGTAACATATTGGCAAGGACAAAAGATTGGCTAGCTAACAGGAAACAGAGAGTAGGCATAAATGGGTCATTTTCTGCTTGGCAAGATGTAATGAGTGGTGTGCTGGGGCCTCAACTCTACAATTTATATAAATGACTTAGATGAAAGGGTTGAAACTATGGTTGCTAAATTTACTGATTACACAAAGATAGGTAGGAAAGTAAGTTATGAGGAGGACGTAAGAAAGCTTCAAAAGGATATAGATAGGTTAGGTGAGTTGGCAAAGATCTGGCAAATGGAGTATAACGTGGGAAAATGTGAAATTATCCATTTTGGCAGGAAGAATAAAAGAGAAGCATATTATCTAAATGGTGGGAGACTGCAGAGCTCTGAGATGCAGAGAGATCTGGGTTTCCTAGTGCATGAATCGCAAAACGTTAGTATGCAGGTACAGCAAATAATGAGGAAAGCTAATAGAATGTTATCATTTATTGCGAGTGGAATTGAATACAAAAAGAGGGAGGTTAAGCTTCAGTTATACAGAGCACTAGTGAGACCACACCTTGAGTACTGTGTACAGTATTGGTCACCTTAAGGAAGGATGTAAATGCATTGGAAGCAGTTCAGAGAAGGTTTATGAGACTAATACCTGGAATGGGGGGGTTGTCTTATGACGAAAGGCTGGACAGGCTAGGTTTGTATCAGCTGGAGTTTAGAAGAGTAATAGGCGACTTGATTGAAACATATAAAATCCTGAGGGGACTTGATAAGATGGATATAGAAAGGATGATTCTTCTTGTGGGAGAGTCCAGAACTAGGGGCCACTGTTTCAAAGTAAATGGTCACCCATTTAAGACAGAGATGAGGAGACATTTTTCTTTCAGAGGGTCGTGACACTTTGGAACTCTATTCCTCAAAAGACGGTGCAGGCAGAATCTTTGAATATTTTTAAGGCAGAGGTAGATGGATTCTTGATAAGCAAGTGGGTGAAAGTTTATCAGGGGTAGGCAGGAGTATGGAGTTGAGGTTAAAATTGGATCACCATGTTCTTATTGAATGGCAGAGTAGGTTCCAAGGGCCAAGGAGCCTATTCCTGCTCCTAATTCGTATGTTTGTATGGCTAGGTAGGACTTGGCAAGATCTACTGGGCAGGGTGTGCTACCAGTGTTAGCACATTGGATCATTACAAAGGTTGGTGCCTTTCTGATCTTCTGTTTAAACGCTGTTGTGTGAAAAAGAGCAACTGCACACACCAGTGCGGATGATTTCATTGATGATTTTTTTTTACAAGGGATTTTCTTAAAATGCATTTCTTCTGCACCTCAACCGTCAGCAGTAATCATGCCTTGAGTTATACACATGCTTCATAACATTCTATTTGTCATTTCTTTGTTTCCTTAAAGATTAATTTGCTCTTAATTAAGATAGTATTTATATGAAAACATTTTAATTCTTAGGAATTATTATCTATTAATGTGCCTTAATATACACCACCATTATTCTCATGACAAACGTCTTTATGAATAGTTCTGGTTTGTGCCAGCACAACTGTTCAAAAATATACATAAGTGAAGCTCTAAACAGGCCTGGAAATATTTTACTTGTGGGAATTGAAGTAAATATAAACAAAAGTAAAAGATACAAAAAATAAGTAATTTTGGAAACCAGGCCCAGAAAATCGTCGTTAGCTGATTGAGGGTTTAATTTTAATCCACTTGCTGTGCTGTTAGATAACTCTCAGATTTGTGAAAAAAATGACAAGTTTATTACACGTGCAATTCAGTTCACACAGTAAAGTTAAACTTTACAAGCAGATAGCTCAACTGAACCACAAAAGGTTCAAATTATGCAGTTACAGCAAAGTTCACTGAAATGAACAGGATGCACAGAGATAAACCAGCTGCAGGGCCAGTTAGGGAATTTCTATGGTGAAAGAATGGATCAATAGGAAAATTCAGGTTTGATCACCAACTCTAACTTAAATCAATTTGTTGTGAACTGAGACTGTACATTATACATTTACAGTTAACACAGCTAATAATCATTGATTAGAATGTAACCACTTGACATGAACATAGAATGAAACATAATAGTCAATTTTTTAACCCTGCAAGGTATCAAGCAGGTGGCCGGGCGGTGGGGGGCGGGGTGGGGGGTGGTGGGGCAGGATGAATATGAAACTCAATTGCTGGTTTAGGTTTACGGCCCAGGGTAGTTTAGCTCCCAGGTTTTGTTTAAATGCCATTAGTCCACTTCCCACCCAGAAAGCAAATATGGCAGCCAATTTGTGCAAAGGCAAAGTCCCATATGAAACAAATGAATGAATAGATAATGGACTGAAATTCCTCAGAAATGGTGTAAATCCCTGATCATTAACTGTCTGGAAGCTCTACTAATGACGCCAAGGAAGCATCCAGTAGGTCCCACAAATGCATAAGCTGATATATTTTGTAGGGAAAGGCACTTGTTACATTTCTGGCAGTTATTGGTCCTAGCACCCAGTGGAGCTCTTGATAATGTCTCAGTGCATTTTCATAATCAGTAGGAGTAATCCCACCTTGCTGAGCTTCCAGGGGGCCACAATCAGAGAGCATGGTTCAAAGAATTGGGCTGCAGTGTTGTGACTTATCTGAATCTTGGCATGAGGTAGGTGAGCCTATAACCAACAAAATGTTTGGTGGCAATTTTTACCTTCAGTACTTAAACAGTAAACAGTCAGGGCAATTTGTGTGGTCACCCATTGGGGAACCCGCCTGATTTTGAAATCAATGGAAATGAAAGTGGTCTAATTTGTACAATTCATTCAATACCCATAGCAGTTTTACAGCCAGGAAGCAAATTGAAAATCTATCCCTATGTCCACCTAAAGAAACATGTTGATTTGTTCAGTGATTTCTGGAACAGACACACTGGGCTTGATTTTCCCTATGAGGGTGTGAAACAGAAATTGCTCTTGTTTCTGGGTCCTAAACCCACCCCTGAGGGAAAATGTCACTCATTGGGATTTTGATAGCAGAACTTCATTAATTGCCATGAAGACAAGTTCTAGCTAACCGGATTTCAGAGCTGGACCTGCGGGTGGATTCATTGTGGAGCATCCGCGATGCTGAGCAAGTCGTGGATAGCACGTTTAGCGAGGTGGTCACACCCCCGGTGAAGATTACACAGACATAAAGGGAATGGGTGACCATCAAGAACAGTAAACGACTCAGGAAGGTAGTGCAGGAGTCCCCTGTCATCCCCCTCTCTAACCGATATACGCTTTGGATACTGTTTGGGGGGATGGCCTCTCAGGGGAAAGCAGCAACAGCCAAGTTCACGGCACCGTGGGTGGCTCTGCTGCTCAGAGGGGCAGGAGGAAAACAAGTGGCAGGGCTATAGTGATAGGGGATTCAATAGTTAGGGGCACAGACTGACGCTTCTGTGGCCACAAACGTGAATCAAGGATGGCATGTTGCCTCCCTGGTGCCAGGGTCCGGGATGTCACAGAACGGCTGCAGGATATTCTGGGGAGGGAAGGTAAGCAGCCAGTGGTTGTGGTACACATTGGTCCCAACGACATAGGTAAACTAAGGGATGAGGACCTGCAAGCTCAGTACAGGGAGTTAGGAGATAAATTAAAATGCAGGACCTCAAATGTAGTAATCTCAGGATTACTCCCAGTTCCACGTGCTAGCGAGAGCAGGAATAAGAGGATTGACCAAATGAACACATGGCTGGAGAGATGGTGTAGCCGGGAGGGATTCAGATTCTTGAGGCACTGGGACCGGTTCTGGGGAAGGTGGGACCTGTACAAGCCGGACGGGCTGCACCCAGGCAGAGCTGGGACCAGTGTCCTTGCGGGGGCTTTTGCTAGTTCTGTTGGGGAGTACTTAAACTAGTGTGGCAGGAGTAGGATCAGATAGGTCAGATTCAGATCAGAAAAATGGAGGTAGAACATTAGCTAGGGACGTTGTGATCACAATTCAGTCAGATTTAGCATTTTAGCATTACCATGGAAAAGGACAGAGATAAGGCCAGAGTAAAAGTCTAGAACTGGTGAAAGGAAAATTTTGCAGAAATGAGAAGGGACTTGGCTAAGGTGGACTGGACAGCACTGCTGAAGGATAAAACAGTGGAAAACCCGTGGGAAGCACTAAAAAGCGAGATCCTAATTGTACAAAGTAGACATGTCCCCTACAAAAATAAGAGTGGTACTGCCAAATCTAGACCCCCCCCCCCCCCCCCGCCCCCCCCAGTTGTCTCGAGGAATACAGGGGAAGATCAAACAGAAAAAGAAAGCGTACGATAGGCACAAAGAACTAAGCACTGCAGACAGCCTAGACGAATATAGGAAGTGCAGGGACGAAGTAAAAAAGGAAATAAGGAAATCAAAGAGAGGGCATGAAATAAGATTAGCAAGTAAAGTTAAAGATAACCCAAAGATGTTTAACCAATACATTAATGCTAAAAGGTTAGTTAAGGAAAAAGTGGGACCTATCAGAGATGAAGATGGAAACTTGTGTGTAGATACAGTGGCTGTGGGAAGGGTTTTGAATGAATATTTTGTCTCCGTGTTTACAAAGGAAAGGGAGGATTTAGATATAGTAGTCCAGGAGGAACACAGTGAGATATTGGATGGGATAGTTATAAAGAGAGAGGAAGTACTCGAAGGGTTGAAATGCTTGAAAGTTGATAAGTCACCAGGGCCAGATAGATTGTTTCTGAGGCTGCTGAAGGAAGTCAGGGAGGAGATACAGATGCTCTGAGGATGATTTTCCAATCTTCACTAGATACAGGGGAGGTACCGGAGGACTGGAGAAATGCAAACATAGTTCCATTGTTTAAAAAGGGATCAAAGGAAATGCCAAACAATTATAGGCCAGTTAGTCTTACATCCGTGGTGAGCAAATTAGTAGAATCAATCCTGAGAGATAGGATTAACTGTCATGTGGAAAGGCATGGACTAGTCAGGGTTGGTCAACATGGATTTGTTAAAGGAAGGTCTCGCCTCACAAATTTGATTGAATTCTTTGAGGAAGTGACAAGAAGGGTTGATGAAGGTAGTGCAGTGGATGTTGTGTACATGGATTTTAGCAAGGCTTTTGACAAGGTCCCACATGGCAGATTGGTCAGGAAAGTAAAAGCCCATGGGATTCAGGGTAATGTGGCAAACTGGATAAAAGGTTGGCTTTGTAACAGGAAACAAAGGGTAATGGTCGATGGATGCCCTTGCGAATGGAAAGTTGTCTCAAGTGGTGTTCCACAGGGCTCGGTGTTGGGACCCTTGCTGTTTGTGTTATATATTAACGATTTGGATGTGAACGTGGGGGGCACGATTGAGAAATTTGCAGATGACACAAAGATTGGCCGAGTAGTGGATAGTGTAGAGGATAGCCATAATCTCCAAAATGATATAGATGGGTTGGTGGAGTGGGCGGTAAAGTGGCAGATGGATTTTAACATAGAGAAGTGTGAGGTCATACATTTAGGGAGGTCAAACAGTTATAGGGATTAAAAAATAAATGGGAATATACTAAGATGGGTAGATGAAGTGAAAGATCTTGGCATACAAGTACACAGGTCCCTGAAGGCAGCAGTTCAAGTAGACAATGTTGTAAAGAAGGCATATGGAATGCTCTCCTTCATTGGCAGAGGTATAGAATATAAAAGTAAGGATATAATATTGGAATTGTATAAAACACTGGTGAGGCCACAACTGGAGTATTGTGTGCAGTTCTGGTCACCACATTACAGGAAGGACGTGGAGAGATTGCAGAGGAGGTTTACAAGAATGTTAGAACCATAGAACCATAGAACACTACAGCACAGAAAACAGGCCATTCGTTGCCAGGGTTAGAAAAGTGTAACTACGAGGAGAGATTGGATAGGTTGGAGTTATTTTCCTTGGAACAAAGAAGGCTGAGAGGTGACTTGATTGAGGTGTACAAAATTATGAGGGGAATAGATAGAGTGGACAGGATAAAATTGTTTCCCTTGATGGAGAATTCTAGAACCAGAGGACATAGATTCAAGATAAGTGGCAGAAGGTATAGGGGGAACATGAGGAAGAATTTTTTTACGCAGAGGGTAGTGGGTGTCTGGAATTCGCTGCCCAAGTTGGTGGTAGAGGCAGAAACTTTAAAATCTTTTAAAA
The DNA here is from genome assembly GCF_964194155.1 of Cetorhinus maximus. NCBI lineage: Eukaryota > Metazoa > Chordata > Chondrichthyes > Lamniformes > Cetorhinidae > Cetorhinus > Cetorhinus maximus. The sequence goes on along the minus strand of NC_135879.1, from coordinate 133,758,965 downwards.
AGTACCTGGAGCTGCACCTTAAGTGCTGTAAGCTGCAGGGCTATGGGCCGGGTGCAGGAAGGTGGGAATAGAAAGGGCACCTGGGTGTTCTCGGGTTGGCATGGACAAGATGGGCCGAAGAGCCTCCTTCTGTGCTGTAACTTTTCTATGGTTCTATGGATGGGTGGCAATGGGCAAACTGCTCCTTCCTTAACTGTTTCCGATGTACCCTTACACAGGTCTTGGATATCGTGGCCACATCTTGGACAAAAGCTAAGATTCACCCAATACTCATAGATCTTCCAGCTTTATAATGAGGGCCATAAGATACTAAATTAAAAGCCTTATGAAAATTATTAAGAACAATGTAAATGAGTTTCTCTTGAGCCTTATCATCTCTCCTCAATTTTTTAAAAACTTAGAATTTGTTTCATAAATTTCTTACACGCACATTATCAAGCATATTCCTTTTTGGTTATTTTCTGCTCGATTATGATTTTACAAATTAGTTAACAGCTGTTTTATATGGAGCCCCTGATTCCATGACACAATCCCAGAGAAACAGCACGAATGCCATTTTAATCTGTTTACTTCATTTTCCTGAGAGATTTTCACTGAAGTTAGAACAGCAGAGCAGTTAATCCGTTGTGAATTTCAGCATTAAGCACAATAAAAAATAATTGTTGACTTGTACACAGGCCCCACAATTCCTGGGGACTGCTCTACCGGAATCCTTTCCCATTCTACCAACAGATTAGAGATCACATCACAAATCTCAGCAACAGGGTCATTAATATGGCCAAGCCCTGCATCAAATGGCCTTGAAAGGCAGAATGATCCATAGCCATGCCACCTGAGATCCCACTAAGACCAACGAGGTCATAGAAAAAGTAATTTTGGTGTTTATGACTCAAAAGGAGCCACTTTACCTTCAATCCCATCCAGGATTACATAGGTAAAACATGAGGCCTCTCAGAGGCTTCAAAGTGACTGAAAACAGCTCTGAATAACTCCATGGCCAGGGTTTTTAGGCAGGGGGTGGGAGGAGCGTGAAATTGAATGGATAGGATTCCTTCTGGGTTCTCGGCCGCCCAACCACATAGTGATTTTAAAATGGGCGGGCAAGGCTTCGGACAGGAAGCCCACCCTTGCTACGGTTGAGGCCTTTATTGGCCCAATAATTAGCCACTTAAGGGCAGTTTCCACCAGTCTCAATTTTTAAACTGGCAAGGAGGATTGAAGTTGTGTGGGGGAAGCCCAAAAAGTGGCGGAGTTAGATCCCAGGCAAGAATGACGGGAGAGGCGCCTCCATCAGAAGCCCCCTTCAGAAGTTAAGCCCCACCCCCCTGTAGTAATTACGGTTTTATTTAGTGTGTAATGTACCTTTAAGAGTAATACTTGTTAGGCAAGATCACACGATCTGTAGTAACCAATAGGAGAGTAGCGTGGGCTACCTCAGCAGTCAGTGTAGAGATAGAGTTAGAATTGAAAACGCATGTGTAGTTGCTGCTAAGCATATTCTAATTAAACTTAAAGTTTCCACCCAAGAAGTGTCTTCTGATCAACTCTACTATTAATAGCACAACTCGGCCACCCTACAACAAACTGGTGACGAGGATAAAACAGTATTGAACAGAAGAAATCAAGTTAGAAATAAATTGGCACTCTAACTTGCCCAGTGATTGTAAGTAGCAAGCTCTGTTAGAATTGAAGAAGTTATCCCCTCTCAAAATGCCACAATTTGGGAGAATTGATCCTTTTGAACCTGCCACAGATGATTGGTCTCAACACATAGAATGCCTCACATTCTTTTTTCAAGCGAACGGGATTACGGGGGAAGAGAAGAGAAGAGGTGAACAATCCTCTTGAGTACTTGTGGGAGCAAAACCCACTGTCTGATTTGAAGTTTGATGGCACCCAATGCCGCAGATTCGAAGAACGTCAATGAATTGATGGACCTTGTGAAGGGTCACTTTCAACCAAAGCCATCAGTCACGATGCAGAGGTTCAGGTTTAATTCAGGATATAGAGCCCCGGGTGAGACAATTGCTTGCTATGTGGCAAATTTGAAGCAGTTAATGGAACATTGTGAGTTCAGTATGACTCTGAATGACATGCTCAGAGATCGTTTAGTGTGTGGTGTGAAAGAGGACTCTATTCAGAAAAGATTATTGTCCAAAGTGAATCCAGATTTCAAGAAGGTGCCGGAGATAGAGCTGGCCATTGAAAGTGCAGTAAGAGATTCAAAGCAATACAGGGTGTGCAAAACGGTGCCGTCCTCCACATCAGGCTGGAAACCTCAGCCAAAAGAGCCACGAAAAAGCTAGAATCAGCCAAGAAGTGGGAAACAGACCCCGCTAGCTGAAGAATAAAGAAAAATAACTTAGCAGTGAAATCAAAGAATAATTTTAATTGAGGTGGAAACAATCAGCATTTTAGCAATTAGTCTTTTTTGGTTTAAAAAAATCAAATGCTACTATTGTCATAGAAATGGACATATGATGAGGCAATGCAAGGAAAAATTCATGCAAGCTTGTAAACAAAAGAAGAAACCCAATGAAATCTACATGTAGAAGAGGTTGAAACAACAAATTCAGACATTTACTCGTTGTTTAATCTGAAAGTTGGAAAGACAGAAACAATATTTATCAGAGTGAAAGTAAATAGCAAACCTGTTAGAATGGAAGCTCCCATGTCCACATCCACTACAGTACAGGGGGAGGCAATGGCATAGTGGTATTGTCATTGGACTAGTAACCCAGAGACCCAGGGTAATGCTCTGCAGATCCATATTTGAGTCTCCCATGTTCTACACCACTTGGAGGAAGCACTGGGGGTGGTAAGGGTGCAGAATGTACTCTGGGTGGGGAACTTCAATGTCCATCACCAAGAGTGGCTCGGTAGCACCACTACTGAATGAGCTTGCTGAGTCCTAAAGGACATAGCTGCTAGACTGGGTCTGTGGCAGTTGGTGAGGGAACCAACAAGGGGGAAAAACATATTTGACCTCATCCTCACCAACCTGCCTGCCGTAGATGCATCTGTCCATGACATTATCAGTAAGAGTGACCACCGCACAGTCATTGTGGAGACGAGGTCCCGCCTTCACATTGAGGATACCCTCCACTATGTTACCACCATACTAAATGGGATAGATATCGAACAAATCTAGCAACTCAAGACTGGGCATCCACCAGCAGCAGCAGAATTGTACTCGATCATAATCTGTAACCTCATGGCTCAGCATATCCAACACTCTACCATTACCATCACGACAGAGGATCAACACTGGTTCAAAGAATAGTGCAGGGAGGCGTGCAGGAGCAGCACCAGGCATACCTAAAAATGCGGTGTCAACCTGGTGAAGCTGTAACATAGGACTACTTGCGTGCTAAACAGCATAAGCAGCAAATGATAGACAGAACTAAGCGACCCCACAATCAACAGATCAGATCTAAGCTCTCCAGTCTTGAATGGTGGTGGACAATTAAACAACTCACTGGAGGAGGCTCCACAAATATCCCCATCCTCAAAGATGGAGGAGCCCAACACATCAGTGCAAAAGATAAGGCATTTGCTACAATCTTCAGCCAGGAGTGTTGAGTGGGTGATCCATCTCGGGTTCCTCCAGAGGTCCCCAGCATCACAGATGCCAGTCTTCAGCCAATTCAATTCATTCCATGTGATATCAAGAAACGGCTGAAGGCACTGGATACTGCAAAGGCTTTGGGCCCTGACAATATTCTGGCAATAGTACAGAAGACTTGTGCTCCAGAACTTGCTGCGCCCCTAGCCAAGCTGTTCCAGTACAGCTACAACACTGGCATCCACCAAACAATGTGGAACACTGCCCAGGTATGTCCTGTACACAAAAAGCAGGACAAATCCAACCTGGCCAATTACCGCCCCATCAGTCTACTCTCCATCATCAGTAAAGTAATGGAAGGGGTCATCAACAGTGCTATCAAGCAGCACTTGCTTAGCAATATCGGCTTACTGACGCTCAGTTTGGGTTCCACCAGGGCCACTTAGCTCCTGACGTGATTACAGCCTTGGTTCAAACATGAACAAAAGAGCTGAACTCCCAAGGTGAGGTGAGAGTGACTGCACTTGACATCAAGGCCACATTTGACTGATTGTGGCATCAAGGAGCCCTAGCAAAACTGGAGTCAATGGGAATCAGGGTGAAAACTCTCTGCTGGTTGGAGCCATACCTAGCACAAAGAAAGATGGTTGTGGTTGTTGGAACTCAGTCATCTCAGCTCCAGGACATCACTGCAGGAGTTCCTCAGCGTAAGGTCCATCCTGAGGTCAGAAGTGGGGATGTTTGCTGATGATTGCAGAATGTTCAGTTCAACACCATTCGTGACTCCTCAGATACTGAAGCAGTCTACGTCCAAACACAACAAGACCTAGGCAATATTTAGGCTTTGACTGACAAATGGCAAGTAATATTTGTGCCACACAAGTGCCAGGCAATGACCATATCCAACAAGAGAGAATCCAACCATCACCCCTTGATGTTCAATGGCATTACCATCAATGAATCCCCCACTATCTGGGGTTACCATTGACCAGAAGCTGAAATGGACTAGTCTTATAAATACTGTGGCTACAAGAGCAGGTCAGAGGCTGGGAATCATGCGATGAGTAACTCACTTGCTGACTCCCCAAAGCCTGTCCACCATCGACAAGGCACAAGTCAAGAATGTGATGGAATACTCCCCACTTGCCTGGATGAGTGCAGCTCGCACAACACTCAAGAAGCTTGATGAAGCTTGACACCATCCAGGAAAAAGCAGCCCGCTTGATTGGCACCACATCCACAAACATTCACTCCCTCCACCCCCGATGCATAGTAGCAGCAGTGTGTACCATCTACAAGATGCACTGCAGTAATTCACCAAGGCTCCTTTGACAGCACCTTCCAAACCCATGATCACTACCATCTAGAAGGACAGGGGCAGCAGATAGATGGGAACACTGCTGCCTGGAGGTTCTCCTCCATCACTCACCATCCTGACTTGGAAATATATCGCCGTTCTTTCACTGTTGCTGGGTCAAAATCCTGGAACTCCCTTCCTGTCACAGCACTGTGGACGTACCTACACCACATGGACTGCAGCGGTTCAAGAAGGCAGCTCACCACCGCCTTCTCAATGGCAACTAGGGATGGGCAATAAATGCTGGCCCAACCAGCGAAGCCCACATCCCGTGAATGAATAAAAAAAGAAAAATAAGGGAACATAACCTCAGATATTTGAATAATGATGAACATCAATTAAGTTTAGAAGAAACAGCCACCAAGCTAAAAACATATATAGGTGCTGATATTCAAGTAAAAGGCATAAGCAGAGTAACTGTCCATTATGGAAGTCAATCGGCAAAGCTACCAGTGTTAGTATTGAGAGGCAGAGGGCCAAGCCCTTTAGAGCGAAATTGGCTGAAGGAAATCAACCTGATTGACCACTGGGATTTCAAAAGGAAGCTGAAGCAATCCTGTTTTGAAAAAAGTGTGAGTAAGGACTCAACAATGTGAAGAAATGCAGGCTGTCCTAGGCCAAAACCTTGAAGAACAGCAGAAGGAACTTGAAGAGATCTGCTTGATGACAGAGTTTGAGACGAGGTGAGCAACCTTTGAAGGGAAAAAGAAAACCTGTTGAAAGACCTTCACACGCTACAACATTCCCTCAGGTCTAAGTTTGTATCTCTGGAAAAGTATGAAGAGAAACAGAAAGAGTTCAGCTCTTCGCTGGATAAATTGAAGAATGAGGTGGCAGAGAAAACACAATAATGTTCAGTATTCCAGGAGACAGCAAACAAATACAAAAAAGAGGTGGAAGAGCTGAAGAATCAGCTACATTAAGCCAAAGAGGCTTTGAAAGCAAAAGTCACTGAATTTTCCAAGTCGTAGACAGATGATGAAATTTTGGGAGATTCAACCATTGAGCTCAGACAAGTTGAGCTTCACCTGAGAGAAGTCTAGCCAACAGTGAAGACAAAAAGAAGGCCAAGGTTAAAGCCTGCACTAGAAAAAAAGAGAAGTGAATGTTCCAGGCGAGGTAATCAATTTGGGTCACCGGGTAAATTCACAGGGCCTCTACACGGTTGAGGAGAAAGTGAGTGCCATAAGAGGTACTTGCGCCAAAGAATGCCTCAGAGCTCAAATCATTCTCTACTCAAAAAGAGCCAACGTTGGCCTTGGGAGAGGCCCCGAAAAGAAGCTTTCATAAAGGTGAAATAATTGTTGCACTCGTTCAATCTATTAGTGCATTATGACCATATGCAAGAATTGGTGCTGACATGTGACACATCTCCCTGCGGAGTGCTCTCTCATCGAATGGACAACGGCATGGAATGTCCAATAGGTTACATATCAGAATGCTCACCACAGTGGAAAAGGGATACTCGCAGATAGAAAAAGAAGGCCTGTCCATCATCTTTGGTGTCAAGAAATTTCACCAGTATGTTCACGGCCATCATTTTACAATCGTTTCAGACCACAAACTATTGATAGGTTTGCTTAGTGAGGACAAGGTTATACCACCCATAGCCTCAGCAAGAATACAACGAGGGGCCTTAATTCTGGCAGCATACAAATACACTTTCATACATAGGCCTGGTAAAACGCCGATGCCCTTAGTCATTTGCCTTTACAAGAAAATGATGAGCGCTTTCCATTTCCACAGGCTCTTGTTTTACTATTAAATTTCTTAGACTCCTTGTTGGTATGTACTCAACAGACCAGAGACTGGACCAGTTGGAACTCAGTCCTATCTCACATACGAGAACAAGTGCTACATGGTTGGACAAAATGAAACCATACTTCAACAGAAGACATGAAATAATCAGCCAGGATGGCATCTTATTGTGAGCAGCATGATTGGTAGTTCCTCCAAAGGGAAGGGAGCTACTTTTAATTGAACTACACGGTGCCCACCCAGGAATTTCCTGAATGAAGACCATAGCACGCTGCTATCTATGTTGGCCTGGGAAGGTTGGCAAAATAGACAGTTTAGTAAAGCACTGTGTGCAATGTCAGCAACTGCAAAAGTTGCCAGCGACAGCTCTGTTACACCCATGGGAGTGGCCAGGTAGAGCCTGGGTGCGGTTACACATTGAATACGTTGGATCTTTCCTGGGAACAATGTTTCTGCCCATTGTCAATGTCCATTCAAAATAGTTGGACGTATATGAGGTGAAGTCACCAATGTTGGCCGCTACAATTGAGAAATTACGTCAGAGTTTTGCCATTTACAGACTACCAGAAGTAGTTGTTTCTAATAACAGCACAGCATTTACGAGTGCTGAGTTTCAGCATTTTATCAGCCTCAATGGTATCACTCATGTGAAAACTGCACCGCACCACCTTTCCTCAAACAGACTGACCAAAAGGGCGGTTCAAATGTTCAAGACAAGCATGAAAAAGCTAACTGGTGAATCCTTGGCAACCAAGCTAGCACACTTTCTTTTTCATTTCAGGGCTACCCCTCATACAACAACAAGTGTCATACCTGTGGAGTTATTGTTGAAACGCCGTCTCCGGACAAGATTGAGCTTAATAATGCCAAATTTAGAGGGGAAGGTGGAAAGGAGTCAGGGAAGCCAGAAAACTAGACATGACTGCATAGTTGTGAGAGGAAATTTACCATGGGAGAGCAGGTATACATGAAAAACTTTGGGGAAGTACCAAATTGGTTATCGGGTGAAAATGGACCTCTATCTTACTATGTGGAGGTGGAAGGCCGGATCATTCTTAAACATGCGGATCATTTAAGGAAGAGAGAGACAAATCACCAAGATATAGTTCTACCAGTGATCATTGAGGCGTTTCCTGTTGAGAAAACTCAACCCAGTACTGACATGTCTGATGTTCCTGTAGGAATTGAGGATACAGAGCTGCAAGTGCCCACTGAAGCACCTGATGTTCAGGCAACTCCGAAAAAGGAGATTCCTGACAAAGAAACTGAAGTTGTGGAGCTGCAACATTCCACACGTACCAGGAAACCATCTGAAATACTGAACTTGTAAAGTCCTTCGCCAGTGAAAATATTATGTTGTCTTGAAAAATATGTACTTCTAAATATAATATGTACAACCTAGTTAAAGGGGGAGGAATGTAGTAATTATGGTTTTATTTAGTGTGTAATGTACTTTTAAGAATAATACTTGTTAGGAAAGATCACATGATCTGTAGTAACCAGTAGGAGAGTAGTGCGGGCTACCTCAGCAGTCATTGTAGAGATAGAGTTGAAAGCACATCTATAGTTGCTGCTGAGTATATTGTAAATAAACTTAAACTTTCCACCCAAGAAATGTCTGCTAATCAACTCTATTATTAATAACACAACTGGGCCACCCTACAACACCCCCTTAAGGGGTCCAGTGGCCTCCGCACCTCCCTCCCTCGCCTCCAACCTCTCCCCCAAGACCCTGATCGCCCCCTTCGTTCCCCCACACCCAGGGCTGACATGTCCGATGTTGCTGTAAGAGTTGAGGATAGAGGACTGCAAGTGCCCACCGAAGCACCTGATGTTCAGGCAACTCCAGAAAAGGAGATTCCTGACAAAGAACCTGGAGTTGTGGAGCAGGGGATATACACCCCAGAAACCCCAGGCCTTCCCTACCTTCCCTGCCCTGGGACACTTTAAAATTACCTGCCCCTCTGGTGCCCAGACTTAATCTCAAGCATCCTCCTGCATTTCCTTATCAGCCCACTGCAACTCTCGTCGCTGCAGGGATTGGAAAACTGCTGGCTAATCAGATTGGCCATCAGCTCTCTAAGGCAGGACTATCTCTCGAGTGAGGGGCTGAAGTCCCACCTGCAGCCACTTAACACTCATTTGAATGTGAAATCGCTGTGGGGCACTCTGAGTCAGCGGGAAGCGAGACCCCGCCATCTGAAAAATTCAGGCCCATGTCCTTGAGACCTTTCTCTGGTCATAAGAATACTCTTGCAAATTAGAATCCAAGTCCTAATGAATGGGGCTTCTATTATTTTCTTAAGTTTAAAATAAACGGTCTATGTGATGCCACTTTTTTGCTTCTTACTATGGCAGTAGGCCAATGGCAACCTGTGGCCTTTTAATTCTTCAAATACCAGTCACAGTATTTGCTGTGCCAGACACAGTAGCACTCTATATTTTTCAGCATGTTTTGGGTTAATGATCATTAATGTGCACTGACCATGTTTGGTTCTGAATTGCATTCCCCATTGAGGGACTCATTCTTGAACTATCCCATACATCACTCCCGTATATGACCTCATTTCACATAATTTTTTGAGGGCCTCCCAGGAATGAAACTGCAAATGTATTGTTAATTTTAAGACTTGAACAAACTTTAATGTACAAGTTTGAGATTCAGTGTTTTATTTATTAATGCACCCTATTGTTCATTTAATTTTTTGAGCAAATATTTTCACAATTACCTAAGATGAAATCCAATTCTTGCTCAGTGATTACCTCAAATAGTGTTGAAAGATTGAATAAATTTTGCCCAGTAGAGGAATAAACTGTTAAATAATGCATGCGTTTTTGAACAAGGTATATAAACAATGAACAAATCAGGAATTCTGAAATAAAAATTATATAAAAATCTGACAGTGGTGACAGCAACAGGGACAAAAAATGAAAAGGATAATTTAATTTAAATTGAAACAAACATTGTCTCATATTTTGCAATAAAATGCATGTACAAAGATGGGTCACAATAAATTACAGCTGCCATTGTAGAATGCCCTTGACATTTCCAATTTTACACCATCAGATTTATCATTCTTGCTGATTTAAGCAGAACCTAAAACAAATATGGATCCAAAGGCTCACATTCACAGGTAATGGCAAGTCTAATTCACTGTGCTGATCCAATTTGGAAATCTATAGGGACCTGTAATTGCTGCATAAAAGAAACAGCAAATAAAGTCCTTTTTCTTTAGTGTCAGCAGACTGTGATTATTGCATTTATTGGATTTTACTGAATGGGTTTCACATTTTGTCAAATGAGCAGGGGAAATATACCTGCCCTCTAAGGCCTGCATTAGCATTTCTGCACCATAACAGTAGATAAACCAAAGTAATTTTTCAATTCCAGGTTGAACGTAATTGGATATTTGAAATCCCAAGCCATAGTTATTTTATGAAGTCTGACTTCTTTGATCTAGAAGAGCAGAGTTCTATTTTCTGAATACATTTTCAAGGGTTTTTTTTTGCTTTGGTGATGGGGGAATTATTTCTTCATGTGCTCATTGCAAAATGACCACATATACAACGCTATATTCACACGTGGCTTGGACAATTTATATATATGAAATGTAGCTGATGTCACTTGATCAACAGCAGACTCTAATATTAACTACATTTACATGTTCTTATGGACTATTTTCCAAAAAGAGAATTGAGGTCTCAGATTTTACTCAAAATGAGAAGGTTTGCCTCAGATGTGTGAATATTCGCTCTTTGAACTCACATTGTAAACATTATTCAGTTTTAATAAGGTTGGGTTAGGAGAAAAATATTTGATTCAAATAACTGGCTCTATTTTTAATAGAGTTGCTTTATTTATTGGGAAATTTGGAAAGCATTTTCTGGGCATCCTTGTCGTGCTTAACCACCTGTGAATGCCAAGACAATCAATGCATTTGATTTTTTGGCATTTGCGAGAGTATGAGAAAGCGTAATATTAAAAAAGGCTGTTCATCTCATTAAGTCTCTTCCTTCTGCATTTCAGAAGACAAAAAACTATCACCTTCTGCCAGAATTGCTGAGTGGAGATCCATCTCGAATTTCTTCTAAAGTCCACATTATCACAGCATCCAGACTTAAGCCAATTCCATTCATTCCATGTGATATCAATAAACAACTGAGAGAGCCAGATGCAGTAAAGGCTATGGACCCTGACAACACCCCAGTAGTAGTACTGAAGACTTGTGCTCCAGAACTAGCTGCGCCCCCTAGCAAAGCTGTTCTAGTACAGTTACAACATGGGCATCTACCCAACAATATAGAAAATTGCTCAGTATGCCGTGTTAACAAAAAGCAGGGTAAGTCCAATACAGCCAGTTACTGGCCCATCAGCATACTTTCAATCATCAGCAAAGCGATGTAAGGGGTTGTCAACAGTGTTATCAGGTGGCATTTACTCACTAATAACCTGCTTACTAGTATTCAGTTTGGGTTTCGCCAGGACCACTCAGCTCCTGACCTCATTGCAGCCTTGGTCCAAACATGAACAAAAGAGCTGAACTCCAGAGGTGAGGTGAGAGTGACTGCCCTTGACGTCAAGGTAGCATTTGACTGAGTGTGGCATAAATGAGTCTTAGTAAAATTGAAGTCAATTAAAATCAGAAGGAAACCCTTTACTAGCTGGAGTTCTGCCTAAAACAGAAGAAGATGGTTGTAATTGTTTGAGGCCATTCATGTCAGCCCAAGAATATTGTTGCTTGAGTTCCTCAGGGTAGTGCCCTAGATGCAATCATTCTCAACTGTTTCATCAATGAACTTCCTCCATCATAAGGGCAGAAATGGGGATGTTCACTGATGACCGTACAATGTTCAGTTCCATTCACAACTCCTCACATAATGAAGCAGTCCGTGCCCACATGCAGCAAGACCTTGACAACATTCAGACTTGAGCTTATCAATGACAAGTAGCATTCACACCACATAAGTGTCAGGAAATGATGATCTCCAACAAGAGAGAGTCTAATGATGTCCCCTTGATATTCAATGGCATTACCATTGTAAATGCCCCACCATCAACATTCTGAGTATCATCACTAACCAGACACTTAACCGGAGTAACTACATAAAATGCTGTGGCTATAAGAGCAGGTGAAAGGCTTGGAATTCTGCAGCGAGTAACTCACCTCCTGACCCCCCAAAGCATCTGCACAATCTGCAAGTCAGAAATCAGGAATAGGAATACTATCCATTTGCCTTGAAAAGTGCAGCTCCAACAACACTCAAGAAGCTCAACACAATCCAGGTCAAAGCAGTCCACTTAATTGGCATCTCAACACCATCTAAAGTCTCTCCATCACTGTTGCACAGTGGCTATAGTGTGAACCATCTACAAGATGCACTGCAGCAATTCATTAAGGCTTCTTCAACAGCACCATCCAAACTGTCCCCCTCTACTGCCTGGAAGGACAAGGGCAGCAATTTTTTGATCTTATTTTATACATTGGCACATTAAATCTATTGATTCAACATTTGCGGCTGCTTGGCTTGGGTAGCATTCTTGGCTCTGTATCAGCATAAGAGGAGAAAATGTAGTCTGGGCGATTGAGGTTTTTTTAATTCATTTATGGGATGTGGGCGTCAGTGGCTATGCCAGCATTTATTGCCTATTCCTAACTGCCTTTGAGAAGGTGTGAGCTGCCTTCTTGAACCGCTGCAGTCCATGTGGTGTAGGTACACCCACAGTGCTATTAGGGAGGGAGTTCCAGGATTTTGACTCAGCGACAGTGAAGGAATGGCGATATATTTCCAAGTCAGGATGGTGAGTGGTTCAGAGAGGAACTTCCAGCTGGTGGTGTTCCCATCTATCTGCTGAGTGAATGGGTGAGTGAATGAATGGGTAGGTGGGTGAGGTGGGTAGGTGGATGAGATGGATAGGTGGGTGAGGGGGTTGGGGTAATCTTGTGGTCAGGGATAGTTGGATGTGGTGGGGCAATAGTCAGGTGGAGTGGTAGTCGGGTGGTCAGAGGGGTAGTCAGGATGTCGGGAATAGTCAGGTGGTCTAGGGGTAGTTGGTTAGCAGGTAATCGGGTCTGTTCGGAGAGATTGCCGGGTAGTCGGTAGTGGGGGTAATCAGGTCTGGTCGAGGAGGCAGCCGAGTCTAGTCAGGGGGAAGTCAGGTGGTCAGGATGGCAGTCGAGTCTGGTTGGGGGGAAGTCGGGTGATCGGGGGAGGTAGTCAGGTCTGGTCAGGGGAGTAGTCAGGTGGAGGGGTAGTTGGGTGGTCAGAGGGGTAGTTAGGTGGTGGGTAGTCGGATCTGTTTGTTGGGAATGCCGGGTAGTTGGTGGGGTTGAGGGGTAGTCAGGACTGGTCAAGGAGGTAGTCGGGTGTTCAGAGGGCATGGTTGGGGGCATAGTTGGGTTGTTGTAGGGGATAATTGGAGGGTTCAGTGGTGTTGCTCAGTTGAGTTACAAAGCTGTTAAACCAGGTATTAAACTGTCTAACGTTTTCTGGGTGAGTATCCAGCTAAGCCCCACATATTTGGCCCAAGTCTCCACCCTGAGCTCTGGGTCAGAGGCATTTGCGGAGGTCCTATGAAGCAGGGAATCAGCTCATCGGAAGTTTAAACTTCCCGAACAATTCCCATGTATGTCTGCACATCAGGCCTTCCACAGCATTCTCCCAGCATACATCCCAACTCCAACGAACTGGCAACTGGAAGATTTGGGCCATACAATAGAAAAGTCAAAATACAATGATGAATCTGCATAAAATGTTAATAAGATCACAATTGGATAGCATGTGCAGGTTTGGACTTCATATTATAGGAAAGATGTTGAGGAAATAGAGTACAGCACAGGTTCACTAGGATGCTACCTGGTATTAGGAAATGAAAATTTGAAGGAAAACTTGAAATATTGGGACTGTTTGCACGAGAACAGAGGAGATTATATTGGGTCGACCTGAATAAAGGTTTTTAAAACATTGAAGGAATTGGAGAAGATAGAAAGAAACAGAGGGCAAGACTTTTCCAAAATGGTGGAGGTTCAGTCATTGGGATGGTTTCCAGGTTGGAGGACCACACTGGCATGAGGTAGGACTTAACCTGTGATTTTCCCAGGATGAGGCATTTAAGAGCCAGCAGGTGGGGGAGGTGGCCAATTAAGGACGGGGGCGGGCCTTCCACATTGCTTGCCCAATCAGAGCACCAGCAACTCTGGAGCCTCAGCAGTGCCATCAAGAGAGGCAAACACTCCTGAAGGAGCTAGGAGAACACATTTATTTTTAGGAATCCTCGGAGGGGTGAGCATAAATTTAGATTTTTTGGTGGGCCAAGCTGGCAGGCCCTGGCAAATGGAGGGGAAAACCCCTCCAATGGCAGCATTGGGGCCTAAAGGTGGCCTTTACTGCCAGTTACCCACTCCCTGGGGCATTGAGCCTCCAACACTGCAAACTTCCAACCCTTCTCCCCCAGGAAGCCAAACAAACAACTGGCGGCCTTACCTTGTGGAGGGTAACTGCTCCACCCAGAAAAACTCCCCTTAATTGAGCCTTTAATTATTCAAATTGGCTGCTTGTCCCTGTTCAGTGGACAGCCGAGTGACAGCTGATCATGCTGCTGAAAACTTCCCCATTGGCAGGCTGAGTCGCAGAGCCGTTCCAACGTGGCTTCTTGTTATTTTCCTGGCTGCGTTTGCTGCCAAAGCCATGCATGCACTGCTTTATTGTTTTACTCCGTGATGTCATTGCGAGCGATGGAAGTTCCTAACTTTACTGATTGGCCCTATCATCGCAGGTTCTGCCAGGTCAGAATCAGCTCTGCAATTAAGGGTCACAGACTATTAGATACCATATAAACACAGGCAATGAATGAGGAGAGAGATGTGAATAACCCCCTGTGTCTACAACAGCATCTTTAGGTGAATAATTCCCAGTCTCAGTTTCTCAGAGGGTCCCATTGTTAACAATCTGCACAACATCATTGGCTTATCAAATAAATCAAATCCATACACTCTTCAAGTAATGAGATCTTAAAGGGTCATAAGTATTGCAGTGTTTTTGCATCAGGTGAGATCAGCAGGGCAAGGGGTAAGAATGGGAATGGAGCTAGCGGGCGGGTAGGAGAGAGGGAAGGCTTCCTAAATATCTGCTGTGAGCAACAAAGTTGTCCGCAGCTCTGATTAGCTTACACACATCACTCCCACCACCCCCCCTACGTGGTCAATGTGGATGACAATCATGCCCAGGTGCCCACCCACTCTGTGCTACCGGGTTAGGCTGCAAGGCAGCCGCTCATTTGATGGGCTTTTGCTGGCATTGTGTCTCCTGCAAATGATGTCATTGGTTTCCTGCACATGCGTGGACATCAGGTATCGGCAGCCATTTTGCGTGGTCATCTTACGTTGGCAAGAGACACAGTGCATTTTCCTGGGTCTTTTTTTTAATTCATTCATGGGATGTGGGCTTCACTGGCTGGGCCAGCATTTATTGCCCATCCCTAGTTGCCCTTGAGAAGGTGGTGGTGAGCTGCCTTCTTGAACCGTTGCAGTCCATGTGGTGTAGGCACACCCACAGTGCTGTTAGGAAGGGAGTTCTAGGATTTTGACCCAGGGACAGTGAAGGAATGGCGATATATTTCCAAGTCAGGATGGTGAGTGACTTGGAGGGGAACTTCTAGGTGGTAGTATTCCCAACTATCTGCTCCCCTTATCCTTCTAGATGGTAGTGGTCATGGGTTTGAAGGGTGCTGTCGAAGGAGTCTTGGTGAATTCCTGCAGTGCACCTTATAGATGGTACACACCCCTGCTACTGCGTGTCGGTGGTGGAGGGAGTGAATGTTTGTGGATGTGGTGCCAATCAAGCGGGCTGCTTTGTCCTGGATAGTGTCAAGCTTCTTGAGCACTGTGGGAGCTGCACTCGTCCAGGCAAGTAGGGAATATTCCACCACACATAAAATTATAAAAACAAAAAGCTAAAAGCTACTGCGGATGCTGGAAATCCAAAACAAAAACAGAATTACCTGGAAAAACTCAGCAGGTCTGGCAGCATCGGCGGAGAAGAAATCAGTCAACGTTTCGAGCCTTCATGGCCCTTCGGCAGAACTGGAGCATAGTTAGAAGAAGGGAGAAATATAAATTGGTTTAAGGTGGGTGGGGGGGGCGGGGGGGAGGTGGGGGGGAGAGACACATTGAGGGTGTGGTGATTGTGGAGATGAGCAGATAATCAAAAGATGTCACAGACAAAAGGATCAAAGAGGTGTTGAAGGTGGTGGTATTTGTCTGAGAAAAGTGCTAGTATATTCCACCACACTCCTGACTTGTGCCTTGTAGATAGTGACAGGCTTTGGGGAGTCAGGAGTTGGGTTACTCGTCACACTATTCCTAGCCTCTGACCTGCTGTTGTAGCCAAAGTATTTATATGACTAGTCCAGTTCAGTTTCTGGTCAATGAGAATTCCCAGGATGTTGATAGTGGAGGATTCAGCATTAGTAATGCCATTGAACAACAAGGGGTGATGGTTGGATTCTCTCTTGTTGGAGATGGTCATTGCCTGACACTTGTGTGGTGCAAATGTTACTTGCCACTCGTCAGCTCAAGCCTGGATATAGCCCAGGTCTTGCTGCATTTGGACATGGACTGCTTCAGTATCTGAGGAATCACGAATGGTGCTGAACATTGTGCAAACGTCAGCGAACATCCCCACTTCTGACCTTATGTTGGAAGGTAGGTCAATGATGAAGCAGCTGAAGATGGTTCAGCCAAGGACACTACCCTGAGGAGCTCCTGCAGTGAGGTCCTGGAGCTGAGCTTACTGACCTCCAACAGCCACAACCATCTTCTTTTGTGCTAGGTATGACTCCAACCAGTGGAAAATTTCCCCCTGATTGCCATTGACTCCAGTTTTGCTGGGCCTCCCGCCCCCCCAGCCCATCACCCTGATACTGATAAAATTATGCCCAGACTGTTTCCAGTGAATGAGAGATTTGGAATGAGGGGCCTCAGGTGCAAAATAAAATGTAAGTGATTTAGGACAGGGAGCAAGAGAAATCTTTTATATAAGGAGGGCTGTGAGGCTGGAGAATGCGTTACCAGAGTTGGTGATTGAAACAGTGCCCATGTCAACATTTAAGAATAGACTAGATGAGCAGTTGATGGAAAGGTGGATGAAGGGGTATGGAAATGAAACAAGCACATGGAATTAGAATTATTGATTGTATGGAGCAAAAAACACCCAAAAAAAAATCTGGTAAGGCCAAATGACCTGTTTCCACTTTGAAATTTCTATGTAACGCCACGCTATATGCCAGACATGCATAACAATATAGTGCTATGATCCCCATAAAGGCCAATAACTTTAAAAAATAAATTAATTTCCTAGTGAATTATGGAAAGAACCAAAGGACAAGATTTCATATTTTAAGACTTATTTGTAGTAAATAAACTATAAATCAACAGACTACTGTTATAAGACCATAAGACGTAGGAGCTGAAGTAGGCCATTCGGCCCATCGAGTCTTCTCTGCTATTCAATGAGATCATGGCTGATCTGATAATCCTCAACTCCACTTTCCTGCCTTGCCCCCATAGCCCTTGATTCCCTTTCTGATTAAAAACCTGCCTATCTCAGTCTTGACTATACTTAACGACCCAGTCTCTATTGCCCTCTGCGGTAAATAATCCACTGATTGACTACCCTCTGAGAGAAGAAATTCCTCCTCATCTCTGTTTTAAATGGGCGACCTCTTAATCTGAGATTATGCCCTCTGGTCCTAGACTCTCCCACAAGGGGAAACAACCTTTTAGCATCTACCCTGTCAAGCCCCCTAAGAATCTTTTATGTTTCAATAAAGTCGCCTCTCATTCTTCCAAACTCCAATGAGTACAGGCCCAACCTACTCAACCTTTACTCTTAAGAAAATCCCTCCATACCCAGGATCAATTTAGTGAACCGTCTCTGGACTGTCTCCAATGTCAGTATATCTTTCCTTAGGTAAGGGGACCAAAACTGTTCACAGTATTCTAAGTGTGGTCTAACTAGTGCCTTTTATAGTTTTAGTAAGACTTCCCTATTTTTATATTTCGTTCCCTTTGAAATAAAGGCCAACATTACATTAGCCTTCCCTATTACCTGCTGAACTTGTATGCTAGCTTTTTGTGATTAATGCACGATTAATGATGTGATTAATGCATGTGCTTCAGCTTTCTGCAGTCTTTCTCCATTTAAATAATATTCAGTTCCTCTATTCTTCCTGCCAAAGTGCATGACCTCACATTTTCCCACATTATATTCCATCTGCCAAGTAGTTGCCCACTCATTTAACCTGTCTCTATCCCGCTGCCATTGTAGCCTCTTTGAGCGGAATTTTCCCAAATTTGCTCCAAGTGCAGTAGAGAGCAGGCAAAATGGTGTTCCACCCGCCGATGGCGATGGCGGGTTTTCACAACGTACCATCCTGAGCCCACCACATTACTTATGCATTCCCGGGAAACATGCCATTTCCATGATGGGTAGGCTCTCATTCGCCCTCCCGCCATCACCCTGCCGCTGCATCACGCCAGCCACCATGTTTAAAAGGCAACTGCCAGGACAGCACTCATCGCCACTAGCTCAGCACTACTGCCGGGGAGACATAGCCAGCAAAGGAAAAAAGATCGCAGTCCCCCACTTCAATGACAGGTCCCTCAAGCGTCTACTGGATGCCGTGGAAGCCCACCAGGATGTCCTATCCCCGCTCTGGCCGCAGGATGGGCTGCTATGTGACCAATCCAGTTTGGGAGGTGGTGGCAGCGGTGGTCAGCGCCAACACCCTTCAGAAGAGGACAGCCACCCAGTGCCGCAAGAAGATAAATGATCTCCTCCATTCTGCCAGGGTAAGTCACTCTTCTTATCACTCTCAACTCACACACTCACAAACCCACCACACATCCACAGGGATTTCACTCACTTCCAGTTCAAATGACATTAACATTCACTCTGGTCCTGTACTGACGGTGAGGTCGGCACTGCTCTACCAAGTAAGGATCCAGCAGTTCAACATCCATCAGACAACCATGTTGTGAGTGATGTGTCCTCTTTCACTGGCCTCTGCCAGACCACTCTCCTTGCTTTCACAGGCACATCTGTCAAACAGCCAACAGAGTCCATGACCCAGAGCCTCCAATTAATCCCCGTAGAAACCTCTGAAGAGGAATCTAGAGGCACCCTTCCTGAAGTCCCATCACAGCGCTCACCCACAACCTCCACCAGAGACACATACCTTGGTGGAACCTAGCTTTAGAGTAACCCCGGGACCACATTGCACTGTCTGATCCCCAGCAGGCGGTAGCAGGGAATTCCCAGGTGTCCGGCAGTCGGGGGACTGCTGGAGGCCAGAGCATTGCTGAGTCCGAGTCAGATGACGAGGCTCTGGACTCGGTCATGTCACAGTTGCTGGAGCAGCAAAGGAAAGCTCGGGAACTTAAGGAAGGAATGTCCGCTGCACTCCTCAGATTGCAAGGCACAATGGAGGAGTCCGTCCATCTTCAGGCTGAGGTGATTGCACCGGCATGCCAATGCAACCAGGTTAACACTGGTAGGTGGCGGCCACTATGGAGACTTTGCTCCTGCACTGCTGCGCAGGCTCAACTCCATCACTGATGCTACAGTTGGCCTCCAACAGTGTGTACGTGAGAGGGGTGCCAGGCAGCTCAATCTCACTCCAGCTACCCCTTCTCCTCAAGGAGTCAGCCTGGGGCCCCTGGGCACCCATAGGGAGGAGGATCAGCAGGTGCACATTCCGGGCCCAACCATTCAGGTGACTCCCCTCTTCCTGTGACGCCAGCAGCTCCAGATCCACAGTCCGAGGAGGGTGCCACTGCCACACAGCATGACCCCAAAAGCAGGCTAGGGCCCTCCAGGTCTCAGCCCTCCAGAGGACTCCCGCCAATGTGATCACAGACAGGGCGTTGCAGTCAGCAGGCTGCCTCCGCCTCCGCTGTGGATATCCAGGGTGCAACAAGGAGTAGCGACAAGGTTAGGAAAGTTAAGGAGATTTAACTCTTTTAGGGTCCACCAAATAAACTAAATTAACAAAACGAGGGATAAAATAAAACACAGCCCCTAAATTAGGGAACTGCAAAACCAAAGACAAAATTTAAAGGAAACTTACAAACGTTAAATCAAAATGTGGTTGAGGGGGTCGATGAAGCACCCCAACCCCCGCGGTGCCCACTGTGCACAGAAGGCCTCGACGGTGCCGGCAGACACCGCATGCTCCCTCTCCAGGGAGTTAAGGAGATTTAGTTGCACAGCCTGAGCTCTGGTGTTAATCACTTGTACTTACTGTTCACTATTGTCACTAAACCCCCAAGAATGTCTCCCTGTCTATGGCTTCTTGTTCTGAAGCACAGTGCTCTTGTCACTCAGATGTGAAACCTTTCTGCACAAGATAAAGGCAAGTGTCTCAGTCCAGGGCCTCTTCCCTGTGCTCTGTGCAGCCTTCAGACCAAAGTGATGGTCCAGTCTCACACTCCCTGGAAACATTACTGATGCCTGCACCTCAGCGGTGCTTGTCGTTGCTGCCAGAATGTAATGGGCAGGTGCCACAGAGTTCTCTCATACTCTCTGTGTGCTCTCAGCACCTTTATTGAGAGGCTGCCCCATGACGTCAGCATCTGTGACCATTGATTCTGTGCTCCAGCCCCTGAAGGGGTCAGGTGCTAAAGGTAGACAAAGCATCAGATGCTTCTAAAATTTTATGGCTGCATCTCTATGATATGACCCTCATCACAGAGCACAAGCGAGCTGCCCTCGGGCAGACAGGAGCCAGACATTCTCAGAGGCTATGTGAAGATTTATGGAGTGTCCTCACTACATGTTGTCAGCATCCTCCTGCAATTGTGCGACTATTAGGGCCTCCACTGCATCTCCATGACAGGAACATTCTCACAGAGGGTATTTGTGCTGCCGTAAGCCAGACTGGAGTCAAACATTCACAACTGCGATGTGAGGATCTATGGGGACACCTCACTGCATGTCATCATCATCCTCCACAAATCTGGCAGCTATGAAGGCCTCCCGAGCATGCCTGACTTATCTAGCCAGTACAAGGGCCTCATCGCCGTCATCATCACCTCCGAGGACCTCCTCAGCCTCATCCGTCAGTGTCCTCCTCATCAGAGGAGACCTCCAGCTCCTCCATCTCCTCCTCTCCCTGTTGCAACGCCAGGTTGTAAATAGCATAGCAGACGATGATGATGCGTGACACCCTCTGCGGACTGTATTGCAGGGCTCCACCAGACCTGTCCAGGCACTGGAACCTCATCTTCAGCATCCCAATGGTTTGCTCCACCAAGTTGCGAGCTGCAGCATGAGCCTCATTATGCCGTCACTCTGCTGCAGTCTGAGGCCGCCGCACGAGTGTCATCAGCCATGGCCTCTGCAGGTAGCCCTTGTCTCCAAGGAGACAACCCTGCAGCTTCTATGGACCCTGGAAGACTGCAGGGATCTGTGACTGACTGAGAATGTAGGCGTCGTGCACACTCCCTGGAAAACGTGTGCACACCTGCAGGATGCATTTCTGGCGGCCGTTCAGCTGCACGTTCAGTGAGTGGAATCCCTTGCAGTTGATGTAGTCCACCATGTGTAACGACGAAGATCTGAGCACCACATAGGTGCAGTCAATCGCACTCTGTAGCTGTGGGAATCCCGAGATCAGGGCGAATCCAATGGCTCTTGCATCCTGGCTGCCCCTGTTCCGGACAAAATGCACAAAGTTGTGTGCCATGGAGAAGATGGCATCCATGACCTCATGGATGCATTTGTGGGTGGCGGATTGTGGATACCCTCCATGTCCCCTTGGCGCCAAGTCCTGCACAAAGTGGCAGATGTGAGGCCCCTAGACATGTGCAGTCATTGGCGACACTGGTTCTCGGTCATCTGCCGGAATGGCAGGCGGTGTCTATAGACCCTGGGTATCACTAGGCGCCGACCAGCCACAGCTCGCTGTCGCTCCTAGGCAGCATGTGCAGGAACCGCAGCAGTCCCTTCTTCCAGAGGTTGCTGCCCTTGCCTTTGCACAGCCAGGAGCCTCAGTCACTCTCTCCTCCGCTCTCTGTAGGCCATCAGGCATACAGCTAGGTCACCAGGCTCCATGCTCCTGATGTGGACGTCCTGCAGCATGAAAGGGAGAGCGAGACATGGTTAGCATGGGTGTACTTAGCACCTTTCCTGGTCCTTTGTGATAGCTCTTTAACGCTTCCCGGAGAGGGCCAACCACCCTCGGGTGGCCACAAATGAGTGCGCTGCATGGCTGTCCTGTCAACCCGCGACATGGGTCGCATGAAATTCTTTCAATTTGATACCATCCTTAACTTCCTTGGTTAACCATGGTTGGTTTATCCCCTTCCTAGAACCCTTTTTCCTCACTGGGACATATCTTTGTTGTGAGTCATGAACTATTTTCTTAAAGATCTGCCATTGTTCATCAACTTCTTTTCTGCTAAACTTCTTTCCCAGTCCACTCCAGCCAACTCTGCCCTCATTTCTTTATAACTACCCTTATTTAAGTTTAACACAGTTGTTTCTAACCCAAGTTTCTCACTCTCAAACTGAATGCTAAATTCTACCATGTTATGGTCACTGTTTCCTAAATCTTTCACTGTGAGATCATTTATTAAACCTGCCTTATTACACATTACCAGATCCAAAATAGCCTGATTCCTGGTTAGGTCCACAACATATTATTCTAGGAAATTCTCCTAAATGCACTCTATGAATTCTTGATCATGGCTCCCTCTGCCAATTTGATTTTCCCAATCAACATGAAGATTAAAATCACCCATGATTAATGTACTGCCTTTTTCACATACCCACATTATCTCTTGATTTATTCTCTGTCCTACAGTATAGCTACTGTTAGGGGGCCTATAAACTACCCCCACCAGGGTCTTCTTCCCCTTGTTATTTTTTTACCTCCACCCATATGGATTCCACATCTTCTGATCCAAGATCATTTCTTGCTATCATACTTATTCCATCTCGTACTAACAAAGCTCCCCCACCACCCTTTCCTCCCTGACTGTCCTTTCGAAAAGTCAAATACCCCCGACTATTTAGATCCCGGCTTTGATCCCCTTGTAACCATGTCTCCGTAATGGCTATCATACCCATTAAACTCTATTTGTGCCGTTAATTCATTTATTTTGTTCCAAATACTACGTACATTTAAGTAAAGAGCCATTTGCCTTTTTACCATTTTTTCCCTCTTTAATTATATTTGCTGCTGTTTTTTATGTTTGTACACTCTGTTCCTTCCTGTCACACTCTGGGTATCATTACCTAAATAGCTGCCCTGCAATATTGCCATATCCTTTTGCTTTGTAAACCTAAGATATCCCCTCTCCTGAACACTCCCTCTCTCTATATATTTTTTTTATTCATTCATGGGTTGTGGGCTTTGCTGGCTAGTCCAGCATTTATTGCCCATTCCTAGTTGCCCTTGAGAATGTGGTGGTGAGCTGCCTTCTTGAACCGCTGCAGTCACATGTGGTGTAGGTACACCCACAGTGCTGTTAGGAAGGGAGTTCCAGGATTTTGATCCAGCGACAGTGAAGGAACGGCAATATATTTCCAAGTCAGGATGTTGCGTGACTTGGAGGGGAACATCCAGTTGGTGGTATTCCCATCTATCGGCTGCCGTTGTTCTTCTAGGTGCTAGTGGTCATGGGTTTGGCAGGTGCTGTCGAAGGAGCCCTGGTAAGTTCCTGCAGTACATCTTGTAGATGGTACACACTGCTACTACTGTGCGTCAGGGGGGTGGGTGTGAATGTTTGTGGATGTGGTACCAATCAAGCGAGCTGCTTTATCCTGGGCTGTGTCAAGCTTCTTGAGTGTTGTGGGAGCTGCACTCATCCAGGCAAGTGGGGAGCATTCCATCACACACCTGGCCCATGCCTTGTAGATGGTGGACAAGCTTTGGGGAGTCAGGAGGTGAGTTACTCATCACAGGATTCCTAGGTTCTGACCAGCTCTTGTAGCCACACTATTTATACGGCTAGTCCAGTTCGTTTTCTGGTCAATGGTAACCCCCAGGATGTTGATAGTGGGGATTCAGTGATGGTAATGGCAATGAACATCAGGGGGCTATGGTTGGATTCTCTCTTGTTGGAGATGGTCATTGCCTGACACGTGTGTGGCCCAAGTGTTACTTGCCACTTGTCAGCCCAAGCCTGGATATTATCCAGGTCTTGCTGCATTTGGACATGGACTACTTCAGTACCTGAGGAGTTACGAATGCTACTGAACATTGTGCAATCATCAGCGAACATCCCTACTTCTGACCTTATGATGGAAGGAAGGTCATTGATGAAGCATCTGAAGATGGTTGGGCTGCAGTGATGTTCTGGAGCTGAGATCACTAACCTCCAACAACTGCAACCATCTTTCTTGTGCTAGGTATGACTCCAACCAGCGGAGGGTTTTCCCCCTGATTCCCATTGACTCCAGTTTTGCTCGGGCTCCTTGATGCAATGCTCGGTCAAATGCTGCCTTGATGTCAAGGGCGGTCACTCTTACCTCATCTCGGGAGTTCACACCTTTTGTCCATGTTTGAACCAAGGCTGTAATGAGGTCAGGAGCTGAGTTGCCCTGGTGGAACCCAAACTGGGCTAAGCAAGTGCTGCTTGAGAGCACTATTGATGACTCCTTCCATTTCTTTACTGATGATTGAGAGTAGACTGGTGGGGCAGTAATTGGCCTGGTTGGATTTGTCCTGCTTTTTGTGTACATACCCGGGCAATTTTCCACATAGCCGGGTAGATGCCAAGGTTGTAGCTGCACTGGAACAGCTTGGCTAAGGGCATGGCAAGTTCCGGAGCATAAGTCTTCTGTACTATTGCCAGAATATTGTCAGGGCCCATAGCCTTTGCAGTATCCAGTGCCTCGAACCATTTCTTGATATCACGCGGAGTGAATTGAGTTGCCTGAAGACTGGCATCTGTGATGCTGGGGATCTCCGGAGGAGGCCGAGGTGGATCATCCACTTGGCACTTCTGGCTGAAGATTGTTGCAAACGCTTCAGCCTTATCTTTTACACTGATGTGCTGGGTTCCCCCATCATTGAGGATGGGGTATTTGTAGATCCTTCGCCTCCAGTGAATTGTTTAATTGTCCACCACCATTCACAACTGGAGAGCTTAGATCTGATCTGTTGGTTGTGGGATCACTTAGCTCTGTCTATCACTTGCTGCTTATGCTGTTTGGCATGCAAGTCCTGTGTTGTAGCTTCACCAGGTTGACACCTCATTTTTAGGTATGCCTGGTGTTGCTCCTGGCATTCCCTCCTGCACTCTTCATTGAACCAGGCTTGATGGTAATGGTAGAGTAGGGGATATGCCAGGCCATGAGGTTACAGATTGTGGTTGAGTACAATTCTGCTGCTGCTGATGGCCCACAGCACCTCATGGATGCCCAGTCTTGATTTGCTAGATCTGTTCAAAATCTATCCCATTTAGCATGGTGCTGGTGCCACACAACACGATGGATGATATACTCAATGTAAAGGCAGGATTTCGTCTCCACACTGACTGTGTGGTGGTCACCACTACTGATACTGTCATGGACAGATGTATTTGCGGCAGGCAGATTGGTGAGGATGAGGTCAAGTATGTTTTTCCCTTTTGTTGGTACCTTCACCACCTGCCACAGACCCAGTCTAGCAGCTATGCCATTTAGGACTCAGCCAGCTCGGCCAGTAGTGGCGCTATCGAGCCACTCTTGGTGATGGACATTGAAGTCCCCCACCCAGACTACATTCTGCACCTTTGCCACCCTCAGTGCTTCCTCCAAGTGATGTTCAACATGGAGGAGCACTGATTCATCACCTGAGGGAGGGTGGTATGTGATAATCAGCAGGAGGTTTCCTTGCCCATGTTTGACCTGATACCATGATACTTCATGGGGTCTGGAGTCAATGTTGAGGACTTCCAGGACAACCCCCTCCCGACTGCATACCACTGTGCCGCCACCTCTGCTGGGTCTGTCCTGCCGGTGGGACAGGACATACCCAGGGATGGTGATGGTGGTGTCTGGGACATTACCTGTAAGACATGATTCTGTAAGGATGACTATGTCAGGCTGTTGCTTTTGACTAGTCTGTGAGATTTGATATATATATCAAATTAAGAAGAGTTACTTTTGCATTAACTAACAATGGCAACTGAAATATGTCTTACGAATCCCTCTCACTGTGCACTATGCTTCTGGCAGATATGTAGCATTACAGGAAATATTTCACAGTCACTTCCAGCTCTCCCACCAATTCACTTCTCTCCGCCACATCAGATTGAAACTTCCAGTGCCTTTCAACAATCTTTCCACTCTGTAGTCAAGATTTCCGGATCCAATTAACACCAGCAAGGCACACCTCGGTGACTCACCATTCCCTAAATCTTCAAGAATTTGTTTGTTCTGTTCCTTCCTTTTTAACAGAAACTGAATTCTTACAATCATCCTGCTTGTTTGTTGACACAAAACATTTCACCTGCTTCCCCACAGAAGTAGCTTCTTTGTCTCTGTGTATCAAATAATAGTTGTCCTTCTTCTGTGAAGTCCTGTGCAAAGGTGTTAAAACTGGCACCCAACGCTTCAATTGGTTTCTGTTAGAGTCTCTCCCTATGGCAACCAGATCACATGGACATGTCTCTAAGCTGAGGTGTCTATGATGACTTCAGAATCCTCCTCTTCAGAATGTTCTGTTTCAACTTAATTTAAAGAGGACATTTTAAAACTTAACCGTCCTGTAAAGCTCAGTATTCATGACAATAGATACAAAAGTGATTTGATTCAGAAATGATCCTAGAAGACATATATCATTCACACTTTGGGTCCATACAGTCCAATGTCACTGTTAAAATGATAGATGAGTAATTTCATATCAAAATGTTAAATGTTCACATGATGATATTGCATAAACTATTTTCCAAACTGGAACAAAACATAAGAGGCAGTAACTTCCTCGGAGTAGCAATCAGCGTCGGATTGTCACTCCGTGCCCAATTACTTAAGTGATTTTTCTTCTGACCCTGTCTTGCCCTACCTTCCAACTCAGGCAGGGTGAGATCCAAGCAGTGCAACTCATCCTTGAGGCCCAGCATCGAAGACCAGCTCCATCGAAGTGAAGGAGGACCCGCCCCCTTTTTTATGGCACTAGCTGCCATTAACCAGGTAAGTTAAAGGTCCCATGAAAATTAACAGGCCAGGGAGAAGGTAATTGTCTAAGGTAAGTGGATAGAACCGGTGGGGAGGTTGGGGGCAGTGGGGTCGTGCCTTGGAGGGGTGGATCTTGGTGGTGGGGGATGTGGGTGGGGGGTGGGGTTTGGATCTCGTGGTGGGGTGGGTTGGATCTCAGGGAAGTAGGTCGGACCTCGTGGTGGAGTGTCAGACCTCAGGGGGTGAGGTTGGGGGGTCAGGTCGTGTCAGGGGGTCCGAGTTGGATCGAGGGTTGGAACAGGGGGTGGGGTCAGGTCAGGTCGTGGCGGTAGTCAGGCCTTTGGCAGGTGTCAGGGTGAGATTTGGGCCCTTGGGGGAGACGGAGTTCCATGTGGGTGATGCATCCCATGGGGGCTCAAGGGTGGAGAATACCGTGGGGGGCTGGTTAGTTGGGGAATGGAGGGAGTCCCCTGGGGTTTTGGGTGTTGGGAGAGTCCTGTTGGGGGAAGTTGGTCTGCATCTTTGCAATATTTACCCAAAGTTAGAAGAGATTTTAATTCTTCTAAGTTGATCTGAGTGACTATTGGTGTAACCCTATCGGAACCATCCTAAGTTTGCGATTCAAATTGCATTTTCGGATGGTTCCCAGCGCAGGGCAAATGAGTGCAATTGCCAGAGGGCGTTTGCACTTCTGAGCAATTGCTGTGCAAACCTTACCTGTGATGTTCAGAGAGGGGTTGCCCAGTGCATCTTTGGTGTGCCCACCACCACCCCCCAGCTCTGGCACTGGGGAGCTCGGAAGGTCTCAGAAAGAGTATGCCTGAAACATCAACATTTATTTTTCTTTAAATGTTGCCGACTTTGTTGAAAGCTTCCCGCATTTATTGGCCAGAATTTTCCCATCGGCGATTTGGGGGCGGGCCCCGCTCGCCAACGGGAAAATGACGCAGGATGACGTCGGGAGGAACCCCCGATGTCATCCCGGTCCCTTTAAATTTTTAGGAAGGTGGGCGGGCAGCGAAATCAGCCAATTAAGGCCATTGACAGGCTAATGAAGATCATTAAATCATAGATCATTAAATCATTAGATAATAGCGCTTCCTGTCGGGCAGGCTGCGGGCGAGCCTTAATTGGCCCACCCACTCAAAATGGTGGCCGGCCCCGTTTTGGCAGCGGGGGTCGGCTGCCCACCGGCCACCGAGTTGGTGGGGCCCGCACGCCCATCGAGGGCTAAATTCTGCCCACTGTGTTTCTTTCAGATTTCCAGCAACTACAGTATTTTGTTTTGTAAATTAACTTCCAGGTTACTGTGCCAATTTTCCCTTGATGATCCTACACTGGATCACAGACATCCTAACAGCTACTGTTTCTTTATACCTAAGATTATAGTGAATAATATGGTGCAATATGATATATGAAAGAATCCATTGTGTAACCATTATTACAAAATGTTTCTATATTCCAATGCTCTAATGTATTCAACAGGGTTTATTTTGCTTGGATTGTGTAGAAATATAGCAAACAAGGCATTGTTTTAAATATAAAAATTCAAGCATAATATATTTTAATTAAGTAGACTAACACTGTGTCTATTTTATAGATGCAAAACAAACCAGAGGACTAATTTTAGAGAGCATTGTCCTATGCCCAGTTAGTGCCGGGTATATGGCAGCACCCAGTTGATGAAGCCATTCAGGTACTCATAATGCTTAACTGAAACAACTGCTAGGCATATTACATATGTAAATAAAGGGCCTAACACTTGATTTTTGTCCTCCTGGGGCTGGATTTTCATCTCCAATGGCTCTGCAATTCCGATTGCAGAGCACTGAACCTAACTTTTCTTTGCTGGAAGAACAAATTTCTTCCCGACTCTGTGCCATTTTCACCTGGTCTTTTCATGGACGAGGAAGGCCTTCAGTTCAGAATGCACATGCACCTCTTCTGAGGTCGGGGTCCCCATTGTCCAGATCACAGGAAAATTGTATTTCCTCCCACATACTGTTTTCAGGTGAGGGTTTTGCAAGCCCTAAAAAAATGGACTTGTTTGGAGAGTTTGTGACCACTGTGGGAAGTTTTCTGAGGAGTATGGAACATTCTGAAAGGTAAGTGTAAATTGACGCCTTTAGTTGTCGCTATTCGATGCTATATTGTAATATAGATGTGTTTTTATTGCAGTGATTCATCCTAGGGCTCTGTCCTGCAAAGGTAAGTTAACCATTACATTGGCCACCATTGTGTAAGTGTTGACATGTACTTTTTCCATTGGGGAATATGCCATTATGCATTCAAAATTATGTTGGTAAGCTCTCCTTGTCATGTTTAGCACTGGGATTTAAATGTCCAGATAACTCTGACTTTGAAAAATAAATCCCCTGCTTTTGAAAGGTAAAATAAATCTGAGCTCTTGCTGCCCTCCTTTGATTGACAGGCAATCTGCTTTGAAATGCAGAGGCCATCTGTTCTTTCAATTTCAAGCTCTTGCAGTTATCATAATTTTTATAGCTGTGGCCATTGTGAATGCTTGGCTGAGTTCCAAAAGTGAATGGTGTACTCAGTTCTGTTGTCACAGCTGTTCAGTTTTACAGCTGTAATAAGATACTCTGCCTTTGATTTGGTTTCAAAATGCACGGATGTTTGTTTACACAACCTAATAGCCTCTTAAAGGATTAGCTTTTGTTTCAATGAGAAGTGTTTTATTTTCAATATCAATGACAGACCTTTGACTATGTTTCATTACTTTGTCACAGGTTTAATTCTTTTACACCTGCATTTAAAATAATTCTCAGTGCTATTGCATGGCTGCTGAGCACTGTACATGGTGTATGCTGGATGAGTGGCTATGAAGGATACATGGTTGGCAATGGGGATCTGAGGGGGCACAGAGGTGGCATTGAGTATCTGAGAGGGCATGGAGATGGCGTGGACAATCTGAGGGGGCATGTGGTGGCATGGGGGATTTGAGGGGGCATGAAAGTAGTGTGGGTGTTCTGAGGGAGCATGGGCTGTAATTGTGAGTAGGTTTAAGGGGTCTTTAAATTATGTTGAGAGCTGGGCTGGTGTGTTGGAGAACAGAGGCAGGTCTTCTAACAAGCCCGCCTCTGAACCCACACTACTGCATTCCATCATGGCTTGTAAATTGCATTGTGAACTTGAATCCTGTGTGATAAATCAACAATCCCGGGCAAAGTCATGCAAGGGTCGGGTGTGCAGTGCGGAATCCACAAAAGTGCTCAAGTCATCTTTTGCTGAAGCTACATGAAAATTCAGGCCCTGCATTAAATTGATTGGTGATGAATGGGGCAGGCTCTGTTCTTATATAAAGGCAAAATACTGCGGATGCTGGAAATCTGAAGCAAAAACAAAAAATGCTGGAAAAATTCAACAGGTCTGACAGCATCTGTGGCGAGAAAGACAGAGTTAATGGCAAGAATTTTTCCATCAGCGTGCGGGCGTCGGGGCCCACTCGCTGACATGCAAAATGATGCGGAATGACATCGGGCGGAACTCCTGTCATTTTCATTTTCAGGTTGGTGGGGTCACAGCCGAGTCAGCCGTGCGCCCTCCAACCTGTCAACGGCCTATTGAGGCCATTCAAAAATCAATTAAACCAATTAGTGAACCTGCCCGTCCAACCTTAACGTTGGCGGGCAGGTCGGGAGCGCTGGCGGCCACCTGTAAAAGCACAAAACCTCATCCATGGGCGGGATGAGGTTTCATGACTGAATTTAACAATTAAGATTAACTGTTACTTAAAGTTATGTCCATGTCCCAACTCATGTGACATTGTCACATGAGGGGACATGGATGGTCAATGAAATTTGCCAAAGATTAATTTTTCCCCCTTGGGAACCGATCTCCCTGAGGCAGCACTTAGTCTCAGGGAGATTCCCCTTTGTGCGCATGCGCGAAGGAGTGCACTTCTGCATTTGTCATCTCCCCCCCCACCCCACCCCCCAACCCCCCGCACAGGGAGCACATAGCACTTCCATGCGGACGTTACGCTGGACTGGCCTTAATTGGCCCGCCTGCAAAAAATGGGGGTTCCGATCAGAAGGCCGCCCATCCACGCCCTCTCCTGCACTTCCCCCCCAATGGGTGGGGGGGTGGAATTTTACCCAACTTTTCAAGTCCACTCCGCCTTTCCCTCCACAGATGCTATCAGACCTGCTGAGTTTAGGCTCTGTTCTTACCCTGCTTAGGATTCTTCGGTGGCCTTTGCAGTTGAGGTAGTGCAAACCATCAAAAAGGTATGTCTGGTTAAAAAAAAGAACGTTCCTCCTAACTCCATAGCACACCTAAGGATGACTGCCAGTTCACAAATGGCCCCTCTCCCCTTGTCTTTCCTTGGCCACACACGACTTACTTCAGGACTTCTACCTGCAAGGCAGGCAGCCCAAAATTAATAGCCTTCCAATGGGCAAGTTATCTCTGTAGGTGCAGCAAGCATCTGTATTTTATCCAAAATACAATTTTGGTGAGCCCTTGGGCCTCTTCCTTGGGGCATAACCTGATATTGTTAGCTATGTACCCGAAAACTAACCTTATCCAATTTATATAGCTAATTGGATACTGGGTGTTGCACAAAGTAATCTCCAGACTCATCAGACTATACACAGCACCAAAGATACATTATTGTACAGATGGGGTATGATGTAGTCGTAGGAATGTTATACGTTTTTAAAAATCATTCACTACTGCTATTTTAAGTATTGAGTGTATTAAACAATTGTATGATTTCTTAATAAATTATGGATTTGTCTCAGCCTTGGGTCCTAATTTTGTAAAATAAAAGTGTTTGTCTGAAAGGTTGTGGTGTAACTTCAATTTTAATTTTAAAGTTAAAATAAATATTAAAGTATTTTTTATGACATTTAACCAACAGAAATATCTTGTTTTTTTTTATTCTCCAGAGGAAAGCAATGCATAGGACTTGGTTTTGGTCATTAAGTAAAACAAAAAATATATAGCCCTTTCCCTTTGGAGGATAGAAATCGATTTTGTGTTTTGTGGTAATATTCTCGTATTTGTATTTGCTTTATTAAAAAAAGAAACAAATTTAGAATCAAATGTGTGAATGGCTGTTGACATCTTGGCCCTACAATCCAGAACTCCCTCCATAAATTTCTCCTCTTTGTTAACTCTTTCCCCACCATTAAAAACTTCCTCAAAAATGTTACTCTTCCATAGTCTGTTGCTCTACACCTCCTGCTCCTACTCAGCATCGATTGTTCTTCCATGAAGTACCTTAAGAGCTTCACCATGATAAAGGTGTGATCTAAATACTGTATAAGTTATGTTGTCGGTGATGAGTGTTTGTGTATGTTTGTGTGTGCTTCTTTGTTTTTGTGCTTGTGTTTATGTGTATGTGTGTGCAAGTGTGCTTGTGTGAGTTTATATATGTTTAGGTTTGCATGTGTTTGTGAGTTTGTGTATATATGCCTGTTTGTGTGTATGTGTCTGCACGTTTTGTGTTTGTGTATGTTTGGGTTTGCAAGTGTTTGTGTGCATGTGCTTGTCTGCATGCACTTGTGTCTGTTTGTGTGTGTTTGTGTATGTACATGCCAGCAACTGCCCTTTTAATTCATGTTAGTCACCACTGGAGCTAATATTCTTTCCATTCCACTTTATTTCTGAATAAAGTAATTTTAAGAAATTAATGCCTGTAATTAAAATATATTATGATGTATTAACCTTTTAAAAGTGTTTCAAGGATTATTATATATTTTAAGGATTATTTATATTATTAGTCTAATTTAAAAAGTCCCACGTCATTCTTTGGTTTGATGGTAATAAATAATTACATTTGTTAAGACAAGCACATCAACTCAAAAAAATGCAAGAAGAATAAGAGTTTGCTACAATGGCAGTCTCGGTTGAAGAACATTCTAGGTGCACTTTTACACAAAAAACATTGTGCGTTAAATTTTCTGAAACCAATTTTAATCTTATTACAGCTGGACTGAACAAATTCCATTTCAACTGGAGCAAAATAGAAACGAATATCAGTTTGTCCATGTCTGGCTGCTGAATACGGCACAAAAAATACAGTATCTACAAAAATATTGCATGAATATTCAAACCAAAGCAATAGATAATATTGATGTTTGTTTTGTTTATTTCAGTGGATAAAATCCTGCCAGTATAATATAAAAAAATAAAATCAATTACGAATAAAATAAAAAATGGTTGTGGTTTCCTCTCTGTCCTATTTTATGCCTGTAACCATTAATCTTAATGTGTTTTCCGATTATGTTATTTTCTTTGTTGTGTGACAGTTAGCTTTGCAGACATTTGCTTTTTTTAAAAACACACATTTAAAAAAGTAACCAGATTATTGTTTGGCTTCCTTACTATTTCACTTCCCAATTATTTTCCCATTATGAGTTAATATTTACCAAATGTATTTGTTATATCTCTGCCTAACAAAAAGCAAGATTATAGTAAAATGGCCAATCTAGTGTGCTAACGATTTCTGGTTGTTTCACATTTTCAGTAAAAGAAGCTGTTTTATGTCATAAGTCTTAGTTTAGTGCAGGTTTTCAGGCAGTTAATCATCCCCACATTAAAAAAAACATTGATTTATCTCTGTGATAAAAAAATCATTTTCAAAACTTAATTTTCATATTAAGTTCAAAAAACACAAAATGAATTTTCAAATCCTCAAGGACCCACAGTAGCATGATGGTTTCTTCTATTTGTGATTGGTTTCAATGCTAAGACCATTGTTAAGACAGATTTGTTACCGATATGTTTATTCCATTACAGTTTTCCTGTCGGTCTTTGGTTCCATTTTATCCTGGGCCAGGATTTTTCCTATGGTGGGCAGGCTGGGTGGGGGTGTGGAGCCGATTGCCACCCGCGGTCGGCTCCACGGCCCCATTTTACACGGGCGGGTCAGTTAAGGACTGCCCAGCATAATACACGGCCGGTACGCTACCTGTGCGGGCAGAAGGAGAGGAGACAGTTGGGGCCAGCGCTCTTTTGTGCACATGCGCAAAAGAGAGCAGCAATCTCCCTGCGGCACGGAGCTGCCTCAGGGAGATTGAATGGATATTGAAACAATCAAATAAATGCTCGTGGATGAAGTTTCCTGAAAAACGCGAAAGCCGCTTGGGCTTTTCGCCTGCCCGCTAACCTTAAGGTTGGACAGGCAGTGTTCGCAAGTGCCTCGGTTAATTTCTTAATGGCTTTAACAGGCCGTTTACATTTCAGCGGGTGCACAGCTGACTCCGGTGCGTGCCCGCCAAACAAAATATCACGTTGGCGCGCGATGATGTTGGGATGCACGCCCGACGTCATCGCGTGTCATTTTACGCGTTAGTGTGTCGGGCCCGCCCCCACATGCTGACGGAAAAATCCTGCCCCTGGTGTCATGAAGGTATAATAATTTTCATAATATTTTTCTGGTTTATTGTAAAGTAGGTTTATGGTGTTGTTCTGTCCATGTGTGTGAGTTAATGGCATTTTGTAGCCAAGCAGACTGCAAGTTGTAGTTATCAAAGGAAGTAAGGTGTCGAAGTGTCTTTAATAAGCTAATGAATAAACATGGTTGGGGTCATAGCATGTAAGGTGTAAATGGAATTTGCATTTTTAGATAGATGGAGGGGGATTTGAATTTCAAAGAGGTTACTGAGAATAGGAGCAACATGAAAAGATTTATATCATAAGAAAGGTAAAAGTTCCAAAGACATATGGAAACAATGGAATTTACATATTAAAAAGGGAGAAACATATATAAAGGAGAATGAGGTTATGTGTCACAGGAGGCATCATAAGATCTAACAGAAGGATGTGAAGCCTCCAGTATTTGTGCATTGAGCCTACTGTCTACAGAAACCGAAGCTGGAGAGAGCCGCTTTGAATTCCATTTGCCAGGGTATTGTGTTAATTTGCTGGATCTGTTTAAAATCTAACATATCTATTTTTGGACCATTGTCTTAAAGGGGGTGTAACTTACCATCAGTAAGTGATGGCATTACCATCACTGAATCCTCCACTATCAACATCCTGAGGGTTACCATTGACCAGAAACTGAACTGGACTAGCCATATAAATACTGTGGCTACAAGAGAAGATCAGAAGCTAGGAATCATGTGATGAGTAACTTACCTCCTGACTCCCCAAAGCCTGTCCACCATCTACAAGGTACAAGTTAGGAGTGTGGTGGAATACTCCTCACTTGCCTGGATGAGTGCAGCTCCCACAACACTCAAGAAGCTTGACACTGTCCAGGACAAAGAAGCCTGCTTGATTGGCACCACATCCATAAACATTCACTCCCTTCACTACCAATGCACAGTAGCAGCAGTATGTACCATCTACAAGATGCACTGCACCAATTCACCAAGGCTCCTTAGACAGCACATTCCAAACCCACGACCGCTATCACCTAGACGGACAAGGGCAGCAGATAGATGAGAACACCATAACCTGGAAGTTTCCCTCCAAGTCATTCACCATCCTGGCTTGGAAATATATCGCCATTCTTTCACTGTCGCTGGTTCAAAATCCTGGAACTCCCTTCCTAACAGCACTGTGGGGGTACCTACACCACATGGACTGCAGCAGTTCAAGAAGGCAGCTCATCACCACCTTCTCAAGAGCAAGTAGGGCTGGGTAATAAATGTTGGCCCAGCCAGCGAAGCCCACATCCTGTGAATGAACTTTTTAAAAACTGGGAGCCAGGTTAATTAGGGATTTTAGGAGTTATTGTAGTTGTAATTTGTAGATCTATGTATTTGCTTGAATTATTTTGTGAATAAATATTTTAATTTAGCTTTTTAAAAATCTCTAAAAGTTTTGGTGGACTTAGTAGACCATAAGACTTAAGACATAGGAGCAAAAATTAGGCCATTCGGCCCATCGAGTCTGCTCCACCATTCAATCATGGCTGATAAGTTTCTCAACCCCATTCTCCCGCCTTCTCCCCGTAACCTTTGATCCCCTTACCAATCAAGAACCTATCTATCTTGGTCTTAAGTATACTTAATGACCTGGCCTCCACAGCCTTCTGTGGCAATGGATTCCATAGATTCACCACTCTCTGGCTAAAGAAGTTTCTCCTCATCTCTGTTCTAAAAGGTCTTCCCTTTACTCTGAGGCTGTGCCCTCGGGTCCT
Organism: Cetorhinus maximus; assembly: GCF_964194155.1. Lineage (NCBI taxonomy): Eukaryota > Metazoa > Chordata > Chondrichthyes > Lamniformes > Cetorhinidae > Cetorhinus > Cetorhinus maximus. The sequence goes on along the minus strand of NC_135879.1, from coordinate 133,722,998 downwards.
AGTCTCTCCTACTAATGGAAACATCTTCCCCACGTCCGTTGCAAAACTGTTGAGATAGCGTGATCAACTTTGATCCGCCTGGCACACATCATCTGCTGCATCATAACTGCTAGATCCCCTATCATCCGATTGACAATGGCCCTCTTCCAATTCAGAAGCACAACTTTAGTTTGTTCCTTGCTCTTCCCCATTACTAATCTCAACCTTATGAGACAATGATCACAGTTAACACAATGTTCCCCACAGAAACCTGGTCACCTTGGCCCACCTCATTACCGAGCACCAGATCCAGCAATGCCTCCTTTCTAGTTAATTTCTCCATACTAGTGAAAGTGGTTCTCCTGAATATATTTCAGAAATTCCTCCTCTTCCTCACTCTTTACTCTAACAATATCCTAAATGATATTTGGGTAATAAAAGTACGTCACTCTATAGTTCTTGCAAATTTGCTCCTCTCTCTCTCTCACTATTTAAAGACCTATAGAATCATCACTCCCAACCAGTGAGTTTGAAGGCAAGGGGGGCACGTAAAATCCGGTGGGTGGCCTTCTTGCCACCTACTCACCTACCCTGAATTGTCTGAAATTTTACCGAGGGTGGGAGAGTTGTCAGGCAGCCTATTGAGGTCCTGAAGTGGCCAATTAATCATCCCGCCCCCAGAGTCATCCCCCCTTTAACCGTTCCTCCAGCCTCTTGAACCCAGCCCCACCCTACCTCAATCCCCCTCACTGAGATCCCCGACCCTGGGCTTAGCTGGGCTCTTCAGTGTGATGGGACTGCCTGTAGTCCCAGCAGTGGCCATCAACCCTGCCTGGTGCTGCTATGGTCAAAGAGATGCCAGCCATCTGACTGAACTGCAGCACGCTAAGGTGGGACTTCCTCTCGACAGAAGGACAGAGGTCTCGCCTTAAGCAATTAACACTACTCCCAGCATTAAATTGCTGTGGGGCAGCCTTCAGGGTCGTCGGTGGGCTCCCCTCCTCCCAATCAGGCAAGTGGAGGGTATTCCATTAGTCCTGACTCGTACCTTGTAGATGGTGGATAGGCTTTGGGGAGTCAGAAAGCGAATAAATTGGCGCAGGATTCTTAGGCTCTGATCTGCTCTTGTAGCCACAGTATTTATGTGGGTGGTCCAGTTGAGTTTCTGGTTGATTGTAACCCCAGGATGTTGATAGTGGGGGATTCAGTGGTGGTAATGCCATTGAATGTCAAAGGGAGATGGTTAGATTCTGTCCTGTTGGAGATGGTCATTTCCTGGCACTTGTGTGGTATGAATGTTCTTGCCATTAATCAGGCCAAGCCTGAGTGTTGTCTAGGTTTTGTTGCATTTGGGCATGGACTGCTTCAGTGTCTGAGGAGTTGTGAATAGTACCAAACACTGTTTAGTCATCAATGAACACCCTCATTTCTTACCTTACGTTCGAGAGATGCTCATTGATGAAGCAGTTGAAGATGGTTGGGCCTAGGTCACTACCCTGAGGAACAAGCAATGACCTGGGGCTGAGCTGACTGACCTCCAAAAGGAGAGGTAGGTGCAGGAATAGTGAATTCATTTGTTTTGATCTTTCCCAACTCCTTAGATTCTAGGACAGTTCCCAAGGATTGGAATGTAGTAAATATAACCCCATTTTTTTTAAAAAGGAGAAACAGAGCAAATGGGGAACTATAAGCCAGTAAGGCTAACATCAGGAGCAGGCAAAATGCTAGAAGTGATTAGGAGAGATGTGATAACAGAGCACTCCCTCCATGGATCACTGCCTTGATGTGGTGGAGAGGCTTATGCGTTCCAATGATCCCTTGAGCCATCAGGAGCTCCATTTCTGTTATTATGTGTTTGTCTCAGGATTTGTTAGCTTCTTATTCTAGAAGAGATCTTCCTGGAGGCAATGATCTTTGTTCAAAAAACTTTTATTTACATGCTAACTATTTACAAAAACTAAATAAGACTAACATTTAGCTAGAGTTGTCTTCTGAGATGCTACTCAGACATCCTTTCTCAGTGAGTGACATCACTGAGACATAGCTTCCTTTGCACATGCTCAGCATGCTTTTATTAGAGTTAACCTTTTATTCTACATCTCCCTCCCAAGTTTAATCTTCCCACAAACTGTTAACCTCCTGTACTATTTACTCTTCCCACAAATTGTTAGCCTCATGCACAATTTACAGTTTCCATCCAACTCCTACTCCCCCGCCCCGCCACTCTTTAAGTCACTTCTGCCAAAGGCGTCAATCCCCAACAGTGTTCTCTGCTCACTTAGAGAACACATGGGATGTATGTGTACCTTATTATCGCCTCCTTGGAAGGCAAACATGTTGGTGGGGTGTGGTAGTAGTTTCTCACAACAACTGGCTCCTGGGCTGTGACTCTTAAAATGACCTGAACATGAAGGCAGTGAATCAAGGTTAAACTTATTGAAGAGAGAATCCTCCAGGACTTGGGTGATCACAATCCTCCGAAAAGGAAGACAACAAGCCGAAATTCTCCACCTCATCTTCTTTTGCGTTGCACACTGGGGAAAGGTGAAAGCACTAGCTTGACAAAATGATGCACTTTCAGCCCCTATGAAGAACTTTGCAGCTATATCATTCACTGCTGCTATGAAGACCAAGAGAAGCATTCAATACCTGAGCAAAGAATGAATCTTATAGATGAAAAGAAGAACGTAGAACATCCTGAAGACAGGACTAAAGAAGAGGAAAGGAAGACTTTCCAACTACTCTTAGGGTAGGAGTTTCTCTTTCTACAGTTAGTGGTATCATTTCCATGCTTGCTTCAGCGTGAGGCTGCTCCGCTACAGACAATGGGATCTTGGGGTCAGCAGGAGAAAGTAGGATTGTGCCATTATCGACAATGGAATAAACTTCAGAACTAAGATCCATAGGAAGTTTCTGTGTAGTACTCGGGTCTGCAGACTTGCTTGAAAGTTGAACATCAGCATTGGGTGTTGTTACAACAAGAGTCTCGGCAGTAATAGGAAAGATAGCTAGTGTCAGTACTTCTACAGATAGTTGCTCTGTAGTCAACTCCTTCATCTGATGCTGTGGTAATTTCCTTAGATGTGCTACGGCATTTAAACACTCCTGTACTGTAATATGCTCTCTTTTTTTTTTGCTGCACCATTTCAAATGTGTAAATCCTTCTCTGTGGTTTGATAGTGCTTTGTGACTGCTAATAGCTGGATTTTTCGTTCAACTTTCTCTTTTAGGTTGTTAGGCTTCTCCAACTCTTGCGTAATTTTAATATTTTCAAGCTCCATTTGATGCTCAACTTTAAGTTTTTCTAAGATACTCTTCAGCTGTAGAAGCTCTGTAGATTGGGCCTGTGCTACCATTGCTTAATTGGAAGATGAGCTCCAAGTGTGGGCTCCAGTTTACATTTGTACAGATTAATAACCTCTGAACTTTCACGATTGATTTGATCCAATTTGGAGTTAAGCGTCTCATTCTCTCTGGATAGCTTTTTGCTGGATGCTTGCAATTGTTGTTGTATGGGCTCAGTGGAATAAGCAGACAAATTCACCTCTTTATTATCTTCTTCAACAAAAATGTAGTTCTCCTCAAAAGAGACAACAAAGACTTCCCAATCATGAACAGTGGAGTCAAAGAGTGTAGTAAGGTCCAGGACCTCTTCTTCCAACAGATCATTTGCTTCTGCAGTGGCTTCATTCTCTTGAGCAAATTAAGGCCTAGAGCATCATCTTGCAGGTGTAAAATGGCGGCGCAGACCTGATCGCGGATGGCGATCCAGCTCCGCCCCCACCCCCCCCCACCAACCAGAAAATTCAGCCCTGTGTCTCTCACCGGTTGCAAAGGCAGAAAGTGGCTGCCCTGAGTTAAATTATGCTGTGGAGACTATCAAGGTATTCCCCTCTTGTCCATAGCAGGGAAAATCATGACATGCATTCTCCTGAATGGCCTACTTCCTGGGACTGAGGAAATCCTCCCAGAGACAGAATGTGGATTTAGTCCTTCCAGAAGAACCTCTGACATGCTCTTTGTTGCCAGAAAAATCCAAGAAAAATGTCAACAACAACTCACCTAAACAGATTAGGAATAAACGTATAGCCTTGGGAAGAAGCAAGCTTGAACTGGCAATAGATGATGTTGTCTCTTCTGCTGACAATACCTCTGCAGCATTCTAGCACTCCCTCTGAGGATGTGAATATATGTTCTTGAGCCATAAAGTATTGAACCAGCACAACCATTATGATCAGGAAGTACTTTCATTGGAACATTTGAATTGCTGGATGAAAAAACATCATGGTCCATTTCGTTCGCCTTCTAATATCCTGATGTATCAACAACTCCAGTATTGTTGCATCAACTATTCTGCAGCAGATGCAGACATCAGGTGAACGTGAGCAATAGACAGCTTTGGAAACCATAGGTTCAAAGTTACCTTTTCCCCACCAAGCATTATTCACTTAACACATCATATTCTGAATTACTTATGTAAATCAGATACATGCTTTTCAGAAAATACCATTTTGGATTAAAGTACATTTCTGAGTGTCGAAACAGCTTTGCACCCTGAAAATAATTGCCACCTGAATCCAATAAGAGTGTGGATAGCAAGACAGGATGTTGAGTGGTTTGGAGGAGAACTTGCAGTGGTGGTTTTCCCATGTGTCTGCTGTCCTTGTCCCTTTAGGTGGTAGACATTGTGGATTTGGAAGGTTCTGTTGAAGGAGCCTTGGTGAGTTGTTGCAGTGCATTTTTTTTTAATCATTCATCCATCCCTAATTGACTTTGTTCAGAGAGCATTGACAATGGTTTCAATTCAATGCTTTTAATTCAAATCCCACTATCTGCTGTGTTAGGATTCAAACCCGGGTCCCCAGAGCATTACCCTGGGTTTCTGGATTATTAGTCCAGTGACAATACCACTATGCCACCGCCTCCATCTGAATCTTGTGGATGGTACACCCTGCTGCCACTGTGCTTTGGTGGAGGAGGCAGTGAATGTTTTAAGTGGTGGACAGGGTTTCAATCAAGTGGGCTGCTTTGTCTTGGATCATATCAAGCTTCTTGAGTGTTGTCATCCAGGCAAGTGGAGAGTATTCCATCACAACCCTGATTTGTGCCATGTAAATGATGGACTGACTTTGTCCACTAAGAACAATTTACTACCTGCAGGAGTGATGCTCCATAGTTTTATTGTTTCCTTCCTGGGCCTCCAAGGATGGCTGGCATGACAGAAAAATAATCATATAATTATTAGGGTTCTTATGACATAAGTTACCAGCCCTAAATGGCTGTGCTGAGATTGTTACAATTATAAAGTTTATAACATTTTTGGATTGTAGCTTTAAATTTAAGGTACAAATGAAACAGATCATGTGACTTTTTTTTATTCATTCATGGAATGTGGGTTTCATTGGCTGGGTCAGCATTTATTGCCCATCCCTAGTTGCCCTTGAGAAGGTGGTGGTGAGCTGCCTTCTTGAACTGCTGCAGTCCATGTGGTGTAGGTACACCCACAGTGCTGTTAGGAAGGGAGTTCCAGGATTTTGACCCAGTGACAGTGAAGGAACAAAATTCCAAGTCAGGATGGTGAGTGACTTGGAGGGGAACTTCCAGGTGGTGATGTTCCCATCTATCTGCTGCCCTATTCTGAAGTCTGATCTGACAGTAAGTCTGAGTGGTTTGATTGTTAGAAATCAAAGGAAGGCTTATATTGTTTTACTGAGAAGAAAGTGCGAGGTATTTACATTTGGAGACAACGGCAACCGTTTCTGTGTTTATAATGAATAGACTCTTGAGTCTCCCAAAGTTCCAGAAAGGTGTTATATGTATCAGGTTTAAAACAGTTGTATTGTAAACTGTCCATTTACTTCTCAGGTGAAAGGGAATTGGGGTCAAGAATAGCTGATCAGCAGTTCTACCGGAATCCAAGATTAATGTGTTTCACATTGCCACGAGGAAGAGGGCAGAGGAAACCATTTTAAGATCAAGTTACAAGCTTCCTTTCAAATCAATGAATATCACAGACAGGCAGCAGTTCTGTCTGGTCAACAGAGAGAAGAGGCTGCTTTCCTTTGCAAATTACCATAGCCAGATGTGTGAGGGAGACAGACTCTAGTTGAAGAGACACATTCTGCAGCCATCTAAGGATACTGGGAGATTCAACTTGGCATGGTCAGGGTGAGAAGAATCATTGGAATAGGCTTTACTGCTGGTGGTGCATTTAATGAACACTCTTAAGACTGAGGAAAGTGCCTGGAGACAGTCAATTGAAGTAACTACTCATCCAAATGTGGATACAGGAACCCATTGGAATCTGGGAGTAGATTGTTTGCTATAAGGACTGTGATTCTGTTAAGATGGTGATGAGTGATAAGAAAAAAAGAGGAATATTTATTTCTGCAGTTTAAAATATAAGTTGCTTACAGAAAGAAAATATTGTTTAGTCAGTAGTTTTTTTAGATTATTTGCTAAAAAGTTTTAAAAGTTGAAATCTTGTCATGTAATCCTTTTCAGCTGTTAACCGGAAGCTTGAATTTCTTTTTTAAATGTTATAGGTCTCTACAGAAATCATAAGATTAATTTGCATTAACAGCATAAATCTAACAATTTCATGACACAGAATTATTTTCAATAGAGTGAATCATGAAAGGTTGCAACATATTTAGTTTTGTCGAACCTAGTAGAAGAACAATACAAATTATTGAGTGGAGAAGTGGATCTTACATAGGATAACATAGGACATATGGCACAGAAACAGGCCACTCAGCACAACCAGACTTTGCCGGTGTTTATGCTCCACTTGAGCCTCTTCCCATTTTTTCTCATGTTAATCCACTATCATAACTATTTTACCCCCATCCCCCTCAAATGCTTGTCTAGCTTCCCGTTCAATGCATCGATATTATTCCCAATAACCACTCCCTCTGGTAGCAAGTTCCACATTCTTACCATTCTTTGGATAAAGAGTTTTCTTCTGAATTCTCTATTGGATTTCTTGATAGCTAACTTATACCGATGGCTTCTAGTTATGCTCTTCCCCACAAGAAGAAACATTCTCTCTGTATGCACTCAAGCAAAATATTTCATAATTTTAAAGACCTCCATTAGGTCACCCCTCAACCTTCTTTTTTTCAAGAGAAAGGAGACCCAGCCTATCAAACCTTTCCTGATATGTATACACATACATTTCTGGTATCATCCTTGTAAATCTTCTCTGCTCTCTCTCCTGTGCCTCTATATCCTTGTTTTAGTATGGCAACCAGAACTGCATGCAGTACTCTAAGAAGGCTTTAATCAACAGGTTTAGCCTAATTTTTCTACTTTTCAATTATAACCCTCTAGAACTAATGCCTAGTGCTTGATTTTCTTTCTTTATGGCCTTGCTAACCTATGGCACAACTTATAGCAATTGGTGTATTTGTACTTCAAGATCCCTTTGTTCCTCTATCTCAACTAAACTTTCGGCTCCCAAGTAATAAGTGGCCTGCCTAATCTTTCCACCAAAATGTACTCTCACATTTATCTGTGCTGAACTTCATTTGCTAATTATTTCCCATTCTGCAAGTTAATTAATGTCCTCCTTTAATTCGTTGCAGTTCTCCTCAGTATTGACTATCCCCAATTTAGTGTCAACTGCAAAATTGGAAATTGTGTTTTTGATTCCAAAGTCCAAACAATTAATGTAGATTGTCAACAGCAGTGGTCCCAGCACTGACCCTTGTTTAACACCATTTCCTACCTTTTGCCACTCTGAATAACTACCCTTTACTCCCACTCTCTGCTTTCTGTCTTGAAGCCAACTAGAAACTCATTTTGTCACTTATCCCCTAATTACATTCTCTAACCTTATTCATTACCCAACTATGGGGCACGTTATTGAAGGCCTTTTGAAAATCCAGATAAATTACATCTACTGAATTACCATTGTCTCCTCTCTCTCACACCTCTTCAGAAAATTCAATAAGGTTGGTTAAGCAAGATTTTCTCTTTTGAAATCCATGCTGACTATTAATTATTATATTTCTCATTTCCAGATGTTCTTCTATTCTCTACTTTAGTAAGGATTCCATTATTTTTCTTACCACCTTCTTAAATATAGGAATCATATTAACTGTCTGGAATTCCTCTGCCTTTAAACCTTTTTCTAATGAATTATTAAATATGAGTAGTAATGCCTCTGCTACCTCTTCCCCAGATTTTTTAAAAATACATGGATACAAGGATCTTGTCCTCTTTGGATTCATTTAGTTTGTTCAGTACATCACCTGTTATTTTTTATTATGAAAGCCTTATCCCATTGCTTTTCTCATCATTCAATGTCATGTCTAACTGTTCTATCTATCTGGCACTTGCCAAAGTAAAATAATTATTTAATATTTCTGCCATCTCTCTGTACTTTCTTGTGGTATTATCCTCTCTACCACTTAATTCTCCTATTCCCACCATAGCCTTCCTTTTTTACTGATGCGCTTGTAAAATATTTTACTATTTTGTGCTATGTTCCTTGATAATGCAATTTCATAGTTTCTCTTTGCCCTCCTAATGGTTTTTTGAATTCTCTTCTAGTAGCTTCATATTCCCTCTTATCCTTCACTCCTCTGCTGCTTATGTACTCAATGTATGCCTCTTTCCTAACCCTCAGTTGCTCCCTTATGTCTTTATTTATCCATTGAGTTCCAAGAGTGTTTATTTTGTTCTTTCCTTCTAAAGGAACATGTCCCCCCCACCCCCCACCCCCCACCCCCCATTCTGTTGAACACTGTTTTAGATGTTTTGCATTGTTGTGCTACATTGTCCCTATTACTGGGTCCAATAATAAGTCTTCCCTTGTTGGGCTTTTTACATATTCCTTAGAAAGGAGTCCTGTACGCATTATAGCAACTCCCCGTTGTCCCCTTCACCTACCTCTGTGGTCCAATGTCCAAAGTTGAAATCCCCCATTTGATATCCCCCATGATTATTCTGCTTTTTTTCTCAATTTCCTAATTTGTGTGCATATTTCTTCCTCCACCTCCTTCCACTATTAGTATAGTTATAATATATCTCTTCTTCACTGCAAATGTCTGGATTATTTACAAACTAATAATGGCATGGAACATACAGCACTACCTTTCCAGCAATTTCTGGGCCATTATACAGTTGGCTGAATCAACAGCATTTTTTTAATTGAAAACAATCACTGAATGAAAAGTTGTTTTATATTGAGACACTGGTAGTAGCAGCCTTTATTACTGAATGTATCAAAAAGCTGAAGGTGTTTTAACATTGAATTATTTATTTCACCAGATTACACTGATTTTTGGCAGCCAACTAAATATATATGGCAAAATAGAAGAGCATGTTGGGATTTAATTTAATTGAAGTATATTTTAATCTACCTTTCTTTTGTACTCTGTTTTTAAATCTCTTGAAATTAGACCTGAATGATATTTACTCAAAACCATGAGTCATGCTGTTGGCATAAGTTATTCATTCGGTTTATAGCATTAAATATTTTAGCAGCACTCTCTGGTGAATACCTTCACTGTTGCTGCACCTTCACTCCATGTCAGAATATTATACGTTGATGGCAACAATGACAACTTGCATTTATATAACACCTTTAACATTGTTACATTACCCAAGACACTTCATAGGAGCATTTTCAAACACAATTTGACATCAATCCATATCAGGTCCGATGACCAAAGATTTAGTCAAAGAAGAGTAAGGAGTAGAGGAGGCAGAGAGTCTTAGGGAGAGAATTCCAGAGCCTTGGGCCGAGGCAGCTAAAGGCATGGTAAACTATGGTGTAGCAATTAAAATTGCGGACGCACGAGAGACCAGGATATTTTCAGTACAGAATCCCATGTTGCTTGTAAAAATCTTCATCAACACCTATATAACCAGGTTGTCATGTAAGAGAACGAAATTGATGCACTGAAATTGATTTTCTTTGTAGGTTTACGGAAGCATCGTTTATGACAAAAACAGATTTTGTTTCTTTAGTGAATGATTTGATAATCTCATTTATATTGTATACTACAGTATTTTACCCATTTTAACTTAACAGAATTTAGTTTGAATAGATTATTTGCACAGAAACAATGATGTTGATAGTGATACTAATTTCTCCAAATTAGATAAACAGTTTTGTGTGTCTGCAATATCTGTAAACATTTGTGAGAAATTTCAATGCAACTAGTTGCTGGACAGGGTCAGAAATGACCACACAGTGAAGACTGGTGCAATTCTATCTGAAAGAATCTTAAAAGAAGCATAACCTAAATCTCTGCAGTACTCTAACTTTAAAGTTTGAGCCACTCACTCAAAAGATTGTACTAGATGGAATTTATACCTGCCTCAAGTACACAGTTCTGTCTTTCAATTTGATCAAGTTTAGTCAAATTACTGGCAGTTTTATTTTCTCTCCTGCACAATGGGATAGCAACCAAAGTTTACAAAGAGAAACGGCAAACCGAAGGTCAAATCAAATAGCTTCCATTGGCTTGATTCCAATAACTAGATTCACATCTGTTTTGAAACTACTGCTACACTATGTAAATTTTTGTGCTGGGCAAGAGCAGAGTAAATTCATTTGCATCATTTAATGATGTGCAATATAAGGTGCTTTATAATGCAGGATAGCTGCCAGTGACTGAATTAGCAGCTGCTGTACAAATAGCCAGTTACATATTCCTGCAGACATAAGGACAGAATGGCAAACATCAATCATGATTTTTTTAATTTTTAACTGTGAATAATTTAACAAATGTATTATCTTTATTGCATATTGATCAATCAAAGGATTTGTCTTAGAACCTGTTGGGTATTAATGGAAAATGATATTGTGAACTACAATACACATTGTCCTCAACGTTACTGTCTGTTGGATCTCATCATCTTTCCTATTCAACAAATTACACTATATACTATTATACATCAGTTGATTACATAAACTAGTCATTCTATCATTCATGCACAAAACTGTACTTCCACCTGTCAAACAATATTCTCTTGCTACCCAACTTTCTTTCTCATGAATGCCTTCATACGTTGGTAGTATTCCCATGAGATATATTGGCCGGAATTTTCCTGCCCTGGTGGCGTCGGGCAGCATGGCGGTGGGAGGGCGATGGACAATATGGTGAGAAAGCCAAAAATCGGTTTCACACTGGTGTGAAAGCACAGCAGGATCATCCGGTGGTGTCCACCATTCCCCCATGCCAGATTTACCATTATGCCAGTGGGAAAACATGCCAGCCTAGTAAATGTCTGGACAAGTGTGACGTGCAGAAGTTGGGACTCATCGTTAGGGCCTTGCTCAGATTGCGGACATCACAAGAGCAGAAGATGCTGGAGCCCGACAGCTAGCGGATCCTGGAGGAACACATGCATTGCATGCTGGGTGGGACATGGCTCTGCTGCAAAGCAGCTCACGGAAGGTGAGAGGACAGGTTAGGTGAATGGGCCAAAATTTGGCAGATGGAGTTTAATGTGGATAAGTGTGAGATTATCCATTTTGGTAGGAAGAAGAAAAAGGCGACTTATTATTTAAATGGAGAGAAACTTCAGAATGCTGCACTGAAGAGGGACCTGGGCGTTCTCGTGCATGAATTGCTGAAAGCTAATATGCAGGTACAGCAGATAATAAGGAAGGCAAATGGAATTCTGGCACTTATGCTAAAGGAATAGAGTATAAAAATAGGGAAATGTTATTGCAACTGTACATGGCATTGGTGAGACTGCACCTGGAGTACTGTGCACAGTTTTGGTCCCCTTACTTGAGGAAGGATATAGTTGCATTGGAGGTCATTCAGAGGAGGTTGACTAGACTGATTCCAGAGATACGGGGCTTGTCTTATGATGAGAGATTGAGCAGTTTAGGCCTATACTTGCTAGAGTTTAGAAGGATGAGAGGAGATCTAATTGAGGTATATAAGATGCTAAATGCTAAAGGGGACAGACAAAGTAGACGTGGAGTGGATGTTTCCCCTTGTGGGGCATTCTAGAATGAGAGGCCATAGTTTTAGGCTAAGGGGTGGTAGATTTAAGTCAGAGATGAAGAAGAATTACTTTTCTCAAAGGGTCGTGAATCTGTGGAATTCACTACCTCAGAGTGCAGTGGATATCGGGACGCTGAATAAATTTAAGGAGATATACAGATTTTTAATTAGTAACGGGTTGAAAGGTTATGGGGACAGGGCGGGAAATTGGAGTTGAGGCCGAAATGAGATCAGCCATGATCATATTGAATGGCGGGGCAGGCTCGAGGGGCTGAATTGCCTACTCCTGCTCCTAGTTCTTATGTTGTCTCCGTTGATGTCTGGGGTCTGCTTCAGAACTTCATGGTCTTGGCCACAGGCTGCTATGGGTGGTCGGCTGGGGAGGGTCGGGGGTGGGGGGGGTGCGGGGGTTGGAGTGGGAGGACTCGAGAAGCCTGTAAATGAAGCTGAAAGACACCATAACACCATTATACGTTATTCAGTGAAAGTGAATATATTTTCAGATTATAAAGTGATAAAATGTGTTCATCTGTGCAACCACGTGATCAGAAATTCTTAATTTTTCTAGGCCTACCACTTTTTCTATGTGTTGCCCTGACATCTGCAGCAGGTGTGGAGACAGCCTGTGCAATGGTTGGCCCTGATGCCTCTGATGACTTCAGTGTGTGTCCTCTGGAGATCCATGGCCTTGAGGGACCCACCTTGTTTTGGCTATCCTCCTCTGGGCCAGCTGCTCCCTCTGCAGTGATAGAGGGCAAGGTTGAGGGGGTCATAGACTAAGGGGAATCAGAGGGAATGGACAACCTCTGAGATTCCTGAGTGGATGACGCAGGGGTGTCCACTCCTCTTGGGTGCTGGAGGGCCCTGGCCTGAATTCTTGAGAGGAAGGAGCACCTGGAGGAACATCAAGGTGCTTTGTTTCCTCTTGCATTGCCACTGCAGGATTTACCCATGGCTATCGCAATGGACTGCAGGTCTGCACGCATCTCCACATTCTGCTGGACAAGGGTCTCCAGGGCATCAGCTATCCTCCCCATGGAGATCTCCATGTGCACAAATGTAGGCACCATTTCATCAGAGAGCAGGCAGACACACTCCTCTGACTCACGAGGCACTCTGTTGAGGGATTCCAACAGCTCTGCATAACGTCCCCCCGCCTTCTGTTGACTCTCCAGGATGAGTTGCAAGGCTGAATCCAGAAGCTTGTTATCTGACTCGGACCTCATAGATACCTTTTCCCCAGAAGTCCTCCAAGCGCCGGGGAGCACAACTGAAACTTCTTCCTCCTGCTGCGGACATGCAGCGGCCACCAGATTGTGAACCCGAGCCTGCTCTCGATCTAGGTCCCACCGAGGTGTGTGCGCCTGTGCTGGTGGAGAATGCAGGTAAGCTGTGACGGATCTTCCAGGCTGCTTATTTCCAGCTCTTCAATGAAAGAGGAGTCTCCTTGGCTGGAGGTGTAGACGTGGATGGAGCGGAGGTCCTCTTGGCTGGTGGTGAGGACCTGGAGGGAGCTAAGGGATTGGCTGCTAAGGGCACCAGGTGCTTGGCAGAGTGCCCTGTAAACTAAAATAGGGATACTTAGTGCATGGCAGCAAAGTCAATAGCAGGAAACATAGAAACATAGAAAATAGAAGCAGGATTAGGCTTTTCGACCCTTCAAGCCTGCTTCACCATTCAATATGATCATTGCTGATCCTCTATCTCCATGCCATACCCCCACACTCTCCCCATACCCCTTGATGCCTTTAGAGTCTAGAAATCTACCTATTTCTTTCTTAAATATATTCATAGTCTTGGCCTCCGCAGACTTCTGTGGTAGAGAATTCCACAAGTTCACCGCCCTCTGACTGAATAAGTTTCTCCTCATCTCAGTCCTAAATGGCCTACCCTGTATCCTGAGATTGTGACTCCTTGTTCTAGAACCCCCCAGCTAGAGGAAACATCATTGCTGCATCCAGTCCCTCCATCTCTGTCAGAATTTTATATGTTTCAATGAGATTCCCTCTCATTCTTCTAAACTCCAGAGAATACAGGCCTCGTCAGCCCAATCTCTCCTCATATGACAATCCTGCCATCGCAGGAATCAGTCTGGTGAACCATCGCTTCACTCCCTCTATGGCAAGTATATCCTTTCTTAGGTAAGGAGACCAAAACTGCACACAATACTCCAGGTATAGTCTCACCAAGGCCCTGTACAGCTACAGTAAGACATCCTAGCTCCTGTACTCAAGTCCTCTTACAATGAAAGCCAACATACCATTTGCCTTCTTAACTGCTTGCTGCATCTGCATGCTCGCTTTCAGTGACTGGTGTACAAGGACGCCCAGGTCCCTTCATTTCCATTAACATTTCCCAATCTATCACCATTTAAATAATTCTCTGCCATTCTGTTCTGCCTACCGAAGTGGCTAACTTCACACTTATCCACGTTATACTGCATCTACCATGTATTTGCCCACTCATTCAACCTGCCTAAATCACCTTGAAGCCACTTAACACGCTCATCGCTCACATTCCCACCAAGTTTTGTGTCGTCAGCAAACTTGGAAACATCACATTTGGTCCCCTCATCCAAATAATTGATAAAGATTGTGAATAGCTGTGGCCCAAGCACTGATCCCTGCAGGACCCCGCTGGTCACTGCCTGCCACTCTGAAAAAGACCCATTTATTCCTAATCCCTGTTTAGTGTTTGCTAACCAATTCCCAATCCATGTCTATATATTATCCCCAATCCCATGTGCTTTAATTCTACACACTAACCTCTTACATGGGACTTTATCAAAAGCTTTCCGAAAATCCAAATACACCACATCCGCTAGTTCTCCATTATCTATTCCACTAGTTACGTCCTCAAAAAACTCCAGGTTTGTCAAACATGATTTCTCTTTCATAAATCCATGTTGACATTGTCTAATCCCGTTGATATTTTCTAAGTGTCACGTCATCACATCCTTTATAGTAGACTCGAGCATTTTCCCTACTACTGATATTAGGGCGCAGGATCCACACGAGGGTGTTCGCCCCAACCTCACCGTCACTGCAGGCAGGGTCCACGTCCTCACCAATCAGCAGCAGAATGGCACGCTCCTCAAAGTGAGTGAGAAGCCTAATGAGGGCCACTCCACCCCGCCCCCCCACTCCTTCTCCCGATCTGGGACCTCTCCCTGCTGTTGTGAGCCAACTTCTCCTGCATGCGTACAGATGGAGAGAGCGTGAGCAGGACACATGGATGGGATATGAGCCTGATGGAGATGTAAGGGTATGTGTGAGAGTTAGTGGTATTGTCCCTTGAGGTGCAAGGTCCCTGCGGATGTGTGATGGGTTTGTGAGTATGAGAGCTGAGAGTGATGAGAAGAGTGACTTCCCCCTGGCAGAATGGATGAGAGTTGTGGCATAGTGGCACTGTCACTAGACTAGTATTCCAGAGACCCAGGGTAATGCTCCGGAGACCAGGATTTGAATCCCATTATGGCAGATGGTGAAATTTCCATTCCATAAAAATCTGGAATTAAACATCTGATGATGACCATGAACCATTGTCGATTGTTATAAAAACCCATCTGGTTCACTAACGCCCTTTAGGGAAGGAAATCTGTCATCCTTACCTGGCCTAGCCCACAACAATGTGGTTGACTTTTAAAATGCCCTTCTGAACAAGGGCAATTAGGGATGGGCTGGTCTAGCCAGCCCCAGCCAAACCCAAATCCCATGAACGAATGAAAAAAAGCATTTATCCTCTTCCTACACTGACCTCCTCTGTGCTCCAGTGGTGCTGGCCAGATTAGTGACTCTGCTGGACCTCCTGCAGCCAGAGTGGGGGTGTAGAAGACATCGCCTAACATTGCGTCCAGCAGGTGCCTCAGGGAGGTGTCACTAAACTTTGGGGCTGCCATCTTCTTTGCTTTCAGGCTGACTATTGCCTGGAGCAGTCCTGGTCTGTAGATATGAGGTAGACATGTGCTCTGGTGTGCCTCAAATATGGCGCCCGGAGCGAGAAAGCGCTGAGGTCATGGCCGGACGCGCAAATCCGAGCCCGCCCACCAGCGATCCGACATGTTTCCTGTGAAAGCATTATTAATGAGGCGGGATACACCAGGAATGGAGCGACATGGCCGAAAACCTGCCATTGCAGCCAGTGGGTAAAACATCTGTTTTCCTGCCCCCTACCGCGCTTTATGTCAATTTGGGACAATTCCATCCATTCTCTTTTCTGCTGTAACTTCTCAGCATATATTTTATATACATTCTTAATATATGAAGGTCAACTTTGTGACTTTGAAACAAAAAATATTAAATACTCAAGAATTGGTTGGTGCAGTGGGTTAGACAATTTTATTTTATCTCTGGGACCTGCGTTCAAATTAATTCCTACTGACATAATAAAAGTCTAATCTGAGCAGAAATTTCAGGGGAGATTTAGAGTTAGAATGCCATACTTAGGGCTTAGACAGTGAAGGCCAGGCCACCAATGATGAAGCAAGGGGAGTAGTGGAGAAACAGGAACCAGAATCAGAGTTTTTGTGGATGGTAGAGCTGCAGGATGTTACAGAGATTTTTTTTTACTTATTCATGAAATATGGGCATCACTGGCAAGACCAACATTTATTGTCCATCCTTAATTGTCCATGCAAAGGTAGTGGGAAGCTGCCTTTGTGAATTGCTGCTGTCTGTTTGGTGAAAGCACTCCCACAGTGCTGTTAAGGAAGGAGTTCTAGGATTTTGACCCAGCAACAATGGAAGAATGGTGACATATTACCAGTCAGAAAGGCATCCAACTTGGAGCAGAACTTGCAGGTGGTGCTGTTCCCATGTATCTGCTGTTCTTGCTCTTCTGGCTGGTAGAGGTCGTGGATTTGGAAGGTGCTGTCTAAGGAGCCTTGACGAGTTGCTGAAGTGTAGATGGTACGTACTGCAGAGGCAGTGCATTGGTAGTGGACGGAATGAATGTTTAAGGTGGTGGATGGGGTGCCATCTGCCAAGTGTACTGCTTTGTCCTGAATGGTGTTGAGCTTCTTGAGTATTGTTGCAGCTGCATTCAGCCAGGCAACGGGAATGTATTCCAACACATTCCTGACTTGTGCCTTAAAGATGTTCAGACTTTGGAGAGTCAGGTGAGCTACACATCACAGGATTGCCAGCTTCTGACCTGCTCCTGTAGCTACAATATTTGTGGGGCGAGTACAGTTAAGTTTTGTTGATAGTGGGGGATTCAGCAATAGGAATGCATTTAAATGTCATGAGAAGACGATCAGAGTCTCTCTTGTTGCAAATGGTCATTGCCTGGCACTTGTGTGGAATGAATGTTACTTGTCATTTATCAGCCCAAGCCTGAATGTTGACAGGTCTTGCTGCATCTTTTTTTTATTCATTCATGAAATGTGGGCTTTGCTGACTAAGCCAGTATTTATTGTCCATCCCTAATTGCCCTTGAGAAGGTGGTGGTGAGCTGCCTTCTTGAACCGCAGCAGTCCATGTGGCGTAGGTACACCCACAGTGCTGTTAGGGAGGGAGTTCCAGGATTTTGACCCAGCCACAGTGAAGGAACAGTGATATATTTCCAAGTAAGGATGGTGAGTGACTTGGAGGGGAACTTCCAGGTGGTGGTGTTCCCATGTATCTGCTGCCCTTGTCCTTCTAGATGGTAGTGGTCATGGGTTTGGAAGGTGCTGTCTAAGGAGCCTTGGGGAGTTTCTGCAGTGCATCTTGTAGATGGTGCACACAGCTGCTAATGTGTGTCAGTGGTGGAGGGAGTGAATGTTTGTGGATGTGGTGTCAATCAAGCAGACTGCTTTGCTCTGGATGGTGTCAAGCTTCTTGAGTGTTGTTGGAGCTGCACTCATCCAGGCAAGTATCTGAGGAGCTGTAAATGCCACTAAATACTGTGCAATCCTCGACAAACATCATCTGACCATATACGAACAATGATCAGGAGCAGGCCATTTGGCCCCTCGAGCCTGGTCTGCCATTTAATAAGATCATGGCTGATCTGACAGCAACCTCAAATCCACATTCTGCCTACCTCGGATACCCTACCACCCCCTTGCTTACCAAGAATCTATCCAACTCTGCCTTAAAAATATTCAAAGACTTGGCTTCCACTGCCTTTTCAGGAAGAAAGTTCCAAAGACTCATGACCCTCTGGGAGATAAAATTTTACTTCATCTTTGTTTTAAATGGGTGACCCATTATTTTTAAACACTGGCCCCTAGTTCTAGATTCTCCTACAAGGGGAAACATCCTCTCCCCATCCACCCTCTCGAGGCTTCTCAGGATCCTATATGTTTCAATCAAGCCACCTCTTACTCTTCTAAACTCCAGCGGATACTAATCTAGTCTGTCCAACCTTTCCTCAGAAGACAGCCTGCCCATTCCGGGTATTAGTCTGGTAAACGTTCTCTGAACTGCTTCCAACGCATTTACATCCTTCCTTAAATAAGGTAACCAATACGGTACACAGTACTCTAGATGTGGTCTCACTAGTGCTCTGTATAACTGAAGCATATTCAATTCCCCTTGCAATAAATGCTAACATTCTATTAACTTTCCTAATTACTTGCTGTACCTGCATGCTAGCCTTTTGCGATTCATGCACTAAGACGCCCAGATAATCTCTCACCAATTAGACAATGAGCTTCTCTTTTATTCTTCCTGCCAAAATGGACAATTTCACATTTTCCCACATTATACTCCACATGCCAGATCTTCGCCCACTCATTTAACCTATCTATATCTTTATGTAGCCTCCTTGTGTCTACTTCACAGCATACTTTCCTACCTATCTTCATGTCATCAGCAAATTTGGTGACCATCCCACCCATTGTTTCATCCAAATCATTTATATGAATAGTAAACAGTTGAGGTCCCAGCACTGATCGTCACATCTTGCCAACCTGAAAAAGACCCATTTATGCCTACTCTCTGCTTCCTGTTAGCCAGCCAATCTTCCTTCCATGCCAATATGTTACCCCCAATACCATGAGCTTTTACTTTTTCACCATAACCTTTGATGTGGCACTTTATCAAATGCCTTCTGGAAATCCATGTACAGTACATCCACTGGTTCTCCTTATTCACAATACATGTTATTTCCTCAAAGAACTCCAATAAGTTGGTTAAACATGATGTCCCTTTCACAAAACTATGTTGACTCTGCCTGATTACCTTGAACTTATCGAAGTGCCCTGCTATAAATTCTTTAATAATAGCTTCTAACATTTTCCCTATGACAGATGTTAAACTAGCTAACCTATAGTCTCCTGATTTCTGTCTACCCCCCTCCCCCCCACTCCACCTTTTTGAATAATGGAGTTACTTTTGCTATCTTCTAATCCAGTGGGACCTTCTAGAATCTAGGGAGTTTTTGGAAAATTAAAACCAATGCATCAACTATCTCACTTGATACTTCTTTTCAGACCCTAGGATGAAGTCTATCAGGACCCGAGCACTTGTCAGCCCGCAGCTCAAATAATTTACTCAGAACCACTTCTCTGGTGATTACAATTTTCCTGAGTTCTTCCCTCCCTTCCATTTCCTGATTTATAGCTACTTCTGGAATGTTACTTGCATCCTCCATAGTGAGGACTGATGCAAAATACCTGTTCAATTCATCTGCCATTTCCTTGTTTTCCGTTATCAATTCTCCAGACTCACTTCCTATAGGACCAACACTCACTTCTTTAAATATTTATAGAAACTCTTACTATCTGTCTTCATATTTCTGGCCAGCTTTCTCTCGTACTCTAATTTTTCCCTCCTCATTAATCTTCTGACCTTCCACCTGTCTTTGCACAATTATATGCTTTTTCTTTAACTTTTCTAGTTAACCACAGATGGTGTGTTCATCCCTTGGACTTCTTCTTACTCATTGGAATGTATCTATTCTGTGCATTCTGAAATATGCCCTTAAATATTAGCCACTGCATCGCTGTTGAGCTATCCCTTAACCTAATTTGCCAATTCACTTTAGCCAGCTCAACTTTCATGCCCTCATAATTGCCCTTATTTAAGTTTAAAAACATATAGTCTTGGACCCACTCCCCTCTCCCTCAAACTGATAATAAAATTCAATCATATTATGGTCGCTGCTACCTAGGGGTGCCTTCACTAGGAGATCATTAATTAATCCCACCTCGTTGCACAATATGTTTAGTATAGCCTGCTCTCTGGTTGGTTCCAGAACATGCTATTCTAAGAAACTAATCCAGAAACATTCTATGAACTCCTCATCTAGGCTACCTTTGCCCATCTTACTTTTCTGGTCTATATGTAGATTAAAATCTCCCATGTTTATCACTGTGCCTTTCTGACAAACTCCCATTATTTCTTCCTTTATGCTCCACCCTACCATGTGGTTACTATTAGAGGGCCTGTACCACAAGTGACTTCTTGCCTTTAACATTTCTCATCTTTATCCAAACCATTTCCATATCCTGGTTTCCTGAACTTAGGTCATCCCTCTCTATTGTGTCAATACCATCATTAACTAACAGAGTTACCCCTCCACCTTCCTAAATGTCCTATCCCCTTTAACATTCAGGTCCCAATCCATGTCCTCCTGCAGCCATGTCTCTGTAATGGCTATCAAATCATATTTATTTCAATGTGTGCTCTCAGTTCATCTGTTTTGTTTCGAATGTTTCGTGCATTCAGATACGGAGCCTTTAGATTTATCCTTTTTATAACCCCTAGTCTCATCTGTTGATTTGCTGTTAAATTTGTACTCTCTATCCCTTCCTGTCACAGTCTGTTTTTCATTTCCCATAATACCTTTCTCTTTCGCCTTGTCTCTACTCTTTGATTTACCACATCTTCCCAGATTTGATCCCTTGCCTCCACTACTTAGTTTAAAACCCTCTCTACTTCCCTAGTTATACAGCTCACAAGAACACTGGTCCCAGCATGGTTCAGGTGTAGACCATCCCAACGGTACAGATCCCACTTTCCCCAGTACTGGTGCCAGTGCCCCATGAACTGGAACCCACTTCTCCCACACCAGTCTTTGAGCCACACATTCATCTCCCTAATTTGATTTGTCCTGTGCCAATTTGCACGTGGCTCAGGTAATAATCCAGAGATTATGACCTTTAAAGTTCTACTTCTTAATTTGGTGCCAAGCTTCTCATGCTGACTTGTTTGAATGGCTTTCTGTACCACGGTACCATGGCCAGTCAGGTCATCCACCCTGCAGCCCCCACTCTCATCCAAACAAGCTGAAAAAACCTCAAACCCGTTGGACAATTGCAATGGTCGAGGCTCCTGCACTCTTGCCCTCTAGGTCCCCTTACCTGCCTCGCTTGCAAGTCACACCCTCCTGTCCCTGACCACTGACCAAATCAGGAGACTCTATCCTAAGGCGTGTGACCGCCTCCTGGGATAAAGTGTCTAGGTAACTTTTCCCCCCCCCCGCCCGATAGGCTGCAGCGTCTGCAGCTCGGCCTCCAGCTCAATAATTTGAAGCCAAAGTTCCTGCAGCCGCAAACACTTACTGCAGCTGTGTTTGCCCTGGATCACACTGGTATCCAGAAGCGCCCACATCCTGACATCAGCTGCCCTGCCATCTCTAATACATGTTAATTAACTAATAATTGCTAATTAATTATAATCCTACACCTCCCAATAGGTTTCAGCACTGCCAGTAAACTTTACAATGCTGATAAAACAATACAGTACTTACAATACTGATAAATCTAATGATACCAGTTACAGATTTATCTGCTCCTTCTGGTGCACCAAAGTGGAAATCAAATACTGGAGGCTGAAAAAGAGTAGAAAAAAAAGGACCTCCTCCCCACCCTTCACCAGTCTGGCCACTCAGCACAACTTTACTTCTTTCAGTAACTCTTACCTAAAACACCTCTTTCCCTCTATGCACCAAATTCCTAAATATACTTACCCAGTCTCTGTGATAAGTCACTCTCTAGCTTAACTTCCTGCTAGTAATCAACACCTATTCAGGCAAGGGCTTCCAAGTTATTGACCATTAATTGCCACTAAGGCTATTTAACTAGGCTATTTTGTTTACTTAAAGGCTGCTAGTTCTAGGTTGTTAGTTCTAGGTCAGTATCTGATCCTTACTCTAAAATTTAACTTGAAAAAGATTTACTAGTTGAATTTCCACTCTGAACCAAATTCCCAAATATACTCACTTGGTCCCAGTATCACTCAAGCCAAAGTCTCTCCTCTCTGACCGTGCACCTCTTATTGCTGAAAGGAAGGACATTGATGAAGCTGCTGAAAGTAGTTGGGCCTAGAACACTACCCTAATGTTCTGGGGATTCCCACCAGCAACCACCACCATCTTCCTTTGTGCTAGGTATGACTCCAGCCAGTGGAGAGTTTCCCCTCCCCCGATTCCCAATGGCTTCAATTTTACTAGGGCTCCTTGATGCCATACTCTGTCAAAAGCAGCCTTGATGTTAAGGGCAGTCACTCTCACCTCACCAGATGAATTTACCTTTTTGTCCATGTTTGGACCAAGGCTGTAATGAGGCCTGGAGTCAAGTGGTCTTGTTGGAACACAAACTTAGCATCAATTTGCAAGTTATTAGTGAGTAAGTTTCTTTTGACAACACTGTCAACGACTGCTTCCATCACTTTTCTGATGATTGAGTTTAGGCTGATGGGGCAGTAATTGGCCAGTTTGGATTTGTCAGACTTTTGATGACAGGACCCCCACCTAGGCAATTTTCCACATTGTTGGGTAGATACCAGTGTTGTAGCTGTATAAGAACAACTTGGCTAGGGGCATGGCTAATTCTGGAGCACAGGTCTTTAAGATATACAGCTGGGATGTTGTTGGGAACCACATCTGTTGCTGTATTCAGTGTGTCAGTCATTTCTTGATATCACATGGAATTAAGTGAAGACCAGCATCTGTAATGGTGGGGACCTCAGGAGGAGGCTGAGATGGATCATCCACTTGCTCTGGCTTAAGATGATTGCAAATGTTTCAGCCTTGTCTTTTGTACTGGCATGCTGGGTTCCATCACCATTGAAGATGGGGATATTCATGGAGCCGCATCCTCCCATAGTTGTTTAATTGTCCAGTGCCATTCATAACTGGCTGTGCCAGAGTTTTGATGTGACTCATTTGTCACACTTAGTCAGTCCAGAGGCTGCTCTCTGTTAGGCATGCATGTAGACCTTTGTTGTAGCTTCACTTAGGGATGTTTACTTCCCAAAAACTCACAAGAGAGTCCTGCGTCCACATATTCCCCAAGCCATGACCAGTGAATCTTTTGATCAACTCTCATCATCTGGCCCAGCTTTCCTTTTTCAAGTAATATCTCTGATTCTGTCAGCACTAAGTACATAGTGCCAATGATATCACAGAACCCAGTATGTATCCACAAGTACCATCTAACGTAATTTATAATGTTCCATGCCCCAAGAAAGTCTGTAAACTTTGCTGAACTCAATAAAAATAATTTTTGAAAATCCAAATCCAATAACACCATGTGTGCCCAAATCGACGGTGTTGCCATGGGATGCCCTCTAAGCCCAGCTCTCGCTAGCATGGATGCTATATCATAGTTTGCTATATCTGAATCTGCATCTGCATGTAAGAATTTCCTTACTCACCTTAATGTGCTCCATCCCACTCTCAAATTCACCTTTAAAATAGTGCAGCCAAACGAGCTCCCTTTCTTCAACATACTAGTTGAGAAATCTGCCAATGGGTTCTCTACTCCTGTCTACTGCAAGCCTAACTTCACTGGTCAATATAACTTTTGGGATTCCTACATCTCCACACACTACAAGATTGGCCTAATCGGCAATCTTGTAAATAGGGCCCGAGCTATTTGCTCACCCTGCAAGCTTGATACTGATATTGGGTGCATCAAAACTATCCTGTGGGTTAATGGCTACCACAATCAGGTCATTGCTTGCTGTGTATTGTGCATACTCACAAATGGGCCTAAGGCCACCACTATTGGACCTGAAAATTGCCCAGTCTATCTCAAATTATCCTGGAAGAGTAAGGTATCTCACAATTTAAGCAACAGGTTAAGCAAGCCATTTCACCTGTTACTTTGCAGTAGCAACACAAGCAGTATTCTCCATATTATAGGGTGCTGCTGTCAAGCTAAAAAGACATTCTGCTGACCACACAAATGAATAATATAGTATATGAATTTCAGTGCTGATGCAATGCCAAGTACATAGGCTGTACATCCCAATGACAGACAGATCATATCAAACAGCACATCTCTTCAGCTGTTCACAATAGGCAGAGTACTGACCTTACTGAGTTAGCCCATGCCTGCAAAGCTTAGAAAATAATGCCTAATGTTAGATGTGATTCTGTGGTTGGACATGCTGAACAATCCTGAGTTTGCTAAGAATACACTAATAACCAATTTAAGAATATCAGTCTTGTAGTAACCTTTGATATGGCACTTTGTCAAATACCTTTTGGAAATCCAAGTACACCACATCTACAGGTTCCCCTTTATCCAATTACTTTTTACTTCCGCAACGAACTCTAATTAGTCAAGCATGATTTTCCTTTAACCAAACCATGTTGACTCTAATAGCAGACAGTTATTCCAGATGTGGTCTCACCAACACCCTGTACAAGTGGTGTATCTTGCTGTACCTGCACACTAGCCTTCCACCTGGAAGTTCCCCTCCAAGTCACTCACCATCCTGACTTGGAAATGTATCGCTGTTCCTTCACTGTTGCTGGGTCAAAATCCTGGAACTCCCTTCCTAGCATCACAGTGGGTGTACCTACACCACATGGACTGCAGCGGTTCAAGAAGGCAGCTCACCACCACCTTCTCAAGGGTAACTAGGAATGGGCAATACATGCTGGCCCAGCCAGTGAAGCCCACATCCCGTGAATGAATTAATAAAAAATCTAGTTTCGTAAAAACCTATAAGACTTGGTGGTCTTATTACTTCTGAATTCAAGGCACGCATCTCGAAATTTAAACAAATTGCAAAACAAGTTGTGGCAGTTGTTTCAAGTTTCCCTCTGGGATTTGAACAACTCAGCAGTTACCATCGGCTGTGCTATAACACCAATTTATTAGTTGCTCCCTCTTGGAGTGGGAGGGTGCTGCTCAAAGTTCTGTCTCCTCTGTGCAACAACTGTTGCACCGCTGCAAGCATAAATGGCCACCAAATTTCTAAATGATCTTGTTACATATTGTGTTATCTGTAAAAATCTATAAATAACTAGGAACTACTTAGCTAGGAACTAATGTGTTACGTTTAAAATGTTCCAGGGGGCCACATTTCAGAGTCGCACTAGAGACAAGTAATGTGTACATAGGTAGTTCAATCTGGTTTCTCTTTTGATCCAGACAGTATGGAAAAATTAAACATAAGGAGTTTCTGATCTTTACAAGTTGAAAGCGTGATTATTAACAACATCTGGGAACCAAAAAACAAGAACCCATGGCATGGTGGCAGTAAGTATCTATGAGTAAACTTAAAGCATTTTAAATTAATTTAGTGCTGACTTGGATAATCAACCCATATTAACGACAGAAGAAAAACTTGATGAATCTTGCGAAGATGAAAGACAAAATGTCAACCTGCACGTTAATGAATAAACAGCTACAGCCCACAATTAATTGGGAAGCTGATGATGTCGGAGAGGCAAATGCAAAGTTTAAACAAAAGTGCAGATTGACACTCAGTAGTTTCCTAAAAAGCACTAGCAATGAAGAGAGGGTCAGCTATATCCTTCTGCATGCACGAGATATAGGGTTAAATTTATTTAACAGCTGGGAGCTGACTGAGGAGGACAGCAAAGACCCAGACAAAAGCTTTGAAAAATGCAGCACCCATCTCCGGCCAAAATTGTATCATTGGATCTACCGTTATGAATTTCAAGGTCTCGGGCAGGAATTAAGCAAGCCGATTGATAGTGTTGTAACAAGATTTAAAAATGCAGCTAAAAAATGTAAGTTTTAGGACACAGATGAAAAGCTGATAGATTAACTAATTTGGGGTTCTGCACACACTGAAGTACAGAAAGCACTAATCAGGAAGGACAGGCTCACAATATCGTAGGCTGTAGGTGCCATCAGAGCACATGAAGCAATGGGCAAACAGATGAAGACACTGACTACCCAAACAGCTAGGCTTCAGTTGAGCCAAGAGAAAGGCAGCAGGGTTGATGCAGTGCAGCAGCAACAAAAGAAGGTAGACCAAACAGAGAAAAGGACGTGCAGGAGCTGTGATCGACCACATGAATTCACAGACGGATGGAAATGGGTCAATCTGCAGAGCTTGTGGAAAGGCCAATCATTGGGTAAAGAACTGAAGAACAAGAGGAGAAGGTGGTAGACAAAGCACCAGAGTCAGAGCAACAGGATAGGAAAAGAAACCAAAACATCCATACCCTGGAAGATAACAGTGTGTCTGAGAACATGATAGACATAGGAACCATACCACTACATGAAATGGCTGGATGTGACAGTTCCCACAGAAAGGAAATTCACACAAACATTCACATCAGGAAGAGGGTGAAAGAAAAGCCCACAACAATAAATCTGAAGGTGAAGATTGATACCGGAGTGCAGAGTAACATCACCCGGCTCAGACTATACTAAAAGATCTTTCCTGAAAATTTGGAAGAAAGGTGTTCTGAAACTGAGCAACGTAATGCTAATGGCATATGGGGAATTGAGATTTGACAGCTAGAACAAGCCAAATCAGAGAGACACACAAAGGAATATATGTTAACTTTATGTTCTACATCACTGAAACAGATGGTCCTACTATCCTGGGGTTGAGCAGTTGTGAAGAGCTGCAGCTTATCTCAGTAATCATGAGGGAAAGGAGACGACACTGAGGGTTGAAGAGAGTACATCCATTGAAAAGCGCCCTCCAATCAGATGCAAAGATCACCTGGTGCAAATGTACCCAGAGTGTTTCGATGAGACAGTTGGATGCATTGAAGATTCTGAGTCTCACATCACTATTGACCCAACGATGAAAGCAGTGATTCATCCCCGACGTAAAGCACCAATAGACCTAAAGGGGAAGCTTGAAAGAGAGCTCCAAGAGATGGAAAAGAAAAGGCAGTGATCAAGTGTGGTGAGAGAGAAAGAAAAGGCGGTGAGTCACAGAGCCTACAGGTTGAGTAAATTCCATTGTGGGGAGAGAGAAGCCAAATGGACGGCTAAGAGTTTGCCCGGATCCCAAAGATCTTAATCAGGCTATTAAAAGGGATCATTACCCCATTCCAATGCTGGAAGAGTTCACACCAGCACTGACAGGGCAAAAGCTTTCGGCAAGGTGGATGCCAGAAATGGCTCCTGGAATGTGAAACTAGACCCGGAATCTTCACAGTTGACAACATTCAACACACCTTTTGGACGGTACAAATTTCTGTATCTACCTTGTGGCCTTAAGTGAGCCAGGATGTGTTCCTGCAGAAAGTAGACAAGACATACAGAGGTGCAAAGGAGCAGTTGGTATAACGTGATATCCAGATATATGATGAAGACAAAAAAGATCATAACTATCATCTACATGAAGCCATGGAGAGAACCAGGAAAGCTGGGATTAAGTTAAACGCAGACAAAAGCATTGTGAAAGTGACAGAATGCCAGTTCTTTGGAATGGTGTTCCCACCTACTGAAATCAAGCTGGGCCCTGAAAGAATCATGGCTATCTCTGGGATAAAAGCCCCAGGAGATAAGAGAGTGTTGAGAAGTTTCCTTGACTTGATCCTTCATACCACATATGTCAGAGCGCACAGCAAACCTGCAGGAGCTGCTGAAAGAACATGTAGAGTACCATTGATCAGAGTCACATGACAGGAGTTTCAACAAGTTTAAATGGTAATATATCAGGAGACAAGTCTGTCATATTATTAAAGGAAAAAAAACCTGTCACTCTGCAAATGGATGTTCGTACAAAAGGACTGGGAGCAGCCCTGGTACAAGAGGGAAAGCCAGTAGCCTTTGCATCCAAAGGTCTAACCTCAGCTGTGACCAGGTATGCCAACATAGAGAGCGAGCTTTTGGCAGTTGTGTATGGATATGAGAAGTTCTATACAGTTCTATATATATGTATAGAAAGTCCATAGTGG
The DNA here is from genome assembly GCF_964194155.1 of Cetorhinus maximus. NCBI lineage: Eukaryota > Metazoa > Chordata > Chondrichthyes > Lamniformes > Cetorhinidae > Cetorhinus > Cetorhinus maximus. The sequence goes on along the minus strand of NC_135879.1, from coordinate 133,694,985 downwards.
AGAGTGATCATCATCCACTGGAGCAGATCTACAAGAAAAATCTGCATAAAGCACCAGCAAGACTAGAGAGGTTACTCTTGAGCTTTCAGAGTTACAATTTCACCCTGAAATATAAGGGAAATGGTGCTGGCAGATACCCTATCTTGGTTGTTGCCACAGGAGAAACACGAGATAGAAGGTCTAGATATAAAGATTCATCACCTCGTGAATGTAATACCACTGAAACTCAGTCAAATTAGAGATGAGACCAGCAAAGGTGAAGAGTTACAGATGCTTTCTGAGCAAATGATCCAGGGTTGGCCTGATAAGATACAGCAAACACAGCTAGCAATCCAGCAGTACTGGTCTGTCAGAAATTACATCTCACTGGAAGATGGTGTTCTGTTAATAATCACTCAAAACAACACAGAAAGAACTTCTCCAGGAGATCCATGAATGCCACATGGGAATGGATAAGTGTAAACTCAGAACCAGATCAGTTGTGTACTGGATAGGCATATACAAAGACATTGAAAATTTGGTGTCTACATGCAATGTATGCCAGAAATACAGAAATACACAGCAAAAAGAGGAGATGATAGCTACTAAAGTACCACCCAGACTATGGCATACTGCAGAAGCCAATTTATTCACACACAATCAAGATTGGTATCTCATAATCGCAGACTACTACTCAAAGTTTCCTTTTATCCAGAAGATGAAAGACTTGAGAACCACAGCAATCATCTCAGCATTACAAGTTCTGTTTGCTGAGCAAAGGATTCCTGCAAGATTCATATGTGACAATGGCATTCAGTTCACATCCAGGAAAGCTAAGGAATTTACTGAAAAGTATGGGTTCAAAATCATCACCTCATCGCCACATTAACCTCAAGGACACGGGTTTATGGAACGACACGTCCAGACGGTCAAAAGAATCCTTGCGAAATGCCGAGAGACAAAGGAAGACCTAAACCTTGCCTTGTCACTCTGATCCACACCTCTCAAAGCTGACATGAAATTATCTGTAGAGTTGCTGAATGGAAGAAGATATAAGACTACTCTGCCAAGCAAAATACATCCTCCAAGTGACCAGGAGGAAGTGAGACAACTCACTGAAAGAGGGGGTCAGCACTTCAACAAACATGCTAAATCCCTACCTGAGCTGTCGAAAGGACAAAGTGTACATGTACAGGATGCAATCATGAAAACCTGGAGCCCAACAAAAGTTGTTGCTGAAGCCGAAACACCAATGTCATACATAATTGAGACCCACACCAGTCAGCAAATAAGGAGAAACAGAGTCCATATTCGACCCACACCAGAGCTGGAAAAACAGAAACGACCAGCAACAACACCAGAAACATCACCAGAAAATGAGACATTAGCAACAGCAAGCGCGACTCCTGCAACACCGAGAACAACATGCACAACATCGCCCATGCAGAGTGTCAACTCAACACTAAGAGAAACAACAAATGCCAAATCTACAAGATGGAGGCAAAACATCTCACCACCTAAGCAATACCATGATTAATATTTTAGAAAAGAACACACCCTATAAAAGACCCTAAGAAGAGGTTCAGTTTATTTCCAAAAGTCAATTGATAATCTTTAGTTTATAAAAGTTAATGACTGGAACAGCTACATCAATGGGGGCAATACATTTTAAAGAAAGAGGGATGTTATATAATTATTGTATTATATGCAAATATCTATAAATACCTAGGAACTGCTTAGCTAGGAACTAATGAGTTTTGTGTAAGTGTTCTGGGGGCCACATTTCAAATCTGCACTAGAGACTGAAGTGATGTGTACATAGGTAGTTCAGTTTGATTTCTCTTTTGATCCAAAAAGTATGGAAAATTAAACATGAGTTTCTGATCTTTACAAGCTGAAAGCGTGATTATTAACAACATCTGGGAACCAAAAAACAACAAGAACCCAGAGCAGATTTCATCCCTGAGATTAGGAATTGCAATGCTATATTTTAGCTCCCTCAAGAGGATACACAGGATTATGTCCAATAGTTGATCCATTAGGGAAGATAATTGAGGGGAAGATAGTTAATGTCTCAACATAAATACCTGTGACATGGAAGACCTCTTTTAACATAGAAACATAGAAAATAGGAGCAGGAGTAGGTTATTTGGCCCTTCGAGTCTGCTCGCCATGCAATATGATCATGGCTGATCCTCTATCTCATCGTCATTACTTCCACTCTCTCCCCATATCCCTTGACACCTTTAAGGTCTAGAAATCTATCCTTCTTAAATATATTCAGTGACTTGGCTTCCATAGCCTTCTGTGGTAGAGAATTCCACAGGTTCACCACCCTCTGAGTGAAGAAGTTTCTCCCCATCTCAGTCCTAAATGGCCTGCTCGTATCCTGAGACTGTGACCCCTTGTTCTAGACCCCCCAGCCAGGGAAAACGTCATCCCTCCATCCAGTCTGCCCAGACTTGTCAGAATTCTATATGTTTCAATGAGATCCCCTCTCATTCTTCTAAACTCCTGAGAATACAGGTCTAGTCGACCTAATTCTGCTCATACAACAATCCTGCTATCCCACAAATTAGTCTGGTGAACCGTCGCTGCATTCCATCTATGGCAAGTATATCCTTTCTTAGGTAAAGAGACCAAAACTGCACAATACTCCAGGTGTGGTCTCACCAAGGCCCTGTACAGCTGCAGTAAGACATCCTTGCTCCTGTACTCAAGTCCTCTTGCAATGAAGGCCAACATACCATTTGACTTCTTAACTGCTTGCTGCATCCTTGCTTTCAGCGATTGGTGTACAAGGACACCCAGGTTCCTTTGTACATCAACATTTTCCAAACTATTACCATTTAAATAATACTCTGCCATTCTGTTTTTCCTACCGAAGTGGATAACTTCAAACTTATCCATGTTTTTTTATTATTCATTCATGGGATATGGGCATCACTGGCTGGGCCAGCATTTAATGTCCACCCCTAATTACCCTTGTGCAGAGGGCATTTTAAGAGCCAACCACATTGCTATGGGTCCGGAGTCATGTAGACCAGACCAGGTAAGGACAGCAGATTTCCTTCCCTAAAGGGTATTAGAAAACAATCGGCAATGGTTTCGTAGTCATCATCAGATTTAGGTTTTTATTGAATTCAAATTTCACCATCTGCCATGGTGGGATTCAAACCTGGGTCACCAGAGCATTACCCTGGGTTTCTAGAATACCAGTGACAATACCACTATGCCACCACCTCGCCATCATGTTATACTGCATCTGCCATGCATTTGCCCACTCACTCAACTCGTTTAATTCGCCTTGAAGCCTGTAAACATCCTTCTCACCGTTCACATTCCTACCAAGTTTTGTGTCATCAGCAAACTTGGAAAAATTACATTTGGTTCCCTCATCCAAATCATTGATATATATTGTGAATAGCTGGGGCCCAAGCATTGATCCCTGTGGTGCCCCACTAGTCACCGCCTGCCACACCGAAAAAGACCCATTTATTCTTCCTCTCTGCTTCCTGTCTGCTAATAAATTCTCAATCCATGACAATATATTATGCCCAATCCCATGTGCTTTAATTTTACACACTAACCTCTTATGTGAGGCTTCATCAAAAGCTTTCTGAAAATCCAAATACACCGCATCCACTGGTTCTCCCTTATCTATTCTGCTTGTTATGTCTTCAAAGAACTCCAGTAGATTTGTCAAACATGATTTCCCTTTCATAAATCCATGTTGACATTGTCTAATCCCATTGATATTTTCTAAGTGTTCTGTTATCACATCCTTTATAATAAACTCAAGCATTTTCCCTACTACTGATTTTAGGCTAACTGGTCTGTAATTAGCTGTTTTCTCCCTTTCTCCTTTTTGAATAGTGGAGTTACATATGCCACCATTCAATCTGCTGGGACTGTTCCAGAATCTACAGAATTTTGGAAGAAGACAACCAATGTATCCACTATTTCCATGGCCACCTCCTTTAGTACGCTGGAATGTAGATAATCAGGCCCTGGGGATTTATTGGCTTTCACGCCAACACTATTGTTTTAGTAATGCTAATTTCCTTCAATTCCTCCTTCTCACTAGACCCTTGGTTCCTTAGCAATTCTGGGAAGTTATTTGTGTCTTCCTCCATGAAGACAGAACTAAAGTTGTTGTTTAATTGCTCTGCCATTTCCTTGTTCTCTATTATAAATTCTCTCATTTAGGACTTAAGGGACCTACTAATCACTAATCTTTTTCTTTTTACATGTTTATAAAAGCTTTTAGAGTCTGCTTTTATGTTCCTTGCAAGTTTACTCTCATATTCTGTTTTTCCCCTCTTAATCAATCTCTTGGTCCTCCTTTGCTGAATTCTAAACTCTTCCCAATCCTCAAGTTTGCTACTTTTTCTAACAACTTTTTATGACTCCTCTTTGGGTCTAATGCTATTCATAATTTCTTTTGCTAGCCATGGCTGGGCCACTTTTCCTATTGTGTTTTTGCACCAGAAAGGGATGTATAACTATTGCAATGCATACGTTCGTTCTTTAAATATTAGCCATTGCCTATCCACCTTTTAATGAAGTTCCCCAATCTATCTTAGCCAACTCACGCCTCATACCTTCGTAGTTTCCTCTGTTTGGATTTAGGGCCCTAGTTTTAGATCAGACTACTTCACTTTCCATCCTAATAAAGAATTCTATCATGTTATGGTCACTGTTTCCTAAAGGCCTCCGCACAACAAGATTATTAATTAACTCCTTCTCATTGCACCATACCAAATCTAGGATAGCCTGTTCCCTAGTTGGTTCCTCGTCATACTGGTCTTAAAAAACTATCTCATACACACTCCAGGAATTCAACCACCACAGTATTATTGCTAATTTGGTTTGCCCAGTCTATATGTATAATAAAGTCACGTGTGGTTACTGTTGCACCCTTGTTACATGCATCTCTAATTTCCCGTTTAATGCTGTCACCTACCTTACCACTACTGTTTGGAGGCTTATAGACAACTCCCACTAATGTTTTCTGCCCCTTGTTGCTTCTTAGCTCCACCCAGACTGATTCTACATCTAGATTATCTGAGCCAATATCCTCTCTCACTATTGCATTGATTTCATCCTTAACTAACAATGGCACGCGACCCCCTTTTCCTTTTTGCCTGTCCTTCCTAAATATCGAATAGCCTTGGATATTCAGTTCCCAGCCTTGGTCACCTTGCGGCCATGTCTCTGTGATCACAATCATATTGCACCTGTTTATTTCTATTTACACTGTTAATTCAACTACCTAGCTGCTGAACTTTAGTTAGTAAACAAAATCATTTTTACGGTCTTCCATTGTAATGGTTTGAGCATTTTTTTAAATCCTCAGATACCTCCAAGGCATTTTCTATTTCTTTCAATGCATTTTTATGGCATATGTCCTTGGGCTCCTAATTGTTTATGCTGATTTAAGCTAATTTATAAATTTGGTCATATTCAGGTCCAACTTGCAGATTTTGGCTATGATGTAAATTCCAAGCCAACATTTGAATCTCTCCACTCGGATTCTTGCCCCAGCTTTGAAACAATCCCAAACAGTTGCAAATGACAATATCTGTGACTGGTGACTATGATGCATAGACCTCCTCGATTTCTCTATAGCCTTTGACAGTCAACCACACCATTCTCCTCCAACATGCTTTGTTGTCCATTTTCAAGAGACTGCCCTTGCTTGGTTCCTCTTCTCCCTAACTAATCATAGCCAGAGGAACTTCACAGTGGCATAACTTCCTGCACCATTACCCCTGCTGTACCCCAAGGATCTATCCTTAGTACCCCTCTTCCTCTACATTGAGTAAACATGCACGTGTATGCTGATAACACCCCTCTATTTTTTCAACATTACTTATTTGCCTCTGTGTTGTCTAATTCTGTATTGAATGAGCCACAATTTCTTCCAGCTAAGCAATGAGAACATTGAAACCAGCTTTTTCAGATTCTGTTGCAAACTCCACTGATGCCATTCCTTTCTCTAGCCACTGTCTCAAGTTAATGGCCAGAATTTTCCCATTGGTGACTTGAGGGCGGGGCCCGCTCACCAACGGGAAAACGACGCAGGATGATGTCGGGAGGAACCCCCGATGTCATCCTGGTCCCTTTAAATTTTTAGGAAGGTGGGCGGGCAGCGAAATCAGCTGTTCGCCCGCCGACCTGTCAATGGCCAATTGAGGCCATTGACAGAGTAATTAAGTAATTAAAGACCTGCCCATTCAACCTTAAGGCTGGTGGGCAGGCCAGGAGCCCCAGCAGGCTTCTGATAATGCATGAAACCTCATCCACTGGCGGGATGAAGCTTCATGTCCGTTTTTAAAAACTTTAATACATTTTATGTGATATTTATTAACATGTCTCATCTCGTGTGACATTGTCACATGAGGGGGACATGTTAATAATTTTTTAATTTTTCTATTTTTAAAGTTTTTGGACTGTCACTAATCTCCCTGAGACAGCACTTGGTCTCAGGGGCAGTGCGCTCTTTCGCGCCCATGTGTGAAAGAGCGCACTTTGACAGATGGGGAATCCCTCCTCTCTCCGCACAGGAAGCGCATAGCGCTTTCTGCTGGGCAGGCCGCTAGGCGGGCCTTAATTGGCCCACCCACTCAAAATGGCAGCGGGCCCCATTTCAGCAGCAGGGGTCGGCTGTCCGCCCGCCGCCGAGCCGCTGGGGCCCGCATGCCAACCAAGGGCAAAATTCTGCTCAATGTTTCAGGTCTGTGAATTTTCATCAGAACCCCTGGTGCAAGGTCACGAACCCAAAACATTAACTGTTTCACCACAGACGCTGTCAGACCTATTGAGTATTTACAGTATTTTCTGCTTTTATTTTAGATTTCCAGTATCTACAGTATTTTGCTTTTGTATTACTGTTCATAACCACTACATTCCATTTAACTGAGCTGAATTTCCCACACCATATCCTCTAAATCACAAAGACTCTCCATTTCTCTGATTTTGGCCTTTTGGTTGTTATATTAGTTAGTTATTATGCCCTATGCTCTAGGATCCTATCCCTAAACCCCTCTGCCTCTCCACCTCTTTTAAAAACATCCTTAAAACCCACCTCCTTGACCAAGCTTTTGGTCACCCTTATTAATATCTCTTTCTTTGATTCAGCACTGTTTTTACCCGATTACACTGTGGAACATTTTTCTATGTTAAATGCATTGCACAAAATGCGAGTCTAACATAGTATTTACAGGACGGAAACAGGCCATTTGGCTCAACACATCCATGCTGTTCCATTTATGTTCCACATGAGCATCCTCCCATCCTTCATCTGACTCCAACATATCCTATTCATTTCTCCCTTTTGTTTATTTGTGCTTGCTGCCTCAATTGCTTTTGGTACTTGTTGTTAAATAGGGCTGTAGTTCATGGACTGAACTGTTGTGCAGAGTCCCTGAAGCTTACAGTACTCATGAAATTCTTCAATTTTACATGAGCCGTGGAATTATGCTGCAAAATATCAGTGCATTAACCCTTAACATACTCCTCTGAACTGTGTTTTATTTTAGCAGAAGTGTTAACCCCTTTAAGATTTCAGAAAAGCATATTAACAGTTCAAAGTTCAAGAGTACCTCTGTAATTTGAAGACAATGATTTTAAATCATATATTTCCATCCTAATTTTGTTGAACTCAAGAACATTGCAAATTCACACAATTTCAATCGACATTAGGTTGGCAAGGACACACCCCTTTGCTTCAGCTTTGTTCAAGAAGTATGGGTATCTATGGAAAACTACATAATGCAAGTTTTCTGAGACTGCTGCTGAAGAACTTTCTAGATTGCTGTACTGTTCTCTTTTTAAAATAAATAATTCAACGGGTATATTTAATTGATCTGCCACACAACGTAAATATTTAAATGTGCTTTTTTGGAAAATGCAAATCAATATTTTAAGTAAAATTAATTTTAATGACTTAAGCAGTGAAGTGATTAAACAGTGAGTTAAATACAAAGTTACTCATGCTCTATATGGATTAACCACTATCACCATGCAAAACTCCTAGATTTACTTCAATAAAGTTATCACTCAAGTAATGTGATTCAATTTTTTTTTTTCTGGTTGGTGAGCCACAAAAATATAAAGCACATGGACCACACTGCATCTAATGGAAAGCAAACTCACTGCTTATACAATCACTTCCCCCGCAAATACATTGAAGAATAAGATAATAAACTGACTTATGCAACAGAATTCCATGGGGCACAAAGGCTGGCATTTTAAGCAGGTAAACTGCTGGTATCGGGTGAAATATTGATGCATCAATATGAATATCAAGCTTGTTTCCTACTGATGGCATTGTAAATGAGAGAAAGGCCTTTAGAAGAGATGATCACACAAGAAGAGAAAAGTGTGTCGAGGTAAGGAATGAGTGGAAGAGTGAAAAGGACTTAACAAGATCAATTAGTATGAGAAACAGCAGGTACAATTACACATTGCACAAGAGGTGTCAGCTGTGGCTCAGTTCATAGCATCCTCACCTTTGCGTCAGAAGGTTGTGGGTTCATGTCCCACTCCCGGAAACCAAGAACTGTGAATGTACTCGAAAGAGTTACATGCGATCTGTTGATAACTTGAAAGAATTGCTTTAATTTTAATCAAATACATTTTGTTCACCTTGTTGATGTCTTGCTAAAATCAAAAGCAAGGTTGCAACTATTCATTGTGATTGCTGAGAAACCAATGCAGTAAATATATTCTTGCAATCTGTTTCTATTTTTATTAAAGAAAGCTTCATTGTTTCTACTCACTCTACATTTTGCTCTCAGATCATTTGCTGCTTGTATACTTTGTTGGTGTCTTCAGCCTGATTGAGAAGAATTTGTGTATTTACTTAAAACATTACCAGTTTCACCACTGCCCATTTTCACCACTACCTGGTGGCATAAATTCAACTATACAGAATATCTGAATTGCAACCAAATTTGATTGAATTATCTCCGTCCCAACTCATGAAATTAGAGAAATAGAATAGAATCAGCAGCAGTCTAACAGCTGATATAATGCACTACAATTCACTGAATGTCATGATGCCAAACCTGATATGTAGTAAAATAACATTATCTATTAGCAGCACACATTCAATTCCTTCAGACCAGCACTCAATTGTAATATTAAGACACCTTTGACATGTTGGTAAGTAACAAAGGCACATTTGTGAAATAAATAGGACAGTACAGAACAATGGAGTTATCAATTTTGTTCATTAATAATCATTTCTTTGAAACTCAATGTACAAATTTAGCCTGCTGTGCATTTTACTTAATCTAAAACAAGGGACTCCTCCTCCTCCTCCTTCAGGTACCATGTCCTAAGAGGGCATTGGCAACCATGGACTTCCATTGGATTGGTCCATGATTATGCTTGGCAAATTACTGCAGTGGCTTTCCGTTGCCTTCTGTAGTATGGTCGACCAGGAAACTCTCCTGCTTTTACTGCCTGCCATATTGGAAGAATTTACAGTCTGACAATCAACCATACAAGGAACTACTCCCAGCTTTTTATATTGACAAATGTACAGGGTATTGGTGAAATCACACAGAGTACTGCATATAGTTTTGGTCCCTTATTTAAGGAGGGATATACCTGGATTGGAGGCTGTTCAGAGAAGGTTCATTAGGCTGATTCCTGGGGTGTCTTATGAAGAAAGGTGCAGAAGACTAGGCCTTTACTCATTGGAGTTTAGAAGAATGAGAGGTGATCATATTGAAACATGCAAGATTCTGAGGCAGCTCGATAGGGTAGATGCTGAGATGTTTCCTCTTGTAAGGGGGGCCTAGAACAAGGGACATAATTTCATAATAAGGAGTCTCCCATTTAAGACTGAGGAGGAATTTCACCTCTCAGATGGTCAATAATCTTTAGAATTCTCTACCCAGAAGACAATGAAAACTGGATCATTGACTATATTCAAGACTGAGTTAGACAGATTTTTGATCTACAAGGGAGTCAAGGTTTAGGGGGCAGGCATGAAAGTTGAATTGAGGCCACAATCAGGTCAGCCATGATCTTATCAAATAGCAGAGCAGGCTTAGGGCTGAATTTTCCCAGAATTGCACTAAGTGCAGTAGCGGATGGGTAAATTGGAGTCCTGCCTGCCGATGAAAATGGCGGGTTTTCGTGCCATATCTTCCCGAGCCCGCCTCATTATATATTCACTCCCGCAACACACGCTGTTTCCATGGCAGGCAGGCTCTCACTCGCCTGCTTGCCATCACCCCGCTGTTGCATCATGCTGGCCGCCATCTTTAAAGGGCAGCTGCCAGCAAAGCGCTCATCGCCACCAGATCACCACTGCTGTCCAGGAGACATGGCCAGGAAAGGCAAAAAGGCTGCAGCCCCCGCTTCAACGACAGGTCCCTCGAGCGACTGCTGGATGCCGTGGAGGCCCGCCGGGATGTGCTCTACACCCACTCTGGCCGCAGGATGGGCAGCAAGGTCACCAATCCAGCTTGGGAGGCGGTGGCAGGGGTGGGCAGCGTGAATGCCCTGCAGAGGAGGACAGCCACCCAGTGCCGCAAAAGGATGAATGACCTCCTCCATTCCGCCAGGGTCAGTCACTCTTTTCATCACTCCCAATTCACACACTCACAAACCCATCACACATCCACAGGGCCCTCACTCACTGCCAGTGCAAGGGACATCACTATTCGGTCTTTCACACACACCGTCATTGTCCTCATCCTGTCCATGGGACCACTCACCGCTCACACTGGCCAGGCACACTTATCACCCGGCCCGGCAGGCATCCTGATGCACTCTCCCCACCTCTATCCATGCTGGAGAAACTGGCTCACAACAGGAGGGAATGGTTGCAGACAGGTGGAGGGATGCAGGAAATCAAAGTTCTCACAGAATTTGAAAACAGAGCCATCCAGCTGGCTGGCGAGGATCTGGACCATTCCTGTGCTGACTGTGAGGTTGGCGGTGCTCTACCAAATGAGGATCCAGCAGTGCAACATCCATCAGACAACCATGCCCTCAGTGATGTGTCCTCTTTCACAGGCCACTGCCATGCACTAATTACATCCCCTTGCTTTCGCAGGCACATCTGGGAGGCAGCAGACGGAGACCATGACCCAGAGCCTCCAATCAAGCTCCGAAGAAACTTCTGAAAAGGAATTTGAAGGCACCCTCCCTGAAGTCCATCACAGCATTCACTCTCACCCACCACCAGCACAGAGACACACGCCTCAGTGGGACCTAGCTTCAGAGTAGCCTCTGGAACACAATCTGGTGAGCACATTGCGCTTCCTGATCCACAGCATTCGGCGCAGGGACTTCCCAGGTCCCCAGCACTAGGAGGACTGCTGGAGGCCAGAACATTGATGAGTCCGAGTCAGATGACGAGCCTCCGGACTCGGTCATGTCACAGTTGCTGGAGCTGCAAAGGCAAGCTCTGGAACATCAGGAAGGGATGTCCGCTGCACTCCTCAGATTGCAAGGCATGATGGAGGAGTCTGTCTTCAGTCTGAGGTGATAGCGCCGGCATTGCAACGCACCGAGGTCAAAACAGGCAGGATGGCGGCCACCATGGAGACCTTGGTCCAGCTTAACTCCATCACTGATGCCATAGTTGACCTCCAACAGTGTGTACGCGAGAGGGGTGCTGGGCAGTTCGATCTCACTCCAGCTACCCCTTTTGCTCACGGAGTCATCCAAGGACCCTCGGACACCCATAGGGAGCAGGTGCACGTTCTGGGGCCATCCACCCAGGTGGCTCTGGGAGTGACCGGCCCATCTGACTCCCCTCTTCCTGTGACCTCCGCAAATCCAGCTTCACAGGCCTGGGTGGATGCCACTGCCACACAGCAGGACCCCGAAAGCAGGCCGTGGCCCACCAAGTCTTGGCCTTCCAGAGGACGCCTGCCAAAGTCATCACAGACAGGGCGTCACAGTCAGCAGGCTGCCTCCACCTCCGCTGTGGATGTCCGGGCACCACCAAGACGTACAGCAGGATTAGGACAGTTAAGGAGAATTAGTTGTACAGCCTGGGCACGGCTGTTAATCCATAATGCACATAATGTTCTCTATTATCAATAAACTCCCAAGAATGTCTCCCTGCCTGTGGCTCCTTGTTCTGATGAGCAATGTTCTTGTCACTCAGATGTGAAACCTTTCTGCACAAGATAAAAGGCAGGTCCAGGGCTTCTTCCCTGTGCTCTGTGCAGCCTTCAGACCACAGTGAAGGTCCAGCCTCACACTCCCTGGAAACATTACTGATGCCTGCACCTCGCCAGTGCTGGTCATTGCTGCCAGGATGTAATGGGCAGGCACCACAGAGATCTCTCATACTCCGTGTGCTCTCAGCACCTTTAAGGTGGGGCTGGCCCCCATCACACCAGCATCTGTGACCAGTGACGCTGTGCACCAGCTCTTGAAAGGCTGTGGTGCTGAAGGCATCAGATGCGTCTAAAGTTTCATGGCTGCATCTCTGAAATGACCCTGATCACAGAGCGCAAGCAAGCTCAGCCAGACAGGAGTCAGACATTCTCAGAGGCTATGTGAAGATCTATGGAGTGTCCTCACTGCATGTCATCATCCTCCTGCGATCGAACGACTATTAGGGTCTCCATTGCATCTCCATGATATGAGGATATTGGCGCTGAGATAAGCCAGACTGGAGTCAAGCGTTTAAAACTGTGATGTGAGGATCTACAGGGACACTTCACTGCATGTCATCATCATCCTCCACAAATCTGGCAGCTATGAGGGCCTCCTGAGTGCGTCTGCCTCGTCTAGCCAGTGCGAGAGCCTCATCCCCATTGTCGTCACCACTGAGGACCCCCTCACCGTCATCCCCATCAGCGTCCTCCTCACAGAGGAGACGTCCAGCTCCTCCATCTCCTCCTCAGCCAGCTCCTCACCCCGTTGCAGCGCCAGGTTGTAAAGGGCGCAGCAGATGACAACAATGCGTAACACCCTCTGCGGACTGTATTGCAGGGCTCCACCAGACCGGTCCAGGCACCGGAAACTCATCTTCAGCATCCCGATGATCTGCTTCACCAAGTTGCGAGTTGCTGAATGAGCCTCATTATAGCGTCGCTCTGCTGCAGTCTGAGGCCACCGCACAGGTGGCATCGGCCACGGCCTCTGTGGGTAGCCCTTGTCCCCAAGGAGCCAACCCTGCAGCCTCTGCGGACCCTGGAAGACTCCAGGAATCTGTGACCGACTGAGGATGTAGGCGTCGTGCACACTCCCTGGAAACTGTGTGCACACCTGCAGGATGACCAAGTGGAAGGCCTTGCAGTTGATGAAGTCCACTGAGTGTAGCGATGGAGACCTGAGCACCACATGAGTGCAGTCAATCGCACTCTGTACCTGTGGGAATCCTGAGATCAGGGCAAATCCAATGGCCCTTGCATCCTGGCTGTCTCGGTCCCGGGCGAAATGCACAAAGTTGTGTGCCATGGAGAAGATGGCATCCGTGATCTCATGGATGCAATTGTGGGTGGCAGATTGTGATATCCCACAGAAGTCACCTGTGGAGCCCTGAAAGGAGCCACTGGCATAGAAATTGAACGCCATGGTCACTATCACAGCCACTGGCAGTGGATGCCCTCCATGTCCCCTTGGCACCAAGTCCTGCAGTAAGTGGCAGATGTGAGCCAACAGGTCCCTAGAAATACGCAGTCATTGGCGACACTGATTCTCAGTCATCTGCAGGAATGGCAGGCGGTGTCTATAGACCCTGGGTGTCGCTAGGCGCCGACCAGCCATGGCTCGCTGTCGCTCCTGGGTGGTGTGTGTGGGAGCCCCTGCTGCCCCTTCTTCATGTGATTGCTGCTCTTGCCTTTGCACAGCCAGGTGCCTCAGTCACTCTCTCCTCCGCCTTCTACGGTCTCTGTAGGCCATCAGGCATACAGCTAGGTCACAGTATCCATGATCCTGACGTGGCCCTCCTGCAGCATGAAAAAGAGAGAGACGTGGTTATCATGGCTGTACTTAGCGGCTTTCCTGGCCCTGTGTGACCGCCACTTAATGCTTCCCGGAGAGTACTGGTCACCCCTCAGATGGCCAGAGATGAGTGCTCTGCATGGCTGCCCTGTCAACCTGCGACATGGGGGACACCGGTCCAAACCAGGATGCTGAGATTGCAAGGGGCTGTGAGCACCTCCAGCAGTGACTGCTACATGGCCAGTGTTGATGAGGAGATTGTACGTGTGCAGCCCAACTGCTCCGCGGTCCAATAAAGTGGTGGTGAACTCAAAGTCTGTGCCGGGGGAGTGGAGGGGGCTGGGGGGTTAAGGTATGGTCTCCGTGATGCTTGCATGGACGGGCAGGCTCGGAGCCTGACCCCGATCATATCACTGTGGCTGCACCTGATCTGTCTTAGTTGCAGAGGCATGGCCAGTTTATACAGGTGTCCCTAATGCATGGCCACTTCCCTCGCTTACCCTGCCCCCCACCTTGATTGCCTGTGCGTGGAATGCAGTGCCAGGGTAGCACTTAACCCACCACCCCCCCACCTCAGCACTTGTCCCTAGACACCCCACTCCCCCTCAGTAGTCACTTGCGGGGCCAGGCATCAATTTCCCTTGCCCCCGGTGCCGCTGAGGCCTGTAAACAATGGGTGAGCTGTGGAGAATGCTGCTGCTCACCCACCTCAGTTCTCCCAAAGCGAAGGCCCCCAAGTGCACATCGGCTGCGTGCTGTTGTGAAACATGTCGGCGTGCTTTCCCACAGACATGGACGGACGATACGGCGGGGTCCCAAGAGCCTGGCGGGATGGCCTATTAATTATATGTTAACGTGTTACAATGAGCTCCCCGCCAACCGATGGCGGGAAACATGGCCCGCTGTTGGGGGGGCTGAGTGGAGTGGGTCCCGCCATATTTTCCGCGCATGCCACCTATCACGTCCATCACCAGGGGGCTTGGAAAATTCCACCCTTAGAGTCAAATGACCTACTCTGGCTCCTGTTTATTTTCTTGTGTATATTCTATGGGTCATTTGTGGCTTACGTTGGAAGTAGTAATAATAGTTCAGCATTAGGATAGCAGTTATTGAGATGCATGTACGCATGATAAGCTTGAGTGGATAAAGTCAACTGAAACCAAAACCTAGGCTCAGGCTAAGTTATACAAACCAATAGTTCTCACCATTTCTCAATGACACTACAAAGTCCTACAACCACAAATCCGTAAATCACCACCTTGATGTGATGGAGAGGCTTGTGCACACAGACAGTCTCGAGCGATGTCATCATGAGCTCGTTGCTCCTGACAGGGACACCCATGGCACTAAGGTCAGGGGAAGGTGCCACACAAAGTGCAATCCAAAAAGTCCTCAACAGTAGAACAGGCAAAAGACAACTGAGTCTCACCAGCTACAAGGGCTGCAGTGACAAGGTAGCCCCAGTCATTGTTGTTCAACATGTCACCAAAATCTGACCACCAACCTGTCAAGATCGTGTGAAAAATGATGGTGCCCCAAGGACCTCACATTAAATGAAGTCAGACACAGGCTCCCACCAGAGTCCATTTGCCAAGTCCTGTGTCGAGTGATGGGGCAGGGATGTGAACCAGGGAGCCCCTAGTCAAGAATCTGCATATAGGCAGACAGATGCTAGATGATTGTTGAACACCTGTTTTGGGACAGGAGTCTATTTGGGCAGCAGCATCTGTAACTGAGCAGTCCTCTTCAGGATAGAAATGCAGAAAAGAGTAGGTCATTCAGCACTTCAAGCCTGCTCCACCATTCAATATGATCATGGCTGATCCTCTTATCTCATTGCTGTACTCCTGCACTCTCCCCCTACCCCTTGATGCCTTTGGAGTCCAGAAATCTATCTACTTCCTTCTTAAGTATATTCAGTGACTTGGCCACCACAGCCTTCTGTGGTAGAGAATTCCATAGGTTCACCATCCTCTTAGTGAAGAAGTTTCTCCTCATCTCAGTTCTAAATGGTCTACCCATGTCCTGAGACTGTGACACCTTCTTCTAAATCCCCCAGCCAGAGGAAACATCATCCCTGCATCATGTCTGTCCACCCGTCAGAGTTTTATATGTTTCAATGAGATCCCCTCTCATTCTTCTAAACTCCAATGAATGCAGACCTTGTCAGCCCAATCTCTCCTCATACGACAATCCTGCCATCCCAGGAATCAGTCTGGTGAACCTTCGCAGCACTCCCTCTATGGCAAGTATATCCTTTCTTAGGCAAGGAGACCAAAACTGCACACAATACTCCAGGTGTGGTCTCACCAAGGCCCTGTACAGTTGCAGTAAGGCATCCTTGCTCCTGTACTCAAGTTCTCTTGCAATGAAGGCCAACATTTGCTTTCTTAACTGCTTGCTGCACCTGCATGCTTGCTTTCAATGGCTGGTGCACAAGGACACCCAGGTTCCCTTGTACATCAACATTTCCCAATCTATCACCATTTAAATAATACTCTGCCATTGTTTTTCCTACCGAAGTGGATAACTTCACACTTCTCCATGTTATACTGCATCTGCCATGTATTTGCCCACTCACTCAACCTGTCTAAATGTGTGTAAGTCAGAATACCCTATGTTCAGCCCAAATGGGGAGGATGCTCTAAAAATACGCTGTCCCACTTTCTTCTGCTCGGGAAGCGCAGCCTGCAGGATCACCAGCTTTGTGATCAAAGAAATAAATCTTTAACTTTTCCAACTTGGAATGTTAGAACACTCATAGATTATCTCAAGTGACCATCCAGAAAGAAGAACTGCAGTTGTATCATTTGAGCTATCACAACCCAAACTGACAATCGCCATCCTCAATGAGATCCACCTTCCTAGGGAAGGACAGCTGAAAGATCCAACAGGGAGATGCATCGACCCTAGTGCCCACAGAGTTGGTTTTGCCATCTGGAATAGGATTTTGGATGCGCTGGAGAGCTCCCCAATTGTATAAATGGAAGACTTACGACACATCACCAAAAGCTCAGCCATAACCAATCCATCAGTGCTCATGCCCTGATCCGACTTTACTGAAGATGTTAAGGAAAAGTTCTATTCTGACCTTGAAGCCCTTGGCCATCCCAAAAGAAAAAAAAATCATCCTCCTGGGGGACTTTTAGTGCCAGGGTTGGCCATGACTCTAATGTCTGGAGAGGAATCGTTGATAAAAGCCAATGCAAATGGTGTGTCCCCTGCTGATAGTGTGCTCAGCCTGGCCTCATTAAAACATATGCCCTCTACTGCCAGAAAGGCAAATACAAAAACACATGGAAGCATCCGAGATCAAAGCACTGGCACCTCCTGGGTTAGGTCATTGTTCATGTCAAAGTGATGTCTATAATCACTCAATCCATGTGAAGGGCTGATACCTGCTGGACAAATCAGCAACTTGTTCGGTCAGTGATGAACATCTACCTGGCCCCAAGACATCACAAGACACAAAAGTCCACAAGGAAGATCAATGTCTCAGCCCTAAAGTAGCCTGACCGGAGAGAGGAATTCCAAGTACAGCTCACAACCAATCTGGAAAATATTCACACATCCAACTCAATTTCAGAACAGTGGGATCAAATAAAGTCAGCTGTACAATACTCGTGTCCAAACCACTGGGTTTGAGGATCGTCACCAGTACTGTTTGATTAAAACAATGCTGAAATGTGACCTTCTGGGACAAAAAAAGAGCAGCCTTCAGTGCCTGGCTGAACAAACCAAAGTCGCACGTCAAGGCTGCAGTATTCCAACAGCTCAAGGCTGACATCCAAAGGCAAATTCAGAAGATAGAAGGTCATGTAGTAGGAAGAAAAAGCTCAAGAAGTGAAGACATGAAGCTTTTTTGAAGCCACCAGGTCCATATATAGGCCAATTTTAAATGGACAAAATCCACTTTGCTCACAGGATGGTTTTTCTGCTCTTAAGGATGACAATGTCATCTGTCAACTCTGAAAAGAACATTTTGAACAGTTGGACAGAGGCAGCTGATAGCCTGAAGAGTATCAACCCCAGTACCCTGTGGTAGAATCCATGGGCAAATAACCATCGATGGGACAGTTGCAACAAGCAATAATGGATGAACAGCAACAAAGCCTGTGGTCCTGGCAGTTTTCCAGCTGAGGTCTTCAAAGCTGGTGGGCTTTTGGTCACCAAAACGCCATGCGCTCATTTTACACAATTGGGAGCAATAAGAACTCCCCTACCCACCCCTCCTTTCAGGAATGCAACAATTGTAACCATCTTCAAGGGGGTCAAATCATGCTGTGGGAACTTGAGATATTTCCCTTTTGTCCATAGCAGGGAAAATCCTGACATGCATTCTCCTCAATTGCCTACTTCCTGTGGCTGAGGAGATCCTTTCAGGGGCACAGTGTGGCTTTAGGCCCTCCAGGGGAACTTCTGATATGGTCTGTGTGTCAGGAATCCAAGGAAAACATCAAGAACATCACCAGGAACTCTTCAATGCATTCATCAACCTGACCAAAACATCTGACTTAGTAAATCGTGAGGCTCTATGAACTATGCTCCAAAGATTTGGATGTCCAAGAAACTTCATCATAATCCTGCAACTGCTTCATGATGATATGACTGCAACTGTCTCGAGTAGATCTGCAACAGACGCCTTCAAAATCCGGACCAAGGTCAAGTAAGGCTGTGAGATAGCCCCCATACCATTTACAAACCTGACAGTGGCTATTCACCTCATCATAATCAACTGCCCTCTGGTGTGAGATTAAATACCACCCAGTTGGAAAACTAATGTGTCACCCCCATGCCAAAATTAAACTGACTACCATGGACATACATGATCTACAGTTTGCAGATGACTGCAGTGTCATTGCCCACTCTGCACCAGATTTGTGAACCACTCGATCTCTTCAATTCTGCACACGAGAAACTGTCCTTGAGTGTTGCCAAAGCAATATTCATATCAACCCACACCAGCCAAATATTCCACCTCCATATATATTAAGAGACACATTCTGGAATATTTTGATCACTTCCTATGGCAACCACCTGCTTCAAAATGCCACCATTGATAAGGAGATCCATACCAAATCAGCTGCGCCAGCTTAGTCTTCTACAAAGTATGACAGCAAGTGTTTGACAAGTCCTAGTGTAGAGTAGCTGCCATTACCACAATCCTGTATTGCAATGAGACCGGGACTCTATCATTGACACATAAGAGCACTAGAAAAACTCCATTATCAATGTCTTCATGGCAGCGTCCAGATTCAATGGGAGGGCCATCAAACAAATGCTAGTGTCCGTTTTGAAGTCAGCTCCATAAGCATCCAGACAAAACCCTTACAAAATCAACTTTGATGGATTGACAGTGTCTGGAAGACTGAAAAGTGTCTCCCTCGCCGGGTCCTGTTTTCTCAAAATCTCAGATGGTCAGTTTTCCACAGGATGACAAAGAAAAGCTTAAAAAAAAACAAACTCTCCTTGAAGCGCAGCAGCACTGGCATTAATGACTGAGAGGAGCTTGCTACCAATCGTTCAAAATGGCAACAGCTTCTCACTTTGAGTCTCAACATCTTAATAATGAGGCTGAGAGCAGCAGAGAAGGAAAGAAAAGTAAATCTGCACTCTGGATCCCTCTATCACTTGGTACATCCTGCCCCATGTGCTCAAAGATCTGCAGGTTGAGAATCAGCCTGTTCAGTCACAAGACCTATGGCAGAAACTCATGACTGAGTTGCCACATCCTCGAATCAAGGGACAGCCGATGATGGTAGAGAACTGAAATAATGCCTCCAAATGAAAGGTTGAAAATTTGTGCTTTAGCAATAACTAACTTTAAAAATCTGAACACACAAATATTTTGAATAAGCATTATTTTAAAAGAACTCCAGTTGGAAAATCTAGGCAACGGTGTTTGGCTACATGACTGCCTTAGCAGAGTCAGCTTTGTTTAATTATCAGAAGTGTCATCAGGATTTATTTTACCTGTAGTATGGGGAAACTCTAATGCTTTGCCTAAATGCTATGAATGTGAGCAGCCTATAATGGGAGGGAAATCTGAGGTATCTGAACAAGCCAGTGAGAAGAGATTTAAAGAACAGCAGATCTGAATACTGTTCTCTGCTCAAAATATACAAGGTAGGTTAAATTATCAATTTATGAAATATCCATTTTTTAATAATTGTATTAAATTGGGGCACATTCTAATTTGCGATCTAATAGCCAATAACTGGTAATATTTCATTAAATTTAGTCAGCGCCAACTCAGGAAAGCTCTCTATAATCAAATTTCTCTGATAGAAGACAATTGAAGGGAATATAAAATAAACCAAAGAGAGCAAGAACAATATTTACATCATGTAGCAGTTGGATTGTTGAAAATAATACAGCCACTTTAGTATTAAGCTTTATTAGGTACAGGAATTTCAGTCAATAAAATTTCCTACAATACATTCTAAAGCAAGGACAACAGAACAGAAAACTAAAAAAACTACACATATGTATCACAGTAAATTTTGCATTTGTAGGGACGAGAAACTGGTTCCATAAATATTTGGTTTGTAAAGAAAGAAGCCTTAAACAAAATATTTTACAAAAAGTTTATTTTTAAGTTTACTAGCTAATTTAGCTTGAATTTCATTATTGTGAATATTCTGTACCAATACAGGTTCTCACAGGAAAGAGGAAATCATTTGCAACTATAAAGGAATTATTTCAGTGCAATCACTGGGACAAAGTTACATGCATTAAAGATAATATTCATTCATTCAAATATTGAAAATCTGCAATAAATCAACATCAGACCTTTTTAGGAAGATAATATGAAACGCTTTGCCTAACACATTTCAGAATACGCCTGGAAGTGTTCAATACCCAGTTTATATTACACATTTTATTCTGCAAAGACCCCAGCACAAATTGTACTCCATACTCTAGTAATATTTACTTCAGCATATTATCATAATCCGACTAAATTCATGCTATCCCAAACTCATTCTGATAAACTATCTATTGGGTATTCTGCTTGACTGGCAAACAGACATCCAAGTACAGTGCAACAGTGCATCCAATGTCAGTTTACCAGTGCTTCACCTTGCATACAGCACTTCAGGGTGCACACATTCTTTGATCTGTAACCCGAACACTCAGTCAATTGGATAGTCCCTATTCTAACCAGGTACCAGTACCTGAGGACACTAGTAGAAAATAAAGTTTGGGTACAGATAACAAAATAGAAAATCATGAACATCCAACAAGTGCACAACAAGACCTCTGATGACATCTTCCCTCTTCCCCTATGTTAACTAAAAGTAAACTTTGATTTGATCATCATTACCTAATTAAACCAGTTTTTTAAAAAAGCCAATACTAACATTTTAGCTGTTCAATATCTTAGCTGACAATTTAACTGAAAACTTTTAAAAACTGAATTTCAGTTCTGCTTCAGTCTACAAGATAAAATCTCATATGAAAGAGGTCTTACAAAAATACAGAGGCTTTTGGAATACATCTGGGATTGACAGCAACTAACATGGATACCACTTGCTCGGCATTTTTATTCATCTTTCATAGAGGATTTATTGTTTTCAGCTCATTTCAATTTGCAGTGGGAGCCAATCGGCTTATAAAAGAAATACAGTTAAGACACATGTTTCGCAAAAATCCAGGGCAGGCAGGTTTCATGATTAAGTGCTGTAATAGCATTTTCAGCTCTGAAAAGAGAGTTCTGCATATCAAACACAATTGAGAGAGTTAGTAACATCTTAGGAAGGAGTCAGGATTATTTAAGTTCTATAATTAGCAACAAAACTTAACAGCAAGTATGGGCTAGAAAAATATCAGATAAGAGCTTCCTTCTAACTTTAACAGTTACTCCTCTAGAATATTTGTTTAATTCACATAGGAAATTAAAAAAACACATTATAGTAATGGCATGAGATACAACATTTTACATTTGATAATAAAATCACAGGTTAGATTGGAGGATAATCACACCCAAAGACTGAATGCATTCAGGAGAGGATAAAAATCAATGTAAGGAAAATAAGACGACAGAAACCTGCTCTCAAACATGACAAAAAATTTAAACCAAGTTGCCCACTTCAAAGCAACTGATGCCAGAACAGGATCTGCTGGGTACTAAATATTTAATAAATATTAAACAACATCTAAACTATATTAATCCTCAATTATGGAATGAATGCAACACTCAAATTTCAATTACTCATTGAGATGATAAAAATTTACATAAAGAATTAGGCTGTTCTGCTTTTTGTGTCCACAATGGCTGAAAAAGAGTATCCTGCCCACACTTTCACTTTCCAGCTCTTGGTCCATAGACTTTTCAGTCATGGCATTTCAATTCAAGTACTTTATAAAACGTGCCTATACCACTCTTACAGTCAAGTGAGTTCCAGACACAGTCTATCTTCTGGATGAAAAAATTCTCAACCCTCACCCCTCTCACCCTTCTACCACTACTTTAAGTCTAACCAGGAGCCATACTGATCTCTCTTAATGGAATGCTGTGCTTCCTACCCACTCTTTCTAGGTCCCTCAATATTACACACCCCAATTCAATCTCGTCTTAACCTCCTCGGTTCCAAAGAATACAACCCCAGCCTATTCCCCATACTCAACATTCTCCAGTCCTGGCAATATCCACCAAAATCTCATCTGTACCCTCCCTAGTGTGATCCCACCCTTCCTGAGTGACCAGAACTGTACACATTACTTTAGCCTAATTAATCTTGTAGACAGTTCTAACATAACCTGCTCTTATATTCTACAGCTAACAAAAATATCCCGTATGCCAATAACCATACCTACTTGCCCTACTATCTTCGGGGTGGGGAATCTGTGGACATGCAGTCCTAGGTACCTTTTCTCCTCCACCCTTCTCAGTAACCTGCCACTTGCGTATTCCCTTGCCTTGTTTGTCTTCCACTTAATTAACACATAATAAAGATGGCAGGCAGGTGATGTGTTGTGGCTGCAGAATGCAGAAACTCCTGGATGCCAAGGTGATCCAGGGCAAACACGTCTGCAATGTCTGCAGCTTGAGCAGCTTCACTGAGCTGGAAGCCCAGCTGCAGATACTGCAATGCATCAGGGACAGGGAAAGTTACCTGGACACTTTGTACCAGGAAGCAGTCACATCCCTTAGGATAGGGTCTTCTGATTTGGTCAGTGGTCAGGTACAAAACGGTGTGGCTGAAACTGAGGCAGGTATGGGGACCCAGAAAGTAAAAGTGGGGGAGCAGGAACCTTTGTAACTGTCCAACATGTTCAAGGTTCATGCAGCCTGTATGGATGAAAGCGCTAGCTGGAGGGTGGATGAGCAAACTGACCGTGACACCATGGCACAGGAAGCCATTCAAGCTGATGGGGGGGTGGTAAGTGTATTTAATAGGAAGGCAGTGGCAGTTTGGGGCAGTATAGTCAGGGGGGTGGACACAGCTCTCTGCAACCAAGAGGAGTCCAGATGGCTGTGTTGCCTGCCCAGTGCCAGGGTGCATGACATCTGCTCTGCGCTGGAGAGGAACTTGCAGTGGGAGGGGGGAGGGTCCAGTGGTCGCAGTCCACGTAGGTACCAATAACATAGGTAGAACTAGGCAAGGTTTTGGCTGAGGGAGTATGAGCAACTAGGAGCTAAATTAGGAAGCAAAACCTCAAAGGTAATAATCTCTGGATTACTACCTGAGTCACGAGCAAATTGGTGTAGGGCAAATTAGATTACAGAGTTAATTGCGTGGCTCAAAGATTGGTGTGGGAGAAATGGGTTTCGATTCACAGGGCACGAGCACCAGTATTGAGGAAAGTGGGAGCTGTACCGTTGGGATGGTCTTCATCTGAACCGTGTTGGGACCAGTGTTCTGGCGAATCGTATAACAAGGGTTGTAGAGGGTTTTAAACTAAACAGTGGAGGGAAGGAATCAAGTTTGGGAAGATGTGATAAATGAAAGAGAGAAGACAAGGCAAGAGAGCCAGGTAGCAATAAATGAAATGATGATGGTAGTGTGACTGGAAGGGACAGATTATACAAACCTAAGAGTGCACCAGCAGATAAGGTTAGAGGTTATAATAGTACAAAAACAGAACTGAAGACTCTGTTTCTGAAAGCACATAGCATTCGTAACAAAATAGATGAATTGACAGAACAAATAGAAATAAATATGCATGATCTGATAGCCATTAGAGGCATGGCTGCAGGATGACAAAGACCAGGACCTGAGTATTCATGGGTACATGACAGTCTGTCAGGGCAGGAAGCTAGGAAAAGGTGGAGGGGTAGCTCCGCTAATTAAGGATGACTCTGGTAGAATAGAGAGAAGGACCTTAGTTCTGGAGATCAAGATCTCCAATATTCTGTCCAATCAAGATCTCCAATATTCTGTCCAATCTTCTGACCTGTTACTCATTTTTATAGAATTATACACTTTTTCTTACAATTTAACACTACCTTTAACTTCTTTAGTTAGCCATGGATGGTGTGTCCTTTCATCAAGAGTCTTCCTTTCACACTGGAATGTATCTTTTCTGTGTATTCTAAAATATCTCCTTAAATGTCTGCCACTGTATCTCTACTGACCCATGCCTTAACCATCCCAGTTCACTTTGACCAGCTCTATCGTCATGCCCTCATAATTGCCCTTATTGAAGTTTAAAACATTAGTCTTAGATCCACTCCTCTCTCCCTTTAGGTAGAGATGAGAAATAGTAATGGTTAAGAAGTCACTTATGGGAGTGGATTATATGCCCCCTAACAGCAACAGGATGGGGTATACAGGAAGAATTAATGGGGGCTTGTGAGAAAGGTATGGCGATAATCATGGGTGATTTTAATCTACTTATAGATTGGATAAATCAAAAGTCACTTGGATGACGAGTTCATAAGAGTATTTCCAGGACTGTTTCTTAGAGCAGTATGGGGTGTGGACAGGGGTAAATAGTGAGAAACTGTTCCCACTTAAGGAAGCATCAAGAACTAGAGGGCACAGATTCAAATTAATTGGCAAGAGTAAAGGTGATGGGAGGAAAATTTTTTTCATCCAGAGTGGTTGGAGTCTGGAACGAACTTCCTGAGAGGGTAGTGGAGGCAGGCTCGATTGAGGTTTTCAAAAGGGAATTGGATTGCTATCTGGAAAGAATGTGAAAGGTTACAGGGATAATGTAGGGGAGTGGGACTAGGCAGAATGCTCTTTCAGAGAGCCAGTGCAGATTTAATGGGCCGCATGGCCTCCATCTGCACTGTGAAGATTCTGTGATGCTGCTTTAGCATCAGTCAGAGATCAGGCTGTAGTATATCTGGTAACGTGCAATGAGAGAGGATTAATTAATGACCTCATATAGTGAAGGCACCCCCAGGTAGCAGTGATCATAATATGACTGAATTTCACATTCAGTTTGAGGGAGAGAGGAGTGTATCTAAGACTAGTAGCAAGCAACGTGGATAAAGGGGAATCAATGGAAGTGCTGTACTTAGATTTTCAGAAGGCATTTGACAAGGTGCCACATCAAAGGTTACTATGCAAAATACGAGGTCATGATGTCAGGGGTGCCATATGAGCATGAATAGAGGAAACAGAGCAGGCACACATAGGTCATTTTCAGGTTGGCAAGATGTAATGAGTGGAGTGCCACAGGGATCAGTGCTGGGGCCTCAACTATTTAAAATTTATCTCAATGACTTGAATTAAGGGACCAAATATACGGTTGCTAAATTTGCTGATGTGAAGAGGACTCAAGGAGACTGCAAAGGGACAATAGATAGGTTAAGAGAGTGGGCAAAAATTGGCAGATGGAGTATAATGTGGGAAATGTGAACTTGCCCACTTTGGCAGGAAGAATAGAAAAGCAGCATATTATTTAAATGGAGGAAAGTGTGCAGAACTCGAGGTACAGAGGGATCTGGGTGCCCTGGAATATGAATCAGGGAAAGTTAGTATACAGATATAGAAAGTGAATAGGGAGACAAATGGAATGTTGAACCAAAACCAACACCTGCATCTGGAAAAAACCTATTGCAATTTTTATGTTTAAATATTTTACAGCAAACCCTGAAATTGATTTCTGGTTAGATTTAGTATCTGCAAGATCTTTAGCCAACACATCTGTAAAACACTAAAAATAGTCACCTGCAGTAAGGATTTCTGAGAGAAGAGTATCGGAGTGCAAGAAATCGGTAGTATATGAAAGGCTGCAGCAAGCTTCCATTCCCACTAAAAGTGGAAGAATACAAAATGGTCACACAGTACTTCATCCCTCCTAATTACTTATTTCTGTATTATTGAGCATATATGCAAGTAGCTAATTGTTCAAATAGGAAATGTACTTTTAATTTAAATTTGTGGAGCCAAAAGTACACAGATGAGCTTACAAAAGATATATTACCTTAAAAGCATGAAGACTGTGGCTGGCATCAGAAAAATTTCATTGCAGGCAATGAACTTTAAAATGTTCTGCTGATTGGCTGAAATTTTATCCAAGATCGACCTCAGGAAAGCCAAACTGGCTGGACCCAGGATCTGAAAGGAAAGAAACAGAACAGTGAAAGAATATGGATTACCCTTCCAGCTAATTGTTGGCTGCAAATGGAAACTTTAAAACCGATTTATGCAACATGAAATAACTGCCCCAACTCTACCCAAAAGCTGTGAAAACAGTGCAAAGGCTACTGGCAGTCAAACCTCTGAAGGTAATTTCTCTAAAAATTCAATAATCCACCATTATAAATTTGGGACAAAAGCCAAATACTGTGGATGCTGGAAATCCGGAGTAAAAACAGAAAAAGCTGGGAATACTCAGCAGGTCTAGCAGTGTCATGAAGCTATTAATCTATGTAATATTATTGGAATCTTTTTTTAAAATAGAGGTTTAGTCTGTGGGTGTGTCTTAATTGGATTAAAGCCAGCTAGTCTGGGTGTTTTGATGTGTACTAGTTATGAGATGTAGGAAAGGTAGAGTGCATTTGCATTTTTTGAACAAAGCATTCAAGAAGGCGAGTGAAATCTGGCACCTAGCTAGCAGAGATCAAGCCATGGGTTTATATTACTAATAAAATTGGTACTATGAAAGGGGTTTTATTGTTAGAAGATACAATGAGAATTCACATTCAATGAGCTGTGCTAGGTATAAGGATAGCAGTTTTGTGTGTGGGGGGCAGAGGCAATGTAACAACAAAGCAGCAGTAAGCCTCCAACTGCCTCCACAGGAACCAAAGTGATAGGAACCTCATTTTGAATTCGTAAGGTAAAAATGCTTTGCCTGGTGTCTGGTTAAGTCTATGGGTTGCTGTTGCCTTAATGGAGATTAGTTTGGGAATTTGTTAAAAGTTATGATAGTAGTAATTTGTAGTCATGTGTATATATTTAACTTGTGTAAATTAATAAAAAGTATCATTTAGTTTAATATAAAACCTCTCGAGAACTGGTGGTCTGATTCCCGAATTTGGAGTTGCATCTCAAACATCCCAGTTAAAAATATAGATTATAACAGTTGTTTAAAGTCCCCCTCTGGGATTTTTAAATAACTCAGCTTTACCGAAAGGCTGTCCCATAACAAGCAGCATGAGGAGAGAGAAACAGAGTTAGCGTTTCAGGGCTGATGAAAGGTCATTGACCTGAAATGCTCACTGGTTTCTCTCTCCTCAGGTGCTGCCACACCTGAGTATTTTCAGCATTCTCTGTTTTGATTATAAATTTGGGTCCGCCTTTGATGTTTCTTGGGTTCAGTGGCAGTCAGTCCCATAAATCAGACATTTCCAAATAAAAGGCACAAAGAGGATGTTAATTGCAATTTACCTGCAGATAATGGCTGCAATACACATTTTTTGCAACGGTAGTGTTGTAACCATCCCCTCATTCACGCAGTACAATTTTAGATTCTGCTCTCTCTAAAAGTGAGGCACCTCTTGCAGTCAACCCCAGCCTACAGGCACGTCAATAATCCTTAGTTTAAATGTGTTTTCTTCAGTGAAAAAAAATGTTATTTGCCTTCTGTTCTGTACTTGTGTGTGCCACAAATTCATTTTTGTAAGTGCTGATAGCCCTGGATCCTGCTGCTGGAGGAATAAATAAATTGAACAAACCACCACCACTCCCACAAAGCACATGCTTCCCCCTTCCAAAGCTGCCCCCCAAAAAATGACTCCTTCTCCCACCCTCAAAACAACCTGAAAACAGACCCATTTGAGTTCCACCTCCAGAGGATTGCTTACCCTACACCCACCTTGCACTCACAACATGAAATGAGGAAAAGATTTCCCTTTCCTTTCAGTGAAGTTGCTTACATAATTACTGGAACATTAGTCTAGTGACATAACCACATGAGTACTGTATCTTGCATGGGATTTTAAAAATCACTGAATTTTATGTTCTAAAATGTAGCATTTATCCGGAGCAAAATAAAATTCATTATATAATATGTATATTAAAAAAAAAAAATCGACATTCGCACATTCTGCCCTCCCTCCCCAAAAGCTTTCAAAGCTCCACAGATCACTTCCTCCCATTCGTTGGGATCAATATTTAAGAGCCCACTCCCTAGGGACAGCAAAGAAAAAGTGAAAACAACAAAGTGGAAAGAGAGAAAGATAAAAGGGTAGCAAACACAAAGAGGCTACTAAAGGAGAAATAAAACAGATTCGGGGGGAGAAAGAGTGAATGTGAAAGGAACAAAGATCTAAAGATAGAGAGAGATGTGCAAAGTGAGATGAAAACAGAGATGGAATCAGAATTAAAAGAAAAAGAAACATAAGTAAATCAATAAAAGAGGAAATACACTTTTTTGGCCAATTTACCAGCAGCAGTTAATGAAGAGAAGCAGGGGTTGAGAGAATTTTTTCACATGTAGAGCAGGTACGGACTCACCCACAGTTTGAGAACTACTGATACCATAGAACACTACAGCACAGAAAACAGGCCATTCGGCCCTTCTAGTCTGTGCCGAAATATTATTCCGCTAGTCCCATTGACCTGCACCTAGTCCATGACCCTCCAGACCTCTCCCATCCATGTACCTATCTAATTTATTCTTAAAACTTAAGAGTGAGCCTGCATTTACCACGTCAGATGGTAGCTCGTTCCACACTCTCACCACTCTCTGAGTGAAGAAGTTCCCCCTAATGTTCCCCCTAAACCTTTCCCCTTTCACCCTAAAGCCATGTCCTCTCGTGCTTATTTCTCCTTATCTAAGTGGAAAGAGCCTACTCGCATTTACTCTGTCCATACCCCTCACAATTTTGTAAACTTCTATCAAATCTCTCCTCATTCTTCTACGCTCCAAGGAATAAAGTCCTAACCTGTTTAATCTTTCCCTGTAACTCAACTCCTTAAGACCCAGCAACATCCTAGTAAATCTTCTCTGCACTCTCTCAATCTTACTGATATCCTTCCTGTAGTTAGGCGACCAGAACTGCACACAATACTCCAACATTGGCCTCACCAATGTCTTATACAACCTCATCATAACATCCAAACTCCTATACTCAATACTTTGATTTATGAAGGCCAGTATGCCAAAAGCTTTCTTTACAACCTTGTCTACCTGTGACACCACTTTCAGGGAATTATGTATCTGAACTCCCAGATCCCTTTGTTCCTCCGCACTCCTCAGTGCCCTACCATTTACTGTGTATGTCCTACCTTGGTTTGACCTTCCAAAATGTAACACCTCATACTTTTCCGCATTAAATTCCATCTGCCATTTTCTGGCCCATTTTTCCAGTTGGTCCAGATCTCTCTGCAAGCTTTGAAAGCCTTCCTCGCTGTCCACAATGCCTCCAATCTTAGTGTCATCAGCAAACTTGCTGATCCAATTCACCACATTATCATCCAAATCATTGATATAGACAACAAACAACAATGGTCCCAGTACAGATCCCTGAGGCACACCACTAGTCACAGACCTCCAGTCTGAGAAGCAATCATCCACTACCACTCTCTGTCTTCTCCCACACAGCCAATTTCGAATCTAGTTTACAACCTCTCCATGGATACCAAGTGTCTGAACCTTCTGAACTAACCTCCCATGTGGGACCTTGTCAAAGGCCTTACTAAAGTCCATGTAGACAACATCCACAGCCCTTCCTTCATCTACTTCCTTGGTAACCTCCTCGAAAAACTCTACAAGGTTCGTTAAACAAAATTATACAATCAATAGAAGCACTGATTAGAAAACACCAGAGGAACCAGAGGTAGAAAGCATAAAGAGGAAAAAAAAATCCCAACATGCGAGGGGGAAAGAACAAACAAAAGCACAAAATTTAGTGTTTGCATATTTTGTCTTAAAAAAAGTTCCTATTACTGCCATGCTCACACCCATCACATGGTGTCGGCCCATGTCTTCTGCCCCTCTTATTTGAGCAGTGACTGGATTTTCCTCCACAATAGTGCAATTTTGGGCAAAAGAAAATGAATACTGCCAGGTTCACATCACTGAAACCGGTGCTAAGAATCACCCTCCCCCCGCAACCAGAGAACATATCTATCCAATCTTTAACTGCCTCGATAAAGCTAAATGATGGTGAGGGAACACATCTAGGTTTCCCTATCTCACCACTGAAGTACCATCAACCTCAGGTATCAGCAGAACAGAGTTAACTGTATATGCTCAGGCAGTGGCAATAAACTTGCTGATAAATCCACTGGAGGCAGAGGACTGTATGGGGACCACATCTTCCTCTTTTCTGCACAATAAGTACTCCAAAAGAGGCCCCAGGAAATGGACATCTTTCAATTCAAACTTTAAAAAAGCATTCCTGATATTTCTGACCCTTCCCTCCTGTCTTCTCTTTCTCTGTTGAAATATATCCCACTCAGAAGGAAGTCCAGCCCTAGAAATCCAAGTGATCCAAACACCACACTCTAGCAAGATCTGCCAAATCACAGAATGGCTATTGGCAAGTTTTGGCCAAACTCAAATTGTCATGTTTACTACAAATTTTCCTGGATCAGCTTATTAACATGACTTCTTGTGTAGATCTGAATGCATCTAGGGAGCACAAAAGGGTTGGGAGCAGAACACTGCATGCAATTCAAACTTAACGGGGAAGGCAATTAAAGGTGTGTTACAATCGGGGAAGAAGGATGTTGAGAACCCCAGAACACATCACAACCTATGAGTGCTCTTTGCCAAGTCCAAGGGGGCAGTGGGCTAATACAAGCAAAACATAGGAAACAAATGGTGCCAAAATTAATCTACAGAAAAAGTGATGGAAACCCACCAGCATCCAACCCTATGGGCAGAATTTTCTGCCTGACGGGCGGGCGGGCCCAACCCAATCTCCGGCGGGCGGGGAGCCGATCCCCACCGGAGAAGCAGGCCCCGCCGCCATTTTACATGGGCGGGCCAATTAAGGCCCGCCCAGCGTGACATCCGCTGGGAGGCACTATGCGCTTCCTGTGCGGGCGGGTGGGAGGGGATTCCCCAAAAGCGAAAGTACGCTCTTCCGCGCATGTGCACGAAACAGCGCACATCTCCCTGAGGCAAAGTGCTACCTCAGGGAGATCGCTGACGGTTTTAAAAACGTTAAAAATAGAAAAAACAATCCTTACCATGTCCCCCTCATGTGACAATGTCACATGAGATGGGACATGTTCATAAATTACACTAAAACTTTATTAAACTTTTTAAATCCCTACATGAAACCTCATCCCGCCGGTGGATGAGGTTTCATGTTTTTTCTAGTTCCTGCCAGGGCTCCTGGCCTGCCTGCCAACCTTAAGGTTGGACGTGCTGGTCCTTTAATTATATAATTGATCCCGTCAATGGCCTCAATTGGCATTGACAGGTCGGCGGGCCCGCAGCTGATTTTGCTGTGCTCCCATCTTCCTGAAAATTTAAATGGGGCGGGATGACGTCGGGGGTACCCCCCGACGTCATCCCGCGTCATTTTACGCATCGGCAAGCAGGCCCCGCCCCCTGCTCACCGACTGCAAAATTCAGCCGTACATTTTCTGGCTGGTGATAATAGTGTTGTTTGAGATGACTTTGAGAATGGTTGCCCTCATTGGCACTCAATAATATGTTCTCCTTGGACACCACTGCATATGCCTGGAAGACTGTGGAGCAAAGTTTCAAACAATAACTGACCATTACTGCAGTGCCAGTCTTATTTTGCATGTTAGCTACAAGTATCCTTGCAGAAAATGGCACAGCACTATAGCTAACTCTATTGATAAAGGTCCTGTGAAATTAGACCCCCATTATCATTGCCAGGAGCATCAGGAATACAATGTGTCACCTTAGTAGTTGCAGCTAAACAGGCCATGCCAACTCAATCACAAACATTTCATCTTTCACACAGTACCATTGAAAGCAATACTGAAATATTTCTAGCATTTTCTGTTTTTATTTCGGATTTCCAGCATCTGTAGCATTTTGCTTTTAGACTATGCCCCTGGTCCTGGATTCCACGCCAGAGGAAACAATTCCTCCGTATCCTATCAAACTTCTCATCATTTTAAATACTACAGAAATGTAGGCTGCTGTTACAATCCTGTAAGCTTCCAGCCTTAGCCATGCTGTCAAAGGCAAAAGATAATCAAAAGGAAGGGGGAGTTATCCACTTTAGACTACAAGAGCATTACAGGAGTGAAGCCTGCTCCACTATTCAATAAGATCATGGCTGAGTTGACGATCTTAGTTTCCACACTATCCCATATCCCTTAATTCTAAGTACCCAAAATCTGTAGAACTCTGTTTGTGAATATATTAGACAGCTAAGCATCCACAGCTCTTTAGGACAGAACGTTCAAAAGATTCACAAGCCTTAAGTAAAGAAACTTCTCATCTCAGTCCTAAATGGCCGATCCTTTAATGACACTGTGACCCCTCCTGTTCTAGATCTCCTAGACAGGGGAAACATTTTCACAGCATTTACTCTGTCGAGCCCCTCAAGAATTTTATGTTTTAATTAGATTACCTCGCAGTCTTCTAAACTCCAGGAATATGGGCCTAGTTTACCCCATCTCTCCTCAAAGGACAATCCCGCATCCCAGGAACCATTCTAGCAAATGCTCCTTGCATGCCCCTCTAGGACAGTTATACCCTTTCTTGGGTAGGGAGACCAAAACTACACAGAATTCTAAGTGTGGTCTTACCAATGCCCTATATAATTGTAGTAAGACTTTTATTCTTATACTCCACTCTCTATGTAACAAAAGCCAACAAACCATTTGCCTTCCTAATTGCTTGCTGCAATTGCACGTTGGTTTTCTGTGATTCATGTTCAAGGACACCAAGGTCTCTGAATGCAAACATTTTCCAGTTTCTCAACATTCAAATATTCCGCTTTATTTGTCCTACCAAAACAATAACTTCGCACTTCACCAAATTGCATTCCATCATCATCTTGCCCACTCACCCAATCTATGTGCATTTCTTTGCAGCCTCTTTGCAATTTCATCATTTACTTCCCCACCCAACTTTGTTTTGTCAGCAAACTTGGTTACATTACACTCAGTTCCCCTCATCCAACTCATCAATATAGATTGTAAATAGCTTAGGCTCAAGTACTGATCCTTGTGGTACCCCACTAGTTACAGCTTGTCAATCCAAAAATGTCCAGTTTATGCCTACTCTGTTTTCTATCTTAAAACTATGCTAATATATTGGCCTCAAACCCATGAGTCCTAATTTTCCTGAGGGTCTATAACTACTATAGTATTAATAATGCCTTGGAGGAAAATTGCTTTGCCCTCTCTTCAAAGATGTATATGTGTGTGTGTACGCGCGCGCGTGTGTGTGTGTGAGAGAGAGAATTTGGTGCATGAAGAGGAGAAACCTAAACTATATTTGTGAAAGCATGTTGTTGCACCAATATAAAGTCCTATGACTTATGCTGCAAATACATCACATCTTCATGTTTGAGGTATTTCTTCTAATGACTTGCAAAGGTGTTTCATGCACTGAAGTGGTTTTAAAACTCAAAGAGACAGATTCAGCAAGTTGCATTTTGATAGGATTTGTTATTGTTAATGCATAGTGTAGCTTTTACACATTTATATATTATTGAATGAAACTAAACAGCAAGCCACATTAGCAACTCCTTAGTTACCACTATGGACCTAATCTAATAGATCAAAAAGAAAAAATACTGCATATGTCACTACACAGTTAAAATCAAACTATACAGTCCCTTGTAGAACCAGTTTGAAAACCATGCAGTATTGATCTCAATAACCTGTATACAGTTAGTTGAAAAGTAATGTCAAAAACAGTTTTCCCATTAAGGGAGAGCCTTCAACTACAGACAGAGTTTTGTGTCAATGGCACTCTCAAATGTGAAAGGTGCAACTGTTTCAAACAGTTTTGCAAATATTGAAGGCTACTTTTGTGTTATCGCCAGTTTCACAGAATCATGATATTGGGTGATAGCAGTACTAGCACTAAGTGCAGTATGAGAGCAGTTATCAGTACACTGAACATGCGAACTGAGTCACAAATGCAAAATAAAACAAATTTGTTTAGTTCAATACAATGTTTATAGGAGAAATAATATTGCATGATTTGTGTTTCACAATGTGGACATCCAAATGTAAATCTGGATCTTTACTCTGGGAGTGGTGTTACGCATATTTTTACCTCTTCATCAAAATCACTGGAAAGGTAATTTAATAATGTACTCTGCACATACTACATAACAGTTTGCTTACAATTCTATTTCAAAAGTTGGCCAACCAAAATTCCACAGTAATAGTAAATAAAAAATGCTTTCATCTTTGGCTGTTAGATCCTGTAACACAGGTCTCCTACAAACAAACATAAGCCTGCCACATTCTTTGGCTGGTGGCAAGGCATTCATGGAATGGTACCATGGATCATGTCTGCATTCACTTTCATCTCTAAGAAAAATGGCAAAATAAATTTTAAGTGTAGTTTTTGAAGTTTGTAAATTTAAAAAGCAAAGACATGTTATACATCAATAAAATGACAAACTTTTGACCACAGTAACATACAGGCTAGGATGTCATTCAAAAACACCAATACTTACATCAAAAATTTTCTTTGTGTAGGCCGTCGCATGCAGCAGAGAAAATAGGAAAACTGGAAAAATACTCACTGAAGTAGATAGTTAAGGAAGATACTATTCGCTAGTAATAAAACTGCGAAGTAATATTATTATATTAATGGACTTAAGTTAGAAATTACCATGAAACTGGGAATGCTCTGTATTCAGAACCTTCACTATGAAGCAGAATGAATTTGCACTTTATAGCACCTTTTACATCCTCAGCAAATTCCAAAGCAGTTTAAAGTTAGAGGATTACTTCTGAAACATACCGTTGTTACACTGATGAATACAGCAACCACTTTCCACACAAGGTTCTATGCAAAGCAAATTAAGTGATTGAATGGCCAGATAATACATTTTTGGTGTTGCTGATTTGAGGGAGGGATGTTGGCTAATATGCAGTTTGCAGAATTTCTCAGCATGCCAACATCCATAGAAACTGAAGGGTATATTCTAATAAGTGTTTTCTGATAGTCAGGATGTGTCTTTCTTTGCTTTGCTTTTTTTTCCAATACATTAAAAAAGGTGACACTATATTAACAGAGATTCTATTCAGGCATGCCTCGCTTTTACTTAAATTTATATAACAGCTAACACCTCTGAACAGCAGTATCTGTAATTGTCGTTTCATTGCTGCTGGTTAGAAAATCAATATTGTTAATAGAGAATGGATGCAGTTAATTGCTGCAGAAAAGTTAGTTTAAAACCTCTCCTAGCTGAATCAGAAGCTTAAGGATTATATAAATTTGTAATTCACATAAACAATTAATTATGAGCATTTTATTAGACAATTTTTGTTGATGGAAATTTTTGCCTTAAACACTCTTAAGTTGCCAAACTCTCTAATAATTTGCCAACTTTTCTAATTCTGTGCTTCTGGTATACAATGGAAACTTTGTACTCCTAGCCTTTCTGCTCATTTTTCTTAAAGCAGAGAATGTACCTTAACTGCTTTAAGACAGGAACAAGCTGACAGAAACCAGCTGCCAATGGGTAAAGTGATGGTGGTAGGAAACCAAGGATGCAAAGGAGTCTATGAATTATGGTCGGATGTGGTTGACAAGAGGGATCATGGTCCAAGGTGGGGATCTAATGTTTCAAAAAGGAACCAAAAGAGTTTGGGTCCCATTGTGTTAGCCCACCCTCCCACACAATGCTGCATGGCCCTGCTCTCTTGCCAATACTGCCAAATCCCAGCCACCCCCAATATTATCAAAACGCTGGACTTCCAAACTGCTACAAAACCCTCCCCTGTACTCACTTCCACAGAATTGTAACCTCATTCCAAAATGTTGGGATCTCCCCCTCCACCGCTCATAAACCCCAAGACCACATTCCATTGCTCCCTAACTCCAAGACCACCCCCTCCTCAATACCAAGATCCTAAAATAACCCACACAAATCCGAGGTTCTGTGCTAATATCCATAGAATCTCCCTCTTTAATGTCCTGAAACCCTTGGACCCCTCCCACCTCCCCCAGTGCTCCTGGATTTTGAGGCTCTTCCGTAAAACACTGTGAGAATGCAATTCCAGTTAAGAGATTGTCAGGTCTTCAATCCCAGGGCTGCCCCTAATCCTAATTTAATCTCAACCTCTGAACATACTAATTGGTTTATGTACCCTTACCTTATAATATAGTCAACTTACCATGAGCCATATCACAGATTATTTCCTACAGATGCATATATACATTTACAGTTGCAACGATCTTGTCTGGGATTAACTCCTAAATAAGCAAGCTGCATAAATCTTGACAAACAAAACTACTCTCAACAGAAATTTATTAAATTATTTCAGTGATAGAAGTATAGTTGGAAACTGGCTTTGACTGTCAGCTTTTATGCACTTAAAAATATTTCTATCTTGTACGGCAGTCTAAACTCCATTGCTGTGCAGCCAAGATTTAAAGGATACTTGTGACAGGATAGGAGTTGACAAAAATCAACGAGAAAAGGAGATAGTGACAGCTGTCTTCTAACAGGGCCTGACTCAGAAAAGCACGGCTCAACTGGAAGTGAGGTAAACGTTGGTGTAATCGAAGTGCACTGGTAAGGGCATTTGCCAACAGGGCACGTTGGTAAAAGTTGGCAGCCTCATATAATCTGTAAATACAAAGGATCAGATTTTAATAAACATCTTTCACATTATCATTTTTTGAAAAAACCCTAGAAATTTTTTTCACTTCATATTCCAATTCCTGAAGGCAGTGGTTTATTGTACGTACAATATCACAGGTACAAGTGATCAATACTCAGCACAGATCCATGGCATCTGAACCTGATGGTGGGACCATGTTAGCAGAGGAGAAAAGATGGAGAGGTTCAGGGAGGGAATTTCAAATAGTCTGATTCAGCCTCAGACAGTCGCCAGAAAGGAGGATGAAATTGGTGGTAGGGAACAGAATTTGTGGTGGGATGTAAGACAATGGTCTCAAGGCGCTTCACAGGCCTGTCAAAGTGCATCACTGAGCCAAATAAAGAAATATTAGGACAGGTGGCCAAAAGCTTGAATAAATGTAAATAAAGATCAAGCAGCCAAAAATAAAGTTAGGAATGGCAACTTTCAAATTGCTGTATAGCACAAACCTGCATGCATGAGTAGCTTGTTGGCTTCCACAGCCTCAAATTGGCTTGTTGTCTTGGGTGATTTTATAGAGACGGACTCAGGCAGGCTTGCTGATGGAGAGGATATGGTGTTGGAAGTTCAGCTCAAGGTCAAATAGGAAGCCAAGGTTATGAAGGGTCTGATTCAGTCTTAGATAGTTGCCAGGAAAAATAATGTTTGCTTATACATACTTACTATATTTACTTTCTCCCTAACCCCCAACTCCCTTTACAGTTAATATCCTTCTGCTGACCAAAGACTTTTCTTATTCGTAGGACAATTCTAAAGTGTAGATTAAAAAAAGACTATCTGAACAAGCTGAATACTTCCACAAACTTTATGGGCTACTCTACCCATTTAATCTCCTGATCAAGTTCTCAAATAGTTTCTGATCCCTAGGGGAGTGAAGCAAATCTCCAGTTCTATGTAGAAAACATCAAAACTAATGTCTCACCAGAAAATTAAAAAAAACTGACATAACCACTGTCTAAATGCATACAAGATAACATACATTGTGCAATTTGTTTCAAAGCAATAGCACATCCAGCTGTTGAGGTGACAATCTTAGCTTAGAGAACAAAGTATGGCATAATTTATCAAAATCACCTTAACCCCGAAATGTACTAATGTCTAATATAAAATGCATTAAGAATATACAAACTTAACAATACATAATAGTATTTTTTTTAAAGAAACCTTACTTTTGCCTTCAGTGTTAATATGAACCCAACATGTAACAAGTAACACTTACCCCATGAAAGGAAATATAAAGAGGATGGAACAGTACACTGTAAAGAGCCGAGAAAGCCACATGGCAGCCTCCAGTTTGTTCGCCATCATGAATTGCTGAAACAAAGATTCGTAAATTAATTATGGACGATTATCGATAGAATACTCTCAATGCCAAAAACTTGGTGACGAATGTTTAGCCCAGCCAATATCGCTAAATAAACCTAAAGGATATTTGCCAAAATCCCTAAAGGTGGTCAAGATTTACAGATCAATTGTCTGCTTCATGCATGAGGCAAAGTAGCGTCTAACCAGGTCAACAGAAACAACATGCGATATTAGGAAAGTACGCACATCTGCCAAATCAAAAACTTCAATTGTTTCAAATACTAGACTTCCACCTGCTAATTAATTATGGATCAATAGTATTATTGAACAAAGCTGCAACTTCAGCCTAAACACTTTCTATAAATGAGCAGTGTTTTTCACCACAATGTATAATAAAACATTGCAAATCCAAAATGGTAAACTAATTTGAATGGGTCCAACAGCATCTGCAAATATGGTTCATATTTCAGGTTTATATTTCATCAGAACTGGTCCATACATGAACCTACCTTTTTCACTTTGTGGAAATAGATAACAATTTATTCGGTTAATGACTTCTTCTGTTAGCAACGACTTGCATTCATATAGCACTTTTAATCTGGTAAAGCCTTCTGTGGTGAGTTTACACAAATCAGTGGTGCATTCTCTGGAATTCAGAAGCCTAAGGGGTGATCTGATCAAGGTTTTCAAGATATTAAGAGGTAGAGATAGGGAAACTATTTCGCTGCTCCCAATGCGATCTCCTCTACATTGGGGAAACTAAACGCACACTGGGTGACCGCTTTGCAGAAGACCTTCACTCAGCCAGCAAGCATGACTCAGGCCTTCCTGTCGCTTGCCATTTCAACATACCATCTTGCTCTCATGCCCACATGTCTGCCCTTGGCCTGCTGCAATGCTCCAGTAAAGCCCAAGGCAAACTGGAGGAACAGCACCTCATCTTCCGATTAGGCACTTTACAGACTTCCGGACTTAACATTGAATTCAACAACTTCAGACCATGAACTCTTTTCTCCACCTTGACATCTTTTTTAATCCAATTTTTATTTATTTATTCATTCATTTTTTAATCCTTTTTTCCCAAACCCTCTTCCCCAAAGGGCCACCTGTTTCTATGTTGTGCTTTCACAGAGCACTGATCCTTGCTTGCTCTGCTATTAACACATTCTGCTCCTACCTTTATGTCGCTATCAGCACTTTCTTTTGTCTTTACGGCTACCGTTAACACTCCCTTTGTCTTGTCCATGACATCTTTGTCAATCTCTCTTTAGCTCCCACCCATTTCGGACCTTCCATCTTGCTCCAGCCCCTCTTAAATAGTATAAAATCCATGACATTTCTACTTCACTTTAGCTCTGAAGAGTCATACGGACTTGAAACGCTAACTCTGTTTCTCTCTCCACAGACGCTGCCAGACCTGATGAGTTTTTTCCAGCATTTTCTGTTTCTATATAAACTATTTCTACTGGTTGGGGAATCCAGGAGAACATGACATAGCATAAAAATTAGAGCTAGGTTTTTCAGGAATGAAGGTAGGAACAATTCTACACACTAAGGATGGTAGAATCTTGGAACACTTCTGCGGTCAATAAATTTACGCTAGCCAAAGGCATTACGGGACATGGGGCAAAAGCAGGTATATGGAGTTAGGTCACAGATCTGCCACTTTCTCATTGAATGGCAGCAGGATAGGCTCGAGGAGCTAAATAACCTACTTATGTTCCTAATTTCCTAAGGTACCTTAGTGTTGATGGATCGGCTAGATATTTTCTGTATTGCAAACTAAAACACCGATGTGAGTTAAATCTAGTCCTGCTCCACTCCTGGTGCAAAAAGTTCTCAAAATAACTCAATGATCTCTCAGAGGAACATAGTTAGAACTCATAAAAATCAGACTGAAAGCACACAACAGTCCCTGGACAAATTAGTTCAGTAAAGGAAACAGCCACATCTTCAAAGGACTTTCCTTCATAAGATTTAACTTTTAAGAATTCTTTCACGGGACATGGACGTCGCTAGCTAGGCCAGCATTTATTGTCCATCTCTAATTGCCCTTGAGGAAGTGGTGGTGAGCTGCCTTTTTGAACTGCTGCAGACCATGTGGTGTAGGTACACCCACAGTATTGTGACGGAGGGAGTTCCAAGACTTTGACCCAGCGATAGTGAAGGAACAGCAATATAATTCCAAGTCAAGATGGTGTGTGGCTTGGTGGGGATCTTGCAGGTTGTGGTGTTCCCATACATCTGCAGCCCTTGTCGTTCTAGGTGGTAGAAGTCACAGATTTGGAAGGTGCTGTCGAAAGAGCGTTGTTGAGTTGCTGCAGTGCAACTTATAGATGGTACGCACCACTGCTACTGTGCATTGGTGGTGGAGGCAGTGAATGAGGAGCGTGGTGGATGAGAGTGAGAAACTTGGGTCATAAACAGCTGTGCTAAACTTAAATAAGGGTAATTACAAAGGAAAGAGGGCAGAGTTGGCTGGAGTGGACTGGGAAAGGAGTTTAGCAGAAAAGAAGGTTAATGAACAATGGTAGACTTTTAAGAAAATAGTTCATGACTTACAACAAAGATATCCCAGTGAGGAAGGAGGATTCTAGGAAGGGGATAAACCAACCATGGTTAACCAAGAAGTTAAAGATAGTATCAAATTGAAAGAAAAAAACTTACAATGTGGCAAAGATTAGTGGTAAGCCAGAGGATTGGGAAAGTTTTAAAACCAACAAAAGATGACCAAAAAAATAATAAAGAGGGAGAAAATAAGCCTAGAGGGCAAACCAGCAAGTAATATAAAAATGGACAGTAATAGCTTCTTTAAATATATAAAAAAAGGAAGAGGAGGCCAAAGTGAACATAGGCCCCTTAGAGAATGAGGATGGGGAAATAATAATGGGGAACCAGGAATTGGCAGAGGAGTTGAATAAATACTTTTCTTCAGTTTTCACAGTAGAAGGCACAAATAACATTCCAAAAATACTAAATAATCAAGGGGCAAAAGGGGGAGAGGGAATAAATACAATAGTTGTCACTAGAGAAAAAGTACTAGGGAAACTAATGGGGCTAAAGGCCAATAAGTCCCCTGGGCCTGATGGGTTGCATCCTAGGATATTAAAGGAAATAGCAGCAGAGATAGTGGATGCACTGGTAGCAATCTTCCAAGAATCCTTAGATCCTGGTAAAGTCCCAGAGGATTGGAAAACTGCCAATGTAACACCCTCATTCAAAAAGGGAGGGAGGCAAAAAAACAGGTAACCAAGGTCAGTTAGCTTAACATCCATCATTGGGAAAACGTTAGAGTCTATTATAAAGGATGTAATAGCAGAGCATTTAGAAATGCATAATATAATCAAGCAGAGTCAGCATGGCTTCATGAAGGAGAAATCATGCCTGACAAATTTATTAGAATTCTTTGAGGAGGTAACAAGCAGGATAGGTAAAGGGGAACCAGTAGATGTAATATATTTGGATTTCCAAAAGGCATTCGATAAGGTACCGCACATAAGACTACTTAATAAGAGCCCATGGTGTTGGGTGTAGTATATTAGCATTGATAGAGGATTGGCTAACTAATAGAAGACAGAGTCTGGATAAGTGGGGCATTTTCAGCATGGCAATCTGCAACTAGTGGAGTGCCACAGGGATCAGTGTTGGGGCCACAATTATTTACAATACAAACTAATGACTTGGATGAGGGAAGCGAATGTACTACTGTCAAGTTTGCGGATGACACAAAAATAGGTGGGAAGGCAAACCGTGAAGATGACACAGAGTCTACAGATGGATATAGACAGGTTAAGTGAGTGGGCAAAAACTTGGCAGATCGAATATAATGTAGGAAAATGTGAGGTTATGCACTTAGGCAGGAAGAAGAGGACCTGAATTTTACTTAAATGGAGAAAGACTGCAGAAAGCTGCAGCACAGAGGGGTTTGGGGGTCCTCATGCATGAACCACAGAAAGCTAGCATACAAGCTCAGCAGGTAATAGGGAAGACAAATGGAATGCTGACCTTTATTTCAAAGAGATTGGAGTATTAAAAATAGGGAAGTCTTGCTAAAACTATACAAGGCACTAGTTAGACCACACCTAGAATACTGTGGACAGTTTGGTCCCCTTATCCAAGAAAAGATATACAGGCATTGGAGGCGGTCCAGAGAAGGTTCACTAGGTTGATCCGGGGTATGGAGGGATTTTTTTTTGTAAGGAGAGAGTGAGTAGGATGGGCCTGGATTCATTGGAGTTTAGAAGAATGAGAGACGACCTTATTGAAACATAAAAGATTCTTAGGGGGCTTGACAGGGTAGATGCTGAGAGGTTGTTTCCCCTTGTGGGAGAGTCTAGGACCAGAGGGCATCATCTCAGAGTAAGGGATCACCCATTTAAAACAGAGAAGAGGGATTTCTTCTCTCAGGGGGTTATGAATATGTGGAATTCTTTACCGCAGAGGGCTGTAGAGGCTGGGTCATTAAGTATATTCAAGGCTGAGATAGGCACATTTTTAATCAGTGAGGGAATCAAGGTTATGTGGAAAAGGCAGGAAAGTAGAGTTGAGGATTATCAGATGAGCCATGATCTCAAATGAATGGCAGAGCAGACTCAATGGGCCAAATGACCTACTTCTGCTCCAACGTCTTATGGTCTTATGGAATCGATTCATGGGGCACTGGCATCAGTACTCAGGGAAGAGTGAGCTATTCCATTGGGTTGGACTCCACTTGAACCAGGCTGGCCAATCGCATAACTAGGGCTGTGGATAGGGCTTTAAACTAACAGAAATGGGGAGGACGGGAGGGAGGTGAAGGGAAACTTAGAAATCCAAAGAGAAAGGTTGAGGTGTCGGAACAGTATAGTGATGTGGGTAAAGACAAGCAGGGTGGGACAGGAAGGGACAGAGTTTAACAAAAAATGAACATCAGCAAATCAGGTCATTGAAGGGAATAGAAGTAAAGAAAACAAAATTAAAGGTTCTTTATCTGAATAGCACGAAGCATCTGCAATAAGATGGATGAACTAGTGGCACAAACAAAGATAAATGATTTAGATCTAATCGCCATTATAGATACAAGGTTATAAGGTGATCAAGGCTGGGAAATAAATATCCCATGATACGCCATTTTGGAAAGACAGACAGAAAGGCAAAGGAGGCGGGGTAGCACTTATAGTAAAGGATGACATAAGGGCATGAGTGAGAAAGGATCTGGCCTCTGAGGAAGTGACAGAGGCACTGAATAAATATTTTGTGTCTCCCCTACTGTGAAGTTCCAAGTTCCATACCAGAAACGGACAATAACTTCGTGGCTAAAAAGAGGAAATTAATATCAGAGATTAAGTATTGGAGAAATTTAAGGGATTAAAATCTGACAAATCCCTGGGACATAATGGCTTATACCCTAGGGTTTTAAAATAGATAACTTGCAGAACTAGCTATGATCTTCAAAAATTCCTCAGATTCAGGTAGATTGGAAGTTGGTAAATGTTACATCGCTTTTCAAGAAAGGAGGGAGACAGAAAAGAGTGAACTACAGACCAGTTAGCCTAACATCAGTTCTTGGGAAAATACTGGAATCTATTATTAAGGAAGTCTTAACAATGCACTTAGAAAAGCATTGTATGATTAGAACAAGTCAATATGGTTTTACGGAAGGGAAATCCTGTTTTACAAATTTATTAGAGTTTTTTGAATAGAAGGGTAGATAAAGGGGTACCAGTAAATGTAGTATCTTTGGATTTCCAAAAGGCATTGAGCAAGGTTCCCCACAAAAGGTAAATAGGCAAGATAAGGGACATGGAGTTGGGGGTAATATATTAACATAGACAGAGGATTGATTAATGGATAAAAATACGGAGAATGGGCATAAACAGGACTTTTTCAAGTTGGCAGGTAGTGACTAGTAGAGTGCCACAAGGATCAGTGCAGGGGCCTCAGCTATTTACTATCTATATTTATAACTTAGATGAAGAGACAGAGACACCAAACTAGGTGGAAAGGTAAACTGTGGCGAGAACACAGGGGCTACAAAGAGATTTGACAGATTAGCTGAGTGGGCAACAAGATAGCAGATGGGAGTATAATATAAGAAAGTGTGAAGCTATTCACTTTGGTCATAAGAATAAAAAAGCAGAATTTTTTTTTTAAAAAGGTGAGAAATTTGGAGGTGTTGACGTTCGAATAGACTTAGGTGTGCTGTACAAGGAACACAAAGTTAGCAAGCAGGTGTAGCACGCAATTAGGATGGTAAATAACATGTTGGCCTTTATTGAAAGGGGGTTGAAGTACAAAAATAAAGAAGTCTTGCTGCAATTGTAAAAGGTTTTGGTTAGACCACATCTGATGTGCTGTGTGCAGTTTTTGGTCTCCACATTTAAGAAAGGAAATACTTGCATTGGAGGCAGTACAGCAAACGTTCACTAAATTGATCCCTGGGGTGAGGGGGCTGTCCTATGATGACAGGCTGAGTAAATTGGGCTTATATTCTCTGAAGTTTAGAAGAATGAGGGGCAATCTC
Organism: Cetorhinus maximus; assembly: GCF_964194155.1. NCBI lineage: Eukaryota > Metazoa > Chordata > Chondrichthyes > Lamniformes > Cetorhinidae > Cetorhinus > Cetorhinus maximus. The sequence continues at coordinate 133,650,126 of NC_135879.1, read as the reverse complement.
ATTGAAACCTACAAAATTCTGATGGGGCTTGATAGGGTGAACGCTGAGAGATTGTTTCTGTTGGTCAGGGAATCTAAAACAGAGGGGCAGTGCCTCAGGATAAGGACCGATAATTAGGACTGAGATGAGGAGAAATTTCTTCACTTCAGTGTTGTGAATCTTTGGAATTCCCTACTCCAGAGGGTTGTGGATCTATTGTTGAATACATTTAACGCTTGGAGAGGCAGATTTTTGATATCTCAGAGAATTAAGAGATATGGGAAACAGGCAGGAAATTGGAGTTGAAGCCCAAGATCAGCCATGATCATACTGAATGGCGGAGCAGGCTCAATGGGCCGTGTGGTCTACTCCTGCTCCAATTTCTTATGTTTTTATGGGGTACCAATCAAGCGGGTTGCTTTATCCTGAATGGTGTTGAGCTTCTCGAGTGTTGTTGGAGCTGCACTCATCTAGGCAAGTGGGTAGTATTCCATCACATTGTGCCTTGCATATGTAGGAGACATTGTGGGGAGTCAGGTGGTAATTTAGTCACTGCAAAATTCCCAGCACTTGACTTGCTGCCACAGTATTTATATGATTGATCTTAGTTCAATTTCTGGTCAATGGTAATCCCCAGGATGTTGATCTGATGAAATTCAGAATTTTCTAAAAGCTTCTATTGAGTCTGGGTTTATAAATGCAAAACATTTGCAAGAGCGACCAATTGTACCCTTTAAACTGAAATTCCAACAGCAGAATGGGATTGACTAGACTGCTCTACAGAGAGCCAGCATGGAATCGATGGGCCGAATGACCGCCTCCTGTGCCATAATGACTCTAGTACTGGTTTGTCTGTGCTATGTATTAGGATTGCTAATAGGCTTTAATAACATTATTTTCAGTACAATTCCTTTGTTTTGTATAATATATTTAAGGTTCCAGTCAATCTGTTCTTGCTAAAATATGAGTATTAAATCACACTCAAATAATCAAGAAACTTAAAAGCAATAACTATCTTGTTTGCTTCTGCTGATCCTGCAGAATCTGGTAACTAGAGAAAAGGAAGGGCAAATAAATTGGCGGCTACAGAAAGTCAGATACAACTGTATAAGAAAAATGAAAATAGATGGATGAAAAATTGCGCTCTTTTAAAATAAAGCTCATTTCCAGTTATATTCTACTCTGCTTCTAAATGAACTACATTTTAGTTGATTGCATTGCATTGTATTGTATTGACAGCATAGCAGCAAGCCATCTAGCACAACAGGTCCATGCTGGTGCTTATGCTCCACATGAGCCTCTTTCTATATTTCTTCATTTAACTCCATCAACATATCCTTATATTTCTTTCTCCCTCAAGCGTTTATCTAGTTTTCCCTTAAATGCATCTATGTTAGTTGCCTCAGCTGCTCCTGTGCAAGTTCCACATTCTCACCACTTTCTGGGAAAGAATTTCCTATTGGATTGATCAGTTACTATCTTAAATTTAAAGGTCAATAGTTCTGGCCTTGATGTAGGTGGAAGCAACTTCTCAATATATAAAACGTCATACCCTTTCGTAATCTTGAACGCCTCTATGAGGCCACCCGGAAGCCTTCTGCGTGCTAGAGAATGGAGTCTCAGCTTCTTCAATCTTTCCTGATAGAACTGGGAGGTTATACCTATCATTCGAGTAAATGGTTTTGCACCTTTTTAATAATGAGGACCAGAACTGTTCACAGTACTCCATGTGTGGTCTAACCAAGGTTCTAAACAAGTTGAACATTAACTTCTCTGTATTTTAATTCTACCCCTGCAGAAATGAACCACAGTGCTTTATTTGCTATTTTTAATAGCCTTATTAATCTGCATTGCTACTTTTTTTTGATTTGTGCACCTGGACCCCAGATCCTACTGTTCCTCTATCCTATTTAGACATATTTTTCAAGGAGTATTTGGCCTCCTTATTTTTCCTAATAAAATGTATCCCAGTTATCTTTTAGAAGTACATTTGCCAATCACACACTCGTTCTGCATGTTTATTAATGTCTTTCTATATTTTATTACCGTTCCCCTCTATATTAATTCCACCCACCAATTTGGTGTCATCTGCAAAGTTTTAAACTTCTTATTCTCAACTCCAAATCTTATGTAAATGGTAAACAGTGGTCCCAGCTCTGATACTTCTGGAACACCAGTTCCCACCTTTTGTCAATCTGAGTAATAGAGTAAATGATAAGTAATCGTTCAAACATCTGTCTGCAGTTAGAAAGGAGAAAAATAATTGTATGAGACAAAGAAAAAAATGCCCAAAGGGGAATTAGATATCAGTGAAACACTAGTGAATGATTTCAATTTCAGAGTAGAGAACAATCCTGTGTGTTTTGTGAAACTGACAAAGGACTCGAAGTATTCTCAAACAACCAGTATATATTTCCTACTGAAACCAGACAGCCAATCATGGTCTTAACTCAGTCACAGGTCCATATCCCTCCTCACTGTGAATTTTAAAGATGCAGTTATAATACATGTGGAGGCCAGTATGTGATTTGGATTCTCACCAATTAAATAGATCAGGTTGATACAGATCCTTCCCTCAAGTGAATCTTTGGTGCTTTGAAAGCATGGCTGGTTCCCTAGACACAATCACAATTTGTGTGCTGAGACAGGTAGTTGAATATTTAAGGTAGATCATCTGTGGACTGCTCACAGTTGAGTCAGAGGATTCTTCTTTTTCTAACAATTGGGGTAATATGAACAAAGCGCAATTGGGAAACTATAAGAGTAAATGCAAGTCTTACAAAAACTGCATATCCTATGGAGATTTTTTATGTAATGTGGATAAAAGATGCCTGTGGCATTATACACAGGTAGTTCAGACCTGTATTGGTTTAAATTGATTAATCTACATATGGGTCAGAAACATTATGAAATTACCCATTCATTAGTCTTTTGGGTGAGGAATTAGATGTAATTAGTAATGAATTAAACAAATGAAGTGCTTGAATAAACGAATTAGTTAAATAAATGTTGACTTGTGGGAAAGTAATAAATTAAAAGAGAAGCAGAAATCAAATTTCTAAAGCAATGAATTGCCAAAGTTTTTTTTCCATCAATAAATAAATTTAAATGTGGGTTTAACATGATGAGAATTAGAAACGCAAGAATCAGGTGGGGAATTGGGAGAAATCAATTAAATAAAATCAGGCTAAATACCTTCCTGTGCAGAGGGAAATTCACTTTTTGGCTGGAGTGGAAATTTAAATGAAATATAAGGCAGAATTGCACCCATGTCGGGCAGGCTTGGCAGGGACAGAAGGGAAGCCGCCCACGATCGGGGCCAGAAGGCAATTTCATGCTGGCAGGCCAATTAAGGCCCGCCCAGCGTGAAACGTGAGTGGCAGCATTCAGCGCTGCCTGGGCGAGCGGGGAGGAGAGTGCAAGCTGGGCGAGCCCGACGTTTGCGCATGCACAAAAGTGCACACTTCATAATCTCCCTGAGACACAGGGATGCCTCAGGGAGATGAAGTGTTGTAACAAAAAATAATGAAGAAAACTAAAAATGTAATGAAACATGTCCCCACATGTGACTCTGTCACATGAGCAGGGACATGTTATTAATTAAATTTTAAAACTTTTATTTTATTTTTATTTGCTTTTGGAAACCTCATCCCACCTGTGGATGAGGTTTCCAAAAAATGCAACCGTAAGGTTGGATGGGCAGCGAAAAATTTAAGTTAAATGATTGCTTTTATAGCCTTAACAGGCCTTTTAATTGTCAGCTGCCAACTCCGGCGCACGCCTGCCAACTGAACTATCACACGGCTGCATGTCGACGTCAGCACACTCGGCTGATGTTAACGTGTGTCATTTCACAAAAGCGGGTCAGGCGTGCGCGCGCCAAGCTAAAAATTTTGCCTACAGTATTTATTAAAAGAAGTGACATTCGTTGCCTTACCTTAGGCAAATTTTAGCAATAAATAAGTTCAGGTTCATGAATTGTGAAAATGGGGTGATGTACATCAAATAAATTGGGGCAATGAAGTAGACTATAGATAGAAAGATGCCTTGCAGGAGAGAAGAATCTTGGTAACAAACTAATAATTAAATAAACTCAGGAAGGGGTGGAGATGATCAGCAGAATGGGATGGGGAAGGAATGAGGAAGGCAAGAGACATGTTGTGATCTACAACTTCCTTGTGGACAACCACACTGTTATCTCGGCATTGATGAAAATTTGGGTAACAATGGCAACACCTTGTCCCTTAATGAAACCTCACCACCTGGCTGTATTTCTTACCACATGTCCCACCCAAACCGCTGCAATGGCAATATAACCCTCATCGTCAAACTGCATCTTAATCTCTCCCTTTGCCATCGCCTCACTTTATTCCTTTATAATCCTCGTACTTTACCACAACCCCAAGCTCCAAGTTAACCTCCCTTCTTTCCTCACTCAGCCTCTGCTCTGAACAATTTCTCACCTTTAGTGTCAAACAATCTCCATTCACTTTGCTCTCTCCTGATTTTGTTGCCCTATCCTCCCGTATAAACTCCCATACCCATTTTCAGAGCTACGCCTTCAAATTTACAATTGAATATCTCTACTCCTATAATCTTGATTACATACATGGCCATCTCCAACCCCTTCCTTGTATCCTTCACAAACATCCCCCAATCCTTCTCCAACCTCACTTCCTCCTGGTTCTCAATCATATTTGCTACCTGACACGTGTCATAAGCACACTTTCTCTTCTTTAGCTCAATTTCTGTAGAAGACTCCCCCCCCAAGTTACTCACAACCACACGTGCAAAAACTCGAACTGCCTAGTCTTTGACCTTCCACTTGTCACCACATTAAGTAGCTGTCAATCTGCTCATCCATTCTCTCACTTTCAGCTTTGATGCCCTAGTCTTCAATAAACATTTTCCATCTATCATGCTTGTTCTGCCTCGTTTGACCTTCCCTCAAAAGGGAAGGGTAGGACAAACAAATTAAATTAAAGAAAAAGTGTGCTTATGACAGGCGTCAGGTAGCAAATACAATTGAGAACCAAGCTGAATACAGAAGGTTCAGAAAGAATGTGAAAAAGCAAATAAGAGAAGCAAAGAGGGATTATGAAAAAAGACTGGCAGCTAACAAAAGAAAATCCCAAAGTATTCTATAAGCACATCAATAGTAAAAGGGTGGTAAAAGGAGGAGTAGGGCCGATTAGGGACCAAAAAGGGAATTTACACATAGAGGCAAGAGGCATGGCTGAGGTGTTAAATGAATACTTTGCATCTGTCTTTACCTATGAGGCAGATGCTGCTCAGGCCATGGTGACAGAGGGGGAAACTCAGTCACTAGAATTGATAAGGAGGTGGTATTGGATAAGCTGTTGGTACTTAAAGTTGTTAAGGCACCAGGACCAGATGAGAAGCATCCAAGAATATTGAAGAAAGTGGGAGTGGAAATTGCAGAGGCACTAGCAATAATCTTTCAATGTTCCCTGGATTCAGGAGAGATGCCGGAGAACTGGAGAATTGCAAACAGTACATTCTTGTTCAAAAAAGGTTGTAAAGATCTACCCTGCAATTACAGATCAGTCAGTTTAACTTTAGTGGTGGGGAAACTTCTAGAAACAATTATTCAAGATAGAATTAATAGTCAGACATGGAAAAATGTGGATTGATTCGAGAGAGTCAGCATGGGTTTGTTAAAGGAAAATGGTGTCCAAGTTTTTTGAAGAGGAAACTGAGATGGTTGATGAGGGGAAGGCCATTGATGTGGTGTATATGGACTTGCAAAAGGCGTTTGATACAGTGCCACACAACAGACTTGTGAAGAAAGTTATAGGTCATGGAATAAAAGGGACAGTAGCAATGTGGATACAAAATTGGCTGAGGGATAGGGAACAGAGTAATGGTTAATGGGCATTTTCTGGGCTGAAAGGTGGTTTGTAGTGGAGTTGCCCAGGGGTCGGCATTGGGACCCTTGCTTTTTGACATATATCAGTGATCTAGATCTTGGTGTGCAGGGGACAATTTCAAAGTTTGCTGACAACACAAAACTTGGGAGAATTGTAAACTGTGAGGAGGACAGTATAGAACTTAAAAAGGACATTGACACATTGGTGGAGTGGACAGATAGCTGGCAGATGAAGTTCAATGTGGCGAAGTGTGAGGTGATGCACTTTGGTACAAAGAACATGGAGAGTGTATAAAATAAAGGGTACTATTCCAAAGGGTGTGCAGGAGCAGAGAGACCTGGGTGTATATGTACATAATTTATTAAAGGTGGCAGAACAGGTAGAGAGCACTGTTTTTAAACCATACAGTATTCTAGGCTTCATTAATAGGGGCACAGAGTACAAGAGCAGGGAGGTTATGATGAACTTATATAAGACACTGGTTAGACCTCAGGTGGAGCATTGTGTACAGCTCTGGGGGCCACATTATAGGAAGGATGTGAACGCATTGGAGAGAGTACAGAAAAGGTTAACGAGAATGGTTCCGGGGATGAGACACTTCAGTTATGAGGAAAGATTGGAGAAGTTGGGACTGTTTTCCTTGGAGAGGAGAAGGCTAAGAGGAGACTTGATAAAAGTTTTCAAAATCATGAGGGGTCTGGACAGAGTATATAGGGAGAACCTGTCACCGCTCGTGAACGGATCGAGAACCAGAGGGCACAGTTTTAAAGTGTTTTGTAAAAGAAGCAAACGCAAGGTTTCAGCAATCGAGTAGTTAGGGTTTGGAACGCACTGCCTAGAAGTGTGGTGGAGGCAGTTTCAATTGATGCACTCAAGAAGGCATTGTATGATTATTTAAATAGAAACAATGTGCAGCATTAAGGGGAAAAGGCAGGAGTTTGGCACTAAGTTAAAATGCTCAGAGAGCCAGTGCAGACACGATGGGCTGAATGGCCTGCTCCTACAATTGTGATCTCTGCTCAAGTCCAAAGGCAGACCTGAGCATACTTGACATACAGCTGATTTAGCCACTCATCATCAGAACCGACAGGATCAAATCAAAAACAGAATTACCTGGAAAAACTCAGCAGGTCTGGCAGCATCGGTGGAGAAGAAATCAGTTAACGTTTCGAGTCTTCACGACCCTTCGGCAGAACTGTCAGTTCTGCCGAAGGGTCGTGAAGACTCGAAACGTTAACTGATTTCTTCTCCACCGATGCTGCCAGACCTGCTGAGTTTTTCCAGGTAATTCTGTTTTTGTTTTGGATTTCCAGCATCCGCAGTAGCTTTTAGCTTTTTGTTTTTAAATCAAGCTGTATTTGGTTTCTCTCCTCTACCAAAACCAATCATGACCCCAGGATCATCCCAAAGGGGAATGACAACCTGGTTTCTTCTCGTCACCCTCACCATGAACAACAAGTGTAAGCAGATCATGGGCTGCTTTATCACTAAGAATCAGATGGTGTCAGCTGTGGCACAGTGGTAGCACTCTCGCATTTGTCAAAAGGTCAATGGTACAAGCCCATTCCAGAGACTTAAGCGCATAATCCAGGCTGACACTTCAGTGCAGCAGAAGCAGTGCTGCATTGGCAAAGGTGACATTTTTTTAGGATGCCTTAAAAGATCCTACTGCATTACTTGAAGAGTAGGGGAATTCAGGTCAACATTTATCCCCCAATGAACACCTAAAAATGTTTTGATTAATTATTTCATTGTTATTTGTGGGACCATGCTGTGTGAAAATTGACCTCCAGCATTTTCTGCAACTTGACGATAAAGCGCTTTGTGACATCCTGAGGTCAGGAAAAACTGTATATAAATGCCTTCAGCTGGCAAAGCTAGAATTTCTTCCCTAAACATCAGAGACCCTCTCTTTAAAAGCTCCTACTTCCTAAGCCTAGCTCAAAATCCACTTCCCGACCAGGCTTTTGGTTACTCTTCCTAGTATCTTTTTCAGCATTCATTTTTGTCCGATCAGTGAAGTGCCTTTGGGTGTTCTCCTATACTATACATACAAACTGTATTTGCTGCTCTGCCACCCAGTGAAATTGTAAAGGGGTTGCACAGAGAAGCTGACTTTAGGAGCTATATTAAGAGTTATAGCCCTGAGCTTGGATCTTACATGATAGAACTTATAACATTAAAAATCCAGTCACAGCACTATTTACAGGCATGACAGATTACAGGCATCACAGGTAAAATGACACTGTCTAAATGAGGGTTTTCTTTGGAAACTCCTACGTCAGGTTTTATCACTGTATTTAAGATTAAATGTTACGACCCATGCAGAATTATTGATATAGAATATATAGAAAGTGATGGAAACTAAACTGGATAAAAGTTACATCCAACAATAAAATCGTGGATTCTTTGGGGGAAGCATCTCCCCCAAGGTAAATTTTGACTATGCAACTTCAGGCATCATGAAGCGACACAGCTCCCTAGCATGCTGTTCTGCACCCAAACCTCAACAGCCTGAAATTAGACTACAGGCTGCAAACGGGAGGAATGTGAAACCAATTAATAATGGGTGTCGTTGCTCTGATTATAAAGCAATCAGAAAGCACACTGTCTCTCTTGCTGTCAGTGTCAAGTAATGCTTCCACTTTTAAAAAATTTATGTACAAAGCATATGTGACAATATAATAACCAAATACATTCTTCAGATGCATATGTTGCCGGCAAGACCAGAAGTTTTTACCCATTCCCAAATTAATCTGTAGGGAATGGTGCATTTGGATCAGGCAGGCTTTTCATGGCACTGCTCAGGACATAAAATAAAAATTGACTGTCATTGTTAGGAATCCCAGAGTGTAAATTTCATATATTGGATCAAGAGTGCACTACAGCAGACACTGAAGGTTTTTTAAAAAATCCCTTCTTGGGATTTGAGCATCGCTGGCAAGGCCAGCATTTATTGCCCATCCCTAATTGCCTTTGAGTTGGTGTTACTGAGCCACCGTCTTGAATTGCTGCAGCCCATGTGGCGAAAGTGCAACAACAGTGCTGTTGGAAAGAGTTCCAGATTTTTGACCAGCAACAGTGAAGGAAGGGTAATACGATTCCAAGTCACGATGGTGTGCGACTTAGGAGGGAAACTTGCAGGGGTGCTGTTCCCATGCGTGTGCTGCCATCTCTCGTACATTTTCAGGTTGGGACAAGCGAACCAGTTAAGTAATTGTTTTGAGCTGGGACAGTTTAGTCATGCAATAAAGATTATTCCAGAGCTTAAGAGGTCAAATACATAAATTTCTGCACGTGAAAGAGAGCACTTATTTGTTAAACATTTTCTTTTAAATGTGCTCAAGGTGAGAGTTGTTAATGCTGCGGGGTGGAATTCTTGCTAATGAATTCTCAGTTAATGACAGTTTTGTGCTGCAGGCTCATGTGCACCAGGAACTGGAAAGAGAATGCCCAAAGCAATTTTGGATGAAAAGACCAACACAGAAGACTTCATCCAACAGCTTGGTTGGATCTGAAGAGAGTGAAAGGTATTATCATCACGGTAGTGAGCCATTTCTTTAATTCACTCATTTATGGGATGTGGGCATTGCTGGCTAGGCCAGCATTTATTGTCCATCCCTAATTGCTCTTGAGAAGGTGGTGGTGAGCGGCCTTCTTGAACTGCTGCAGTCCATGTGACGTAGATACACCCACAGTGCTGTTAGGAACTGAATTCCAGGATTTTGACCCAGCGATAGCGAAGGAACGGTGATATATTTCCAAGTCAAGATGATGTGGGACTTGGAGGGGAACTACCAGGTGGTGGTGTTCCCATCTATCTGCTAACCTTGTCCTTCTAGATGGTAGCGGTCATGGGTTTGAAGGTGCTGCCTAAGGAACCTTGGTGAATTTCTGCAGTGCATCTTGTGGATGGTACACACTGCTGCCACTGTGCATCGGTACTGGAGAGAGTGAGTGCTTGTAGAAGGGGTGCAAATCAAGTGGGCTACTTCGTCCTGGATGGTGCCAAGCTTCTTGAATGTTGTAGGAGCTGCACTCATCCAGGCAAGTGGGGAGTATTCCATCACACTTCTGACTTGTGCCTAGTAGATGGTGGACAGGCTTTGGGGAGACAGGAGGTGGATTACTCACCACAGGATTCCTAGCCTCTGACCTGCTCTTGCAGCCACAGTATTTATATGGCTTGTCCAGCTCAGTTTCTGGTCAATGGTGGGATGTTGATGGTGGAGGATTCAGCGATAGTAATGCCATTGAATGTCAAGGGGTGATGATTAGATTTCATCTTGTTGGAGATGGTCATTGCCTGGCACTTCTGTGGTACGAATGTTACTTGCCGCTTGTCAGCCCAGGCCTGGACATTGTCCAGGTCTTGTTGCATTTGGACATGGACTGCTTCAGTATCTAAGCAGTTGCGAATGATGAACATTGTGCAATCATCAGCGAACATCTGGAAGGTCATTGATGGAGCAGCTGAAGGCGGCTGGGCCAAGGACAACTACCTTGAGGAACTCCTGCTGTGATGTCCTGGAACGGAGATGATTGACCTCCAACAATCATAACCATCTTCCTTTGTGCTAGGTATGACTCCAATCAGCAGAGAGCTTTCCCCCCAATTCCCATTGGCTCCAGTTTTGCTAAGGATCCTTGATGCCACACTCAGTCAAAAGCTGCCTTGATATCAATGGCAGTCACTCTCAGCTCACCTTGAGAGTTCAGCTCTTTTGACCATGTTTGAACCAAGGCTGTAATGAGGTCAGAAGCTGAGTGACTCTGGCGGAGCTCAAACTGAACATCGGTGAGCAGGTTATTGCTAAGCAAGTGGTGCTTGATAGCACTGTTGATGACTCCTTCCATCACCTTATTGATGGTGAGTAGACTGATGGGGCAGTAATTGGCCGGGTTGGATGCATCCTGCTTTTTGTGTACAGAACATACCTGGGCAATGTTCACTTTGCTGGGTAGATGCCAGTGTTGTAGCTGTACTGGAACAGCTTGGCTAAGGGCACGGCAAGTTCTGGAGCACAAGTCTTCTGTGCTATTGCCGGAATATTGTCAGGGCCCATAGCCTTTGCATTGTCCAGTGCCTTCAGCAGTTTCTTGATATCACCTGGGGTGAATCGAATTGGCTGAAGACTGGCATCCATGATGCTGCGGACCTCCAGAGGAGGCCGAAATGGATCAGTCACTCAAAACTTCTGGCTGAAGATTGTTGCAAATGCTTAAGCCTTATCTTTTGCACTGACGTGCTGGGCTCCTTCATCATCGATGATGGGAATATTTGTGGAGCCTCCTCCTCCAGCAAGTTGTTTAATGGTCCACCACCATTCACAACCGGATGTGGCAGGACTACAGAGTTTAGATCTGATTCGCTGGTTGTGAAATCATTTAGCTCTGTCTATCACTTGCTGCTTATGCTGTTTGGCACGCAAGTAGTCCTGTGTTGTAGCTTCACCAGGTTGACACCGCATTTTTAGGTATGCCTAATGCTGCCATGCCCTCCTGCCCTATACATTGAACCTTGGTTGATCCCCTGGCTTGATGGTAATGGTAGAGTGAGGGATATGCCAGGCCATGAGTTACAGATTGTGGTCAAGTAAAATTCTGCTGCTGCTGATAACCCACAGCACCTCATGGATGCCGTCTTGAGTTGCTAGATCTGTTCGAAACCTATCCTATTTAGCACAGTGATAGTGCCACACAATACACTGGAGGGTATCCTCAATGTGAAGACAGGACTTCATCTCCACAACAACTGTGCGGTGGTCACTCCTACAGATACTATCATGGACAAATGCATCTGTGGCAGACTGGTTGGTGAGGATGAGGTCAAATATGTTTTTCCCTCTTATTGGTTCCCTCACCACTCACCGCAGGCCCAGTCTAGCAGGTATGTCCTTTAGGACTTGGCCAGCTGGGTCTGCGGTGGTGCTACCGAGCCACTCTTGGTGATAAACATTGAAGGCCCCCACCCAGAGTACATTCTGGCCACCCTCAGTGCTTCCTCCAAGTGGTGTTCAACATGGAGGAGTACTGATTCATCAGCTGAAAGGGGCGGGTGGGAGGGGAGAGACATGGTAATCAGCAGGAGGTTTCCTTGCCCATGTTTGACCTGATGCCAACACTTCCAACACTTATTTAAACCTGACTCTTTAAACGGCTTATGGACTCTGCAAGAAGTCGAGGTGGATCTGTGATTTGGGAGTTTGCAGGGTTTAGGGTTTGTTATGGGGTGTCATATTAGAATAGCCATCCATGTTAGATTGATGGAGGGGGTATATATTGGGGGGAGTGGATCCCAGGGCATAGGCAAATTTGGGGGAAAAAAGGGAGGGGAGTGCATCAAAGGATGTGGAAGTAGCCAAAGTTGTGAAATATAGGGCCTTAAAAATTAAACAATCAGTCACAGAAGTAAAACTTAAAAGCACTATTAGATTCTGTGATGATAACCAGGCAACAGTTGAAAAAAAAATTGAGCACACTTCCAAACTCATGGGCCAGAAACCTAAAGGCAAAGTTGATTGAAGATGCAATCCAAGAGTGGGATGTTCTATGAATTCCCTTAAAAACTTCCCAAAACTTACTAAATAACTTGGTAATGTCTACTGTTGAGCAAACCAGCAAGGATGCCAAAATTCCCATTAAAAATAAAATGATTAGCTGCAAATGAAAAAACAAATGTTCACGTCATCAGTTCTTTCAACAGCAATATCATTTAAATATTGCTACTATGGACTTCTAGCAGCCTCAGGACTTCTGAGCATATATTCCAGTTACAGACATACGCTGAATGTGATTTGATGTTTCTGCCATGCAAAAACATGTAGAGTAGGAACACCTATACAGGCAACAAATTTAAAATGTTAAAAGCTGGCATTTATTTGTTCCCAAAACTCAGTTCAAGTGGGCACTGTACATAATGACAAAACAGGAGACAAAGTGAGGCAGGGGTACATACTAGACTCCTAAGGATGTCAATTATTTTTCCTTTCTGGAAAGCTCAAATGAATGCCTCTGGGGAGTGTAAAGTATAAAGTTAGCTAGATTCTGCAGCTAAATCTTCAATTAAACTATTAAGAATGCTTGATTTATTACTAGGACTATAGGTTTCTAAAAAATTAATTTTCAGGGTCTGGGTGTCACTGGCAATGCAGGAGTTTAGTGCCCATCCTTAATTGTCCTGGTTTGATACAACTGAGTGACTTTCTAGATATTTCAGAGAGCAGATTAACATAGAAAATACGAGGAGTAGGCCATTCGGCCCTTCGAGCCTGCTCTGCCATTCATTTTGATCATGGCTTATCATCCAACCCAATAACCTGCTCCCGCTTTCTCCCCGTATCCTTTGATCCCTTTCATCCCAAGAGCTATATCTAACTCCTTCTTGAAAACATACAATGTTTTGGACTCAACTACTTTCTGTGGTAGCGAATTTCACAGGCTCACCACTCTCTGGGTGAAGAAATTTCTCATCTCAGTCCTGAATGGTCTACCCCGTATCCTCAGACTGTGACCCCTGGTTCTGGACTCCCCCACCATCGGGAACATCCTTCCTGCATCTACGCTGTCTAGTCCTGTTAAAATTTTATAGGTTTCTATGAGATCCCCCCTTATTCTTCTGAACTCCAGCAAATATAATCCTAATAATCCTAGCCACTCAATCTCTCCTCATATGTCAGTCCCGCCATCCCAGGAATCAGTCTGGTAAAGCTTCACCGCACTCCCTCTATAGCAAGAACATCCTTCCTCAGATAAGGAGACCAAAACTGCACACAATATTCCAAGTGTGGTCTCACCAAAGCCCTGTATAATTGCAGCAAGGCATCCCTGCTCCTGTACTCGAATCCTCTCGCTATGAAGGCCAACATACCATTTGCCTTCTTTACTGCCTGCTGTACCTGCATGCTTACCTTCAACGACTAGTGTATGAGGACACCCAGGTCTCGTTGCACATTCCCCTCTCTCAATTTATAGCCATTCAGATGGATAACCTCACATTTAACCACACTATATTGCATCTGCCATGCATTTGCTCACTCACTCAGCTTGTCCAAATCACACTGAAGCATCACTGCATCCTCCTCACAGCTCACCCTCCCACCCAGCTTTGTGTCATCTACAAATTTGGAGATATCACATTTAGCTACCTCATCTAAATCGTTAATATATATTGTGAATAGCTGGGATCCCAGCACCGATCCCTCCGGTACCCCACTAGTCACTGCCTGCCATTCGGAAAAAGATCCGTTTATTCCTTCTCTTTGCTTCCTGTCTGCCAACCAGTTTTCCATCCATCTCAATACACTACCCCCAATCTCATGTGCTTCAATTTTACATGCTAATCTCTTCTGTGGGACTTTGTCAAAAGCCTTCTGAAAGTCCAAATAAACCACATCCACTGGCTCCCCCTCATCAACTCTACTAGTTACATTCTCAAAAAATTCCAGTAGATTTGTCAAGCGTGATTTCCCTTTCGTAAATCCATGCTAACTCTGTCCGATTCTGCCACTGATTAGAAACAATCTTAACTGGTAATCTTAACACGATCGAGACTAGGTAAAGATATCCTTCCCTAAACAGCAAATTGTATTCATATAGCACCTTTAACATAACAAGCATTCCGACGCTTCACAGAGACATAAAGCCAAGCCACATGAAGGAGATATTAAGACAGATGACCAAAAGCTTGGTCAAAGAGGTAGATTTTAAGGATCACCTTAAAGAAAGAAAGCAAGGTAGTGAGGAAAAGAGGGGATTTCAGAGTTTAGGTTGTAAGCAGCTGAAGGCACGCCACCTATGGTGTAGCACTTAAAATTTAGGATGCTCAAGGAGCAGAATTAAAGGAAGACAGATACCTCACAGGGTTGCAAGGCTGGAGGAGAATAGAGAGATAGGAAGGGGCTAAGCCATGGAGGAATTGGAAAACAAGTATTGGAATTTTAAAATTGAGGTGTTGTTTAACTAGCAGCCAGTGTTAAGTCAATGAGCACAGGGGTTTTGAGTGAAGGGCATTTGTTGTGAGTTAGGACACAGGCAGAGTTTTAGATGACCTTGTTTATGGAGGATAGTGTGTGGGAGGCTAGCCAGGACTGCATTAGAAAAGTCAAGTCTGGAGTTAACAAAGGCATGAACGAGGATTTCAGCAGAAGAGCAGAGCAAGGGTGGAAACAGACAATATTACAGAGGTGGATGTAGACGATCTTCTTGACGGTCAGATATGTGGTTGAAAGCTCATTTCAGGGTCAAGTAAGACACCAAGGTTGCGAACAGTCTATTTCAGCCTTAGGCAGTTACCAGGTAGAGGGATGGAATTGCTTGCAAGGGTGTAGAGTTTGTGGCAAGGATAGAAGGCTTCAGTCTTCCTGATATTTAATTGGAGGAAATCTCTGCTCATTCAGTACTGGATGTCAGATAAGCAGTCAGACAATTTAGAGGCAGTGGAGGAGAAAAAAGAGGTAGATTGGATGATGTTGCTGAGGGGTGACAGGTAGATGAAAAATAGGAAGGGTTCAAGATAGATCATTGTAGGGCACACCAGAGCTATCTGTACAAAAATGGGAAGAGAAACCATGATGGCAATTCTCTGGTCATGATTAGATAGATAAAAACGGAACCAGGCAAGTGCAGTCGCAACCAGCTGGATGATAGCGTGGGCAGGGGGGTGGTGGCGGCACTGGAGAAGGATAGTGTGATCGACTGTGTCTAAGGCTACGGGGACAGGTCAAGAAAGATGAGAGATAATGTGCCTTTATCACATGTAATGACATTTGCAATTTTATTAAGTCATTTTGGTAGTGTGGAAGGGACAGAAACTTGATTGGAAGGATTCAAACATGAAGTACTGGAAAGATAGGCTCGAATTTGGGATGCAACAATACATTCAAATACTTTGGAGAGAAAAGGAAGGTTGAAGACAGGGTGGTAGCTTGCAAAGAAAAAAGGATCAAGGGTTTTCTTTGAGGAACAAGGTGATGCAGCAGATTTGAATGAGAGGGGGACAGAGCCGGTGGAGAGAAGACATTAGAGAAGGAGTTAAACTTTTACCACAATCCGACAGCTTCATGGTCACACTTATTGATCTTGGTGTTTTAATATCGAAATTTTGTTCTAAAACTGAATTTAAATTCGCAAATTTCTAAGGGGGGATTTAAACTCATGTCTCTGAATCATTAGTCCAGGTCTCCAAATACAAGTCCAGTAACATAATTTCAACTTTACCACATCCTGAACATGTATTGTGAGAAAGATCAAATGGTTTGCATTAAAAAAAAACAGGAAATTGTTACTGGATTTTATTTAGGTGCTTAAAATGATATGAGAAGGTCTTTGAGAAGACAAAACTCACAACAGGTAGAAATGCACTTAGTCTGCTTAAAAACTATAGGAAACAAAATGATTTATAAAAGATCAAAGGGTATAAAAATTAATAGTTGTGACAGTAATTGGTCATCAACTATGACAGAGTATTCTGCTGTACTCACCAAGATACCACCCTGAGGGCCATTTCTAGTTGCATCTGCCATATCTGAATAATGCTGAAAAAAAAACAAAATTTTCATTAAATCCAACATAAACTACAAAAAAATGCATTAATTGACCATTCATCTCATTACCATCTGTGGGATGATGCCAGCACAGAATGGCTACCACATTTTCCCACACAACTGCCACAGCACATATGTTTCAAGAAAAAGCTGCATGTAAATGGGAGTATTTGATCTTTTGATATGGATAGTTTACTCCTGACAATTTCAGGGTTTTTTTGTATGAATTATCCAGCAATGTGAATTAAGCAATGTAAGTATCACAGCAAAATGACAATTTAGTGTTAAAAATGGAATCAATTTATATTTTAAATTAGGCATTCACTGCATATCACATTCCCATTACAAAACCACCAGTGCCTCCTCAATTGGATACGCAAATCTTCCTGTTATCTCAACTCCCCTTGCATTTTATACTGGGTTGAAAAGTATTTACCATTGCAGAACCTTGTTTGAAATACAAAATGATTGGTTCCCCGGGGTAATGAAGCTGCAGTGTTTACAATTCAAGAATGAAGCTGCTTTTTGTTTTATTCCTTAGTGGTTGACAAGCAAATTACAACATGTCAACTGAATATTCCTGTAGGAATTCCCTGGACATATAGTAAGTCTTACAGTGCACCATTTAACAGAACAAAATAGATTTTACAATTTAACCACCAAGGGGGAGAAACTGTGTCAGAGCATTAAGGTATTTATACAATGAGTTTTAAAATAGTTCTTGAAAAATACTCAACCATATCATTAACTATGAGGTGCAACAACTTTGCAAAACAAACTTCACAAGCTGATGCTGAGTCATATTTCTCTGTGAGATGTACTGAAAACTTTGTAAACATAACTTAGCCCACATCACTGAAAGTTTCCCCAGAAATCTCAACATTTAAAAAATAGAATTCTTTGATTTGGTATTATGGAGGTTGCATTACAACATTTATTAATAGATACTAGCCTTTCTTAAAAAGAATGCTCAATATACTGTCATTAAAAGTAATGCCCAGCTTGATCTCATTGCATAATTCTCTTGTAAAATGTGAAGTGGAAAGTGAACGGATTGCAGAGCAGAAAAACACCTTCACATCCTGTCTGAATGACATAATATTTTTGAACTTTCAACACTACAATTTTAAGTAATTAATTTGTACATTATTGAAGTAGAGGATACATGATCAAGATCTGCAGAATTATAATATTTTTTAGTAAGAGTGATGGACAGCATCACACATGACTATGAATTATTTTGGATATCAATTTTTCATCTATATATTTTTTGTGCAAGATATCCCCTCCCCACTCATTTTCTTTCTCCTGTTGTTGTCTTCCTGACACTACAGCTGAAAAAACAGGTGGAACACTAAGTGTACAATGTAGCTCATAACCAGAAGTCTTCTCTTCGCCCAGCTTCCACCTCCCACTAATATGGCAGATATGGAACTAAGCAGGGCATGGCTCAAATCAGTACCTATTCCCAGTTAGCAATGCTGCTGGCTTCTTTTAGTACACATTCTAACTACATCACATATTACCTAATCACAAGATTTAAATATGGTACATTTAAATGAATCATAGGAAGGTTGATACGTTGAGTCTTGTGCTGATTATTGTGTTGAGTATTACTACAATACTGAACAATTTTGTTTTTGCCATTCACTTCAAATTATCTTCCTTCTCTGTGAAAAACCAAAAAAAGAACAATGACATCAGATATACAAGTTACACTTCTGGGAATTGAAACTGACAATCTGAGTGTGGCACATTTCAGAAATGGAACATCAATGCAAGAAGCTCTTCTGGTAATGCAAAAAGACCATAGTTGAAGATGGAACTTGGCAGTGCAAATTTATCCACATACTCATATGGGTGTTTAACTTATTTACACGACAGGTAAAGCAGAACATATAGAGTGAAACATTCAACTTTCCAATGCATTCCATTTATGCCAACTAAGGCAGAGAGCAAGCATCATCATATGCACACAACATGAAACTGAGGGAACCACTTAGGTAGCCTAACTCTTTATTCATCACACAATGTTAACAACAAAGTAGCCATTCTGCCCATTGATTCTGTACTGCTTCTGCAAGAACTCAGCTAGCCCCACTTTCCTGTAGCCCTGCAATTTCTTTTTTCACCAAATGCTTATTAAATTCTCCTTTGAAAGTCATAATTAAATCTGTCTCCACCATTCCCAGTCTGCACATTCCAGATCCTAATCACACACTGCTTAATGATTTTATTCCCTCATGTAACTGTTGGATTCTTTTGTCAATCATCTAAAATTCAGTTTCAAGTGACTCAGGTTAGAGCAGAGTTTCCCAAACAGTGGGCCATGACCCCCAGTGTGGTCACAAGATGAGGTTTTGGAGTTGCGGGCAGCGGAGGCAGGCAGGGGAAGGAGGGCGGGGAGGCGGGCAGGGGAAGGAGGGCGGGGAGGCGGGCAGGGGAAGGAGGGCGGGAAGGAGGGCGGGGAGGCGGGCGGGGAGGCGGGCGGGGGAAGGAGGGCGGGGGAAGGAGGGCGGGGAAGCGGGCAGGGGGCGGGCCAACTCTCAAGACTCCATAAATTTTCACCTGAGGATCAGTGTCATACATTAAAATGGGGTCACACCAGGAAAAAATTGGAAAACACTGGGTTAGAATTTGGACATCCCTCCCCTGAATTAGGGGGCCAGGCTTGTCGATCACTGCCAGTTTTAACATTTCTGGACACTTAGACTTTGCTGGCAGAAATATCAAGACATCAATGGCTTTGCTCTCCCCAAACAGACAACCTAACAGCCCAGCCGTGGAGACCGGTGTCCCGGGCTGTTGTAATGTCCCAGGACAGGGATAGGTCCTGTTCACTGGTAAAGAGTGAGGCCTGGAACCTTGCCATACCGCACCCTATCCCCAGCATACAAATGGCGCCGCCCCGCCACACCTCCCGGTCCCTCCCGCCGGCCGGCGGCTCCTGTCGATCTCCGCGCGCGACTCTAGAATGTTCCACGCGGTCACGCGGCGTTACCGCAGCAACCCGCCCGCCCGCCGGCCGGCCGCTCTCACCTGCTCAGACACACAGTGTCTGGGGGATGAGGAGCTGCTACCAGCAAGAGGAGGGAGGGAGGGAGGCTCGCTCTTGCTCTCAGCTCACAGCCGTTGTAGCTCTCGCCGCCCGAACTCTGCTCCGCTCCAACCGGAAACAGGCCAAAGCCCAGCGCAGCCGCTTCCGTTGCCCAAAGGCAGCTCCTTGTGCGCAGCCGCAGTGTGAAGCTCTCTGCTCGTGCCTTCCCTCTCCTAGGGAGAGTTCCTGATCTCAGCCGTACCGGCCTTCCCTAAGATAAAAACAAAAAGCTAAAAGCTACTGCGGATGCTGGAAATCCAAAACAAAAACAGAATTACCTGGAAAAACTCAGCAGGTCTGGCAGCATCAGTGGAGAAGAAAACAGTTGACGTTTCGAGTCCTCACGACCCTTCGGCAGAACTGAGTATAGTTAGGAGAGAGGTGAAATATAAGCTGGTTTAAGGTGGGGGGGCGGGGGGGGGGGGCGGAGAGAGAAGTTGAGGGTGGGGTCGTTGTAGGGATAAGCAAGCAGTGATAGGAGCAGATAATCAAAAGATGTCACAGACAAAAGGATCAAAGAGGTGTTGAAGGTGGTGATATTATCTAAGAAAAGTGCTAATTAAGAATGGATGGCAGGACACTCAAGGTACAGCTCTAGTGGGGGTGGGGTGGACAGACTAACAAAGTATTAGTTGTAGATTTAAAAATAATGGAAAAAGGTGGGAAAAGAAGAATCTCTATAAATTATTGAAAAAAAAAGGGGGAGGGCGAAGAAACGGGGTGGGGATGGGGGGGTGGGGATGGGGGGAGGGGGAGTTTAAGATCTAAAGTTGTTGAATTCAATATTCAGCCCGGAAGGCTGTAAAGTGCCTAGTCGGAAGATGAGATGCTGTTCCTCCAGTTTGCGTTGGGCTTCACTGGAACAATGCAGCAAGCCAAGGACAGACATGTGGGCAAGAGAGCAGGGTGGAGTGTTAAAATGGCAAGCGACAGGGAGGTTTGGGTCTTTCTTGCGGACAGACCGCAGGTGTTCTGCAAAGCGGTCGCCCAGTTTGCGTTTGGTCTCGCCAATGTAGAGGAGACCGCATTGGGAGCAACGAATGCAGTAGACTAAGTTAGGGGAAATGCAAGTGAAATGCTGCTTCACTTGAAAGGAGTGTTTGGGCCCTTGGACGGTGAGGAGAGAGGAAGTGAAGGGGCAGGTGTTGCATCTTCTGCGTGGGCATGGGGAGGTGCCGTAGGTGGGAGTTGAGGAGTAGGGGGTGATGGAGGAGTGGACCAGGGTGTCCCGGAGGGAACGATCCCTCATTCCGTAGGGATCGTTCCCTCCGGGACACCCTGGTCCACTCCTCCATCACCCCCTACTCCTCAACTCCCACCTACGGCACCTCCCCATGCCCACGCAGAAGATGCAACACCTGCCCCTTCACTTCCTCTCTCCTCACCGTCCAAGGGCCCAAACACTCCTTTCAAGTGAAGCAGCATTTCACTTGCATTTCCCCTAACTTAGTCTACTGCATTCGTTGCTCCCAATGCGGTCTCCTCTACATTGGCGAGACCAAACGCAAACTGGGCGACCGCTTTGCAGAACACCTGCGGTCTGTCCGCAAGAAAGACCCAAACCTCCCTGTCGCTTGCCATTTTAACACTCCACCCTGCTCTCTTGCCCACATGTCTGTCCTTGGCTTGCTGCATTGTTCCAGTGAAGCCCAACGCAAACTGGAGGAACAGCATCTCATCGTCCGACTAGGCACTTTACAGCCTTCCGGGCTGAATATTGAATTCAACAACTTTAGATCTTAAACTCCCCCTCCCCCCATCCCCACCCCGTTTCTTCCCCCTCCCCCTTTTTTTTTTCAATAATTTATAGAGATTCTTCTTTTCCCACCTTTTTCCATTATTTTTAAATCTACAACTAATACTTTGTTAGTCTGTCCACCCCACCCCCACTAGAGCTGTACCTTGAGTGTCCTGCCATCCATTCTTAATTAGCACTTTTCTTAGATAATATCACCACCTTCAACACCTCTTTGATCCTTTTGTCTGTGACATCTTTTGATTATCTGCTCCTATCACTGCTTGCTTATCCCTACAACGACCCCACCCTCAACTTCTCTCTCCCCCCGCCCCCCACCTTAGAGCAGCTTATATTTCACCTCTCTCCTAACTATACTTCAGTTCTGCTGAAGGGTCGTGAGGACTCGAAACGTCAACTGTTTTCTTCTCCACCGATGCTGCCAGACCTGCTGAGTTTTTCCAGGTAATTCTGTTTTTGTTCCGGCCTTCCCTAAGGCTGAGTCACTGTGCATGGGGCAGCACGTTTAAAATAAACAGGCAAGGCCATGCTTGTAAGAAATATGGGCCCGTAACTTCCGAGCTCCCAGCGTCTCATGTGGGGAAGTACCCGAAACTCTTTCGAGTTATCAACAGTCACAGATTGCAACGCTTTCGAGTACAATCACAGTTCTTGGTTTCCGGGAGTGGGATATGAACCCACAGCCCTCTGATTCAAAGGCGAGGGTGCTATGAACTGAGCCACAGCTGACACCTCATGGGAGTACCCGAAAGATGCACTAGGGAATCCCTCTGGCAAATTGCAAGGTAAGGGTTTGCACCACAATTGTCCAGAAGTGCACGCTTCCTCTGGACAATTGCGCTGTGCTGGGAACCATCTGAAAATGCAGTTCAAATCGCTAACTTCAGATGGTTCCGCCGCCGTTATACCAATAGTTACTCAAGCAACGTTAGAAGAATTAAAATGTCTTTAACTTCTGAGTAACCACCCCACCCCTCAACCCCCGACACCCCCAGACCTCTGACACCCTCTGACCCCTGACACGCCCCCACCCACCCGACCTCTGACACCCACCCCCTGACCTCTGACACCCCCGACCTCTCACCCCCTCCCCCCCCCCGACCTCTGACAGGCTCCACCACCCCCCCAACCTCTGAAACCGCCCCGACATCCGACGCCCCCCATCCCTTGACTTCATACCAACCCTACACGGACCTCTGTCCGACTGCCCCCAGATACCCCCACCCCACAAATCTTATGCAGTTACCTTAGACACTTATTTCTCCCTGGCCTGTCAATTTTCCTGGCCCTTTAAACTTATCTGCTTGACGACAGCAACTGCTGTAAAAAGTTGGGCATGGCCTCCTTGAATACGTTGGAGCTACACTTCGCTGGGGCCTGCGAGGAGTCTTTCACTGCAGGCCCCAAGCAGCTCCAGCGAACAGAAGTGGCAATGTAATTTTCAAGACCACGTAAGTAGGTATTTATTTCTTCTAATTTCTGCGGTCCAGCACTTTCTGATGCTAGCCGGAGGTTACGGCCCATGGTATTTGAATTGGGAT
This sequence comes from Cetorhinus maximus, assembly GCF_964194155.1. Lineage (NCBI taxonomy): Eukaryota > Metazoa > Chordata > Chondrichthyes > Lamniformes > Cetorhinidae > Cetorhinus > Cetorhinus maximus. Next base: position 133,627,318 of record NC_135879.1, on the reverse strand, counting down.
GCAAACACATGTCATAAGCCCATGAAACCTGTGCTGGCTCTTTCAAAGAGCAATCTTGTTATTCCCACGCCCCAGCTTTTTCCCCATATTTCTGTAATATTTATCCATTTCCAATTTGAAAGCTAATAATCTGTATTGACCGCCCTATCAGGCAGTACAATCCAAATACTAAACATTCATGGCGTAAAAGTTTTTTCTCAAGTCACCACTGGTCCTTTTGCTAATCAACCTTGAATCAGTACCTCCTGGTTGTCAACCCTTCAGTCTTTGGAAACTGTTGCTCTTTATTTACTCTAAGCCCTTCATGGTTTTAAACATCTCTGTAAAATCTGTTAGATTTCCCTGCTCCGAGGAAAACAGCCCCAGTTTCTTCAACTTAACTGGACAGGCCATATAAATACTAGGGGTCGTAACTTCTGAGCTCCTCACTGTCGGATTTAGGGAGTACCCCCAAGATGCACTGGGGAACCCTTCTTGGAACTTCAAAAGTCAGGATTTGCACGGCAATTGCAAATTTCCCCTGGGCGATTGCCCTGCTCTGGGAACCATCCGAAAATGTGATTTAAATCTCAAACTTAGAATGTTCCTAATAGTTACTCAGAAAATGTTAGAAGAATTAAAACCTCTTCTAACTTCTGGGTAACTATTGTAAAGACACAGATCCCACCCCCCGCCCTCACGGAACACTGCCCATGCCCCCGGCCACCCAGGGGTCTTCCCCCCCACCCCCCTGATTACATCCCCCATATTGTATTCCCCAGCCCCCGACTCAATCCCTCCCCCTCCGATACCACCCTGACCACCCCCCCCCCCCCCCCCCCCCCCCACAAAACTGACCAGACTGGACACCCACCTTCCCCCACAGGCCCTACCACCCCCCCGACTGGACTGCACCTCCTCTCCCTCCAAACTTCCGACACCCCCCTGATGTCCGACACCCCTATCCCCCTCTGATGTCCGAAAGCCCCCCCACCCTCCCTGATGATCGACACCTCCCCCTGATGTGTGACCCACCCATCCCCCTCCAATGTCAACACCCCCACAACCCCTCTAAGTTCCGAACCCCCCACCCCTAATGTCCAACCCCCTCACTCCCCCAATGTCCAATCCCTCCAATGTCCGACCCCACCCCCCTCTGCATTGTCCGACCACCCCCATCGTCCTCCGATAGCGGCACCCCCACACACCCCCGATGTCCGACCCCCGATGTCAGACACCCCCATCCCCTTCCAATGCCACAAGCCCCCACCCCCCCGACATCGCCACCCCAGCAGTGCCAGTTGAAGCATTTTGTTCATGCTTTTCCTGATGTCATAAAGGCATTGAAAAGTAATACTCAATAGTTTTTTTTTCTCTCATGTTTGATAGGCTTTGTTATCATGGGGAGATAGCTACTGACAGGCATTCTAATAACCTTTATCATTTCACCAGGTCTACCCGTGTGCTGATCAGTAGACACAGTAACAGGGCCTTACATGGAATTCAAATGCGTTATGATGCAGCCTATCAGGATGTGAAACATCCAAACCTTCCGCTACTCCGTTCTGATAACTACACATATACCTTAAAATAGGAAGAACCAAGCTAACCCTGTAGCTGTGGAAATGGGCAAGCCTGCAGCTGAACTGCCTTAGTCCTCCATTCACAAAAGGCCCATGTCAAACTTGAGCCTCTCATGGAAATAATGCAGCAACACCTATCACTGGGGAAGCATTCATTTGGGTTATAGAGCGCATCAATTACACACCATCATGAAAGAGAAGCCCCAGTATATGAAAACAATAATTATAGACACATAACACATTAAATGGAATAACATTTGTTTGCATTGTAGTTCCATTGTGTTCAAATGAGTACTCTTGTGTTGGCCAATGTTCCAACTGGTGACAGGACTGGTAACTTTAGTAGTTTATTAGAAGGCCAGTACAAAGGAGAACTGTTTATGCAGCAGAGTCTCCACAACTGAGCCTGGTGAACACCTCTAGCACCTAGCAAAGATGCAATCATCAGAGATACCATAAAGCAAGGGTGTAGAGGGCAGCCTAGGCTTCTTTTTCTTTTTGGATTAATTAATGGGGGATTGGTAGCTGGATTACTTCAAAACAAATATACCATAACTGCTATTTGGGAAGCAGTCTTACACCTTCATTATTTGTGCATGTGATCCATGTTGAAGGACTGCGACCATTGCCAGTTATGAATGCTCAATTATTATGTTCAAGAGAATGTATGGCCACATCAAGGATATGCTGGACTTTGGAAAATCCCCGTATTTGGATGAAAATGTAGTGCCTTCTTACACTGAATGAGCCTGAAACATTAAAGTTTAAGGTTGAAGATATCTTGACAAACATTAGAAGAATTCAATTAAGGTGCCCGATATCCCAATCCAAAGGTACCAATGGTTAGCTCAAAACCCATGAGACCATCCCTCCTCAGCCACTGCCTTAGCTCAACTGGGGGGAAAAAAACAGAGGCTCGTAACTTTCGCGCTCCCCAGCATCGGATTTGGGGGGGTACCCAAAAGATGCGCTGGGAATCCCTCTGGCAAGTTCCCAGATAAGGGTTTGCACGGCAATTGCCCAGAAGTGCACACTTCCTCTGGACAATTGCACTTGCTGGGAAGCATCCAAAAATGCGATTTAAATTGCGAAATTCAGATGGTTCCACTGGGGTTAAAACCTTTTCTAACTTCTGAGTAATTATTGTAAAGACTCAGAGCGACCCTACGAGACTTCCCCTACACCCCTGGGACTCCGCCACACCCCCAAACTCCCCTCCCTAACAGGACTCCCCCTACCCCCGGCCTCCGACACCCCCACCTCTCCAGCCCCCATCACCCCCTCGGACCCCTCCCCGACCTCAGACCCTCCCACCCCACTTCAGACCCTCCCCCACCTTGGACCCCCTCCACCTCACGTCACCCCACCCTGACCTCAGATACCCTCCCTGACCTCTGACCCCCTTCCCCCCACCGACCACCCCAACCCTATGGACACCCACAACCCTCAAACCCTATCTACTTACCTTTGACACTTACCTTCCTCAGGCCTGTCAATTTCCCTGGTACTTGAAACTTACCTGCTTTATGGCGGCAAATGCTGTAGAAAAGGGGGCATGGCCTCCTTGAATACGCTGGAGCTAGACTTCGCTGGGGCCTGCAAGGATTCTTTTCATACAGGCCCCAGGCAGCTCTGCTGAACGGAAGTGTCAACATTATTTTCAAAATCAGGTAAGGAGGTATCTATTTCTTCTAATTCCTGCGGGCCAGCACTTTCCGACACTAGTCAGAGGTTACAGCCCAGTTTCAAAAACAAGTTTCGAAAGAAAACATTAATCTTGTAGGCTCACCCTTTAACTATATTTGATTGAAAAGGTACAGATTAGCAACTGTGGTAATCATATTTGTACAGGTGAAATTAAGAAACAGTATACTGATAAAAAAAGGCAGAAAGTTAACATTGACATCTAACTGACATTACTTCTCCCACTTTGTCATACTACCATTTATGTACTGTATCTACAATGAGGAACAGTAAAATAACCAGTGCGTTTGAGAATTTAAAAACACCTCTTAAATTGCATGTGATGAATCAAGTGCAAATATTTTGAACCTTGGGGATTTTATAACTTATACATGCTTTTGTAATACTGAGGTATAAAGTTTTCCAAATGAGATGAACTGGATGTACCTACTAAATATTCTGTCAATGCAATTTTTAAAAATTCATTCATGAGATGTAGGCTTCGTTGGCTGGGCCAGCATCTATTGCTCATCCCTAATTGCCCTCGAGAAGGTCATGGTGAGCTGCCTTCCTGAACTGCTGCAGTCCATGTGGTGTAGGTATACCCACAGTGCTGTTAGGGAGAGCGTTTCAGGATTTTGACCCAGTGACAGTGAAGGAACAGCGATATATTTCCAAGTCAGAATGCTGAGTGACTTGGAGGGGAACTTCCAGGTGGTGGTGATCCCATCTATCTGTTGCCCTTGTCTTTCTAAATGGTAGTGGTTGTGGGTTTGGAAGGTGTTTTTGAAGGAGCCTTGGTGAATTCCTGCAGTGCATCTTGTAGATGGTACACACTGCTGCTAACGTGCTTCGGCGATGGAAGGAGTGAATGTTTGTGAATGTGGTGCTAATCAAACGGGCTGCTTTGTCCTGGGCAATGTCAAGCTTCTTGAGTGTTGTGCGAGCTGCAGTCATCCAGGCAATTGGGGAGTATTCCATCACACTCCTGACTTGTGCCTTGTAGATGGTGGACAGGCTTTGGGGAGACAGGAGGTGGGTTACTCCTCACATGGTTCCTAGCCTCTGATCTGCTCTTTTAGCCACAGCATTTATATGGCTAGTCCATTTCAGTTTCTGGTCAATGGTAACCCCCTAGGATGTTGATAGTGGGGGATTCAGTGATGGTAATGCCATTGAACATCAAGGGGCGATGGTTGGATTCTCTCTTGTTGGGGATGGTCATTGCCTGACACTTGTGTGGCTCAAATGTTACTTGCCATTTGTCAGCCCAAGCCTGGATATTGTCCAGGTCTTGCTGCATTTGGACATGGACTGCTTCAGTATCTGAGGAATTGTCAATGGTGCTGAACATCATGCAATCATCAGCAAACATCCCCACTTCTGACCTAACGATGGAAGGAAGGTCATTGATGAAGTAGCTGAAGATGGTTGGACCGAGGATACTACCCTGAGGGACTCCTGCAGCAATGCCCTAGAGCTGAAATGATTGACCTCCAACAACCACAACCATCTCCCTTTGTGCTAGGTATGACTCCAACCAGCGGAGAATTTTTCCTTTGATTCCCATTGACTCCAGTTTTGCTAGGGCTCCTTGATGCCACACTGTCAAATGCTGTCTTGATGTCAAGGGCAGTCCCTCTCACCTCACCCCGGGAGTTCAGTCCTTTTGTCCATGTTTGAACCAAGGCTGTAATGAGGTCATGAGCTGAGTGGCCCTGGCGGAACCCAACTGGGCATCAGTGAGCAGGTTTTTGCTGAGCAAGTGCCGCTTGATAGCACTGTTGATGATCCTTCTATTACTTTACTAATGATGGAGAGTAGACTGATGGGGGGAAATTTGCTGGGTTGGATTTGTCCTGCTTTTTGTGTACAGGACATACCTGGGCAATTTTCTACATAGCCGGGTAGATGCCAGAGTTGTAGCTGTACTGGGCAGCTTGGTTAGAGGAGCGGCAAGTTCTGGAACACAAGTCTTCAGTACTATTGCCGGAATATTGTCAGGGCCCATATCCTTTGCAATATCCAGTGCCTTCAGCCGTTTCTTGATATCACGTGGAGTGAATCGCATTGGCTGAAGACTGGCATCTGTGATGCTGGGGATCTCCGGAGGAGGTCATAAATTATTTAATTTTAAATTAAATTGTTAGTGTTTTATTTAAACACATTTTTAATAGGGAGTATTAGAATGTCATGGGTCTGGTAAGCCTTGTAACTCTTCAGACTGGAAACTACTGCTATCTTTAAAATCTTTATAGCAGGGATGAAGTAATATTTGCAGAATTATCTTGGTTCCAGACACAACTTGGGATAGCATGAATATTTGGCATCGACACTTTTATGAAATATAACAAATTTGATTATCTTGCCAATTTTTTTACAATTGAATGAAAATAAATGTTACTCAAGTTCAATGTTTTAAGTGTGCTGTAAATCACCTTAATACATCAAGATTATATTGAAGAAGGTATCAGTGATTCTAGTCAGATTATTAATATGTTGTGTAACAAATTCTGTCACAATGGTGTGATAACTTTTTATATAACAAGTTTATTGAAACATCAGTTAAATAAACTTTTGTTCTAGTACTAAATAACTGGATTTTCTCTTATTAAGCACTAAAAGATTCCAATGAAAGGTGACCTCTTGACTAATTCATTGGCCCTTAACTTCCTCATTACTTACCGACGCTCCGCTGGCGTAGCCTGGAAGTTGCACATCGGGTCCCCGCGGAAGTCCAGATGTACGCACATTCACGCTAAAAGCGCACTCCATTCGAAGTTCCAACTTGGGATTTTTAACTGCAGAGCTGAGTGCATTACGCTGAAGGGCTTTTACTTAAATTGTGATCACAGCACTAACTTCGCCTAGATGCCCCGATTATGGGCAAGTATTTACATGGATTCTTTTACACACCATCACATTTTTGGCCTAACTGCAGTAAAGAGAGGCAACAGACATTTTGGAGAGATTCTTTAGGTGGGTGAATTTCTTTATATATGGTTTTTAAAATGTTAAAAGTATAAGTAGTATGCAGATGGTGTAAGAAAGGTAGAAATTTTATTCTTTTCACTACCTTTTCATGCATTCCTGCTGTTTATTCCGTTAAAAAGCCTTTTCATATTTAACAGTCTAGATTTGACTCATAGAAGTGTTTGTAATAAATTTCAGCCAAAGTTATTTTGTAAAATATGTTTACGATGCATTTTAATGCAGTGTGATGTATTTCAGTTTTAAGAGTCCCTTTAATGCAATGTTGATCCTTAGAAGCCTCTTAAATAGTTCATATATGTGAAAAGGATTCTGCATTCGTTGTTACAAGTATGTAATTTGGCTATTTCAAATGCTTTAGAAATGTGTAATGCTTAAAAGGACATATGCAAGCCATTTGTCAGCTGATGTGAACTATCTTTCTTACAGGTATTCCAGAATCCAGTGCAGATTTCAAACTTGATCTGCTCATGTGTCCCTTCCTCCTTCCCTCCGTTCCAAAATAAGACAAGAGAACTGTTGTGGTAAAGTTTTAAAAAGTTTCATTTTATTTGTAAAAATGTTGAGGGAGTTATTTTTCAAAATGTCATAGTGCAACTGCTTAAGGTAAAGGTTACTGTGTTGTCAAAAATTTAAGGATTTGTATCTCGTATGTTATTTTTGTGAATAAATGTTTTTCAGAAAACCTCACTGACTGTTACAAATGTGTTATTACAACATCAAAAACACTGAACTTACTGTACAATACAATGATAACTTTAAATAGAAAACTATAACTGAATAACATAACTCAAATAAAACAACAAATCTGAACATTTTAAATGAAGGCATAAATATACTAATAAACAACACAAACCAAAAAATTAGTCAAATGTAACAAAACAGTTTACAGTCAAGTCAGTGGTCGAAAGCGCAATAAATGAGGAACACGAAGCAATGAAAAAACATAGAAAATATCCATCATGAAAAAAATGGGTGTGGATGAGGTAGAGGTTGGAGGGAGAGGGACGCGACACTAATGCCTTCCACGTCGCACCCGTCCTCGTCCCTGTGACATAACCTCCTGTGTCCCAGATGCATGTCCAGCAGCAGGTTTCTCTAAACTGGGCGGCTGCTGGACAGAAGGAGCAGATGCTGCAACATTACCAGCAGCAACTGTCTGTGAACTGGGCAGCTCCTGGCCAGAAGGTGCAGCTACAGGTGTTACAATTTTAATTAGAATCTGACAAAGAGACTCATTGTGCTGTCTCATAAGCTCATTCTGCTCTTAAGAAGTCTGAGTATTGGCCTCAGTTAATCTTTGCAGATGCTGGCAAACATCTGTTGAGGCCTGGTATTGCAGTTGTGAATTGGCCTCACAACTTTCATCCTTCTGTGCCAGATCCTGATACAGGCGGTCAAGGATGAACTCAGCATTTTCATCATCACTTGCATGGACTACAAGTTGCCTATGTGGTTGTGGAGGTGGGGGAGCTACTGCTGCCAATGCCGCAGGCTCCTCACTTCCTGAAGGTACTGAGTGCCCTCCCTCTGTCACAGCAGCCATATCATCACAGGCTCCCCCTACCCAATCACCATTAAGTTTAGCGTTAACAGGACTTTCCACAGCATCACCTTCAAAATCTGAAATCTCACCCTCCTGCAAGGCCCCTCCCTCCTCTGCTGCAGCTACAAAGCTGCACTGCTGTGATACACTGGCCTCTGTTACATCCTGTCCCCTTTCAGATATCTCTGCTGCTGCACCAAACTCACCTGCATCGGCATCTGATGTGACTGTGGCATCTGTGAGAGCTAAAAAAGTGCAATTATTTTTTGTAACAAATTAACTGTCATCTTGATGGTGTGAGCGCTCAGCATTTTTTACCTTCACTTATCCCCACATCTGATACACTGCTGTTTATCATGGGGTTGGAGAGACCCGTCAGCCTCCATACATGCTCCTCCTGTTCGGTTAGGCCCTTAATGTACGGCAGTCCCCCCCCTCTCCAGTCAGTGAACGTTCCCGGGCATTATGGGCCAGCTTTGTCTAAAGAAAGAAATTGAACTTTTTGTTAAAGAAACTGAGTCCTGTCCTGTGACACATTTTGTGACTTCTGGAGACAGATGAGAGCTTGCACCCTGGGGGACTTTTTGTTCCATTATAACACTTATGACAAAGTCAGAGCCATCTCCAAGGAAAGTTCATTTTACTACACCTCTTAAAGTTATCAAAGAAACTATTGCCTTATCAAGATTGGATGGAACTAGTTCATAGCATATCTAAGGCGCCTGCATTTTTAATACCTCAAAGTTAGCAAAGAAACTATTGTATATCAAGATTGGATGGAACTAGTTCATTGCATCTCCAAAGCAACTGCATCCTTTACACCTCTGTAATGTCTTATCAAGATTGGATATAACTGGTTCAAAGTATTTCCATGGCAGCTACATTTTTGACACCTCAAACTTAGTAGACAGAACAAAAATGTCTAACCTTTCTTAATTTTTAAAGTCACAAAGTAGGATTTTAAGTTTCAGAAATGACTTTATGTATTCAGATATACACATACCCTGGCTGAATGCAGTAAATCATTCAGTTTCTTACAGCACTGATCCACTGTCCTAGGCACAATTCTTTTGGCATTCAGAACTGCTGCAACCTGATTCCAAGCCATGCTCTGAAGTTTCCTCGGAGGCTTAGATTTTCCACGCCCTAGGACATACACACACACCTTTCTTCCACTTCATTTAAAAAAGAATATTCAACACTTCATCTGTGAAGTTGTGATTCCTCTTCTTCACCACATTATCGTGAGTTGCCATCTTCCAAATGCAAAGATTATGGCCCTTAACTTCCACGCTCCCCAGCATCAGATTTGGGGGAATAACCCAAAGATGCACTGGGGAATCCCTCTGGCAAGTTCCCAGGCATGGGTTTGCATAGCAATTGCCCGAAGTGCTAACTTCCTCTGAACAATTGTGTTGCACTGGGAGCCATCTGAAAATGCGATTTAAATCGCAAACTTCGATGGTTCCGCTGGGGTTATACTAATAGTTACCAGAAAAAGTTAGAAGAATTAAAACCTCTTCTAACTTCTGGGTAACTATTCTGAAGACCCGGACCCCCCCCAACGGGACTCCCCCCATTCACCCCCCCCACCCCCCGCCGACCTCTTCCCCCCAACCTTGGACCCGATCCCCCATCGCCCCCCTGACCTTGGACCCACCCCCCATTGATTTCAGACCCTGCGACCTCCAAACCCTCCACCTGCCCACCCCGACCTCCGAATGCCCCCACGCCACCACCTCAGACCTCGGGCCACCCCTCCTTCCCCCGCTTGACTTCGGACCACCACACCCCAACCTCTGAACCTCCACCCCAACATATGGACCCCCGCTGACCTCCGGACCACCCCAACCTCCAGACCCCACCCACCACCCCCCTCCCCCCCTGGCCTCCAGACCCCCCCACACCCCACGGCCTCCGGAGCCCACCCTAACTCCCACCCCCCCCTGACCACTGGACCATCCCTCAACCCACTAGACCTCTGGAGCCCCCCCATGCCCCCGACCTGCAAACCCCACCGTGAACACCCCCAACACCACCCCCCCCGAACACCCCTCCACCCCCTGAGCACCCCCAACCCCCAAATCCTATGTACTTACCTTCTCCCTGGCCTGTCAATATCCCTGCTGTAAAAAAGGGGATGTGGCCTCCTTGAATACACTAGAGCTAGACTTCGCTGGGGTCTGCGAGGAGCCTTTCACTGCAGGCCCCAAGCAGCTCTGCCAAATGGAAGTGGTAAAACAGTTTTCAAGACCAGGTAAGTAGGTATCTATTTCTTCTAATTCCTGCGGGCCAGCAATTTCTGACGCTAGTCAGAAGTTATGGCCCTTTGAATACTTATAAGCACACTATACTTAAAGTCATTTAGTAACATTACAAATTTAAAATAAATAAAAAATAAGTTAATGAATAAACCTTGTCTAAAATTATATTCAATCATTAAAAGAAATTAAATAATTACCCTTAGAATGAGGCAACATCAGCATTAACTGTTTAATAAAAATAACAAAAAAAGCTGGGAAATGCCTTTAAAGTTATGAGGAATCCTTGGGTCTTGACCTTGTCTCTTTAAAACTCTTCTGTTGAATGCTGCCCTCACGGGGCGTTCACAGCTCCGCTTGTCTCATTGGCTTCACCCAAGTTGCACTTCTCTGGGGACTGCGAGAAGTTCTTCAATGCACCAAGCACCTCCTGGGATCAGAATGGCCGGCATAATGTTGCAGGGCAGGTAAGGGTGTACTTTTTTGATGGTTTTGCGGCGGGCAATCACTTTCTGATGGAAGTAGGAAGTGTGAAGTAGGAATGGCCCATTGATTTCTCAAATGCCAATGCCATAGATGCTGAGAGGTTGTTTCCCCTTGTGGGAGAGTCTAGGACCAGAGGGCATAATCTCAGAGTAAGGGGCTGCCCATTTAAGACAGAGATGAGGGGGAATTTTTTCTCTCAGGGGATAGTGAATCTGTGGAATTCTTTACCACAGAGGGCTGTAGAAGATGGGCCCTTATGTATGTTCTAGGCAGAGATGGACAGATTTTTAATCAGTAAGGGAATCAAGGGTTATGGGGAAAAGGCAGGAAAGTGGAGTTGAGGATTAACAGATCAGCCATGATCTCATTGAATGGCGGGGCAGACTCGATGGGCCGAATGGCCTACTTTTGCTCCTACGTCTTATGGCCTTATAGATTAACCATAGATGAAAGGATTGCATATATTTTCAGAAAACAGTGGTCCCGACCTGGTATTTGGATCGTCAGAGACTAGACGTACGATCCAAGATGCACGTGGGGAGCCTGCGGAAGACCCGATACGATGATCTCTGTAGGGATTGCCCAGGAAATTTGAGCTTCCAATCCCCTGCTTCCCGGGACCCTCTGCTAAAGTGTCTGACTCTGAATTAGAGTTGGAGACTTTGCACAGTTCTGATTTACTTACCTGGATAGTTACCCAGGAATGTCGGACAGAAAAAAATCACATTGGACATTTAAACCAGTGCCTTAAAGATGGGGTGTGTCTTCCGCGCTGATTCTCTCCGCTGCTCTCTGCGGGGATCCCTGCGCCAGTGGAGTGCTTCAGGATCTTTTTAAACGGAACCAGGGAAATGCGCAGTTTTCTGTCTGATCAGCGTCGGGCGCAGTGGTTCCGATGCTGGTCGGGAATATCGGGCCAATGGGTTGAATGTTTCCAGGTCCGCTGAGGCAGCTTTGGAGGCTGGGACACAGGGAAGTCTGGAAAGACACACAGTGCCTCCGGTCGCTTTCCCTGAAACTGAACGAGCGCAGTGCAGGGAATTTCCCCACTGGTACATGGAGCCGCTGCTGTGCCAGGCGCCTGAAAATGGGTCGGAGCCAGTGGGAGTCCGAGCAACAACTCATTTGAGGTTTTAGATGTCTTTACCAACAGTAGTTTCCGAAGGGGTCCATCCTCATGCAGAAGGAAAGCCCTTGCAGCTGCTTGATGGAGACTGATGTCTCCGCTAACCCTTGCGCTGCTTCAATGGCAGCCGCTTCCCTCCCGCTGAAGCTGCCTCCATGGTACAACTGGCATTCCCGCTGTTGGCCACGCAATGCCCGCCCTGCAAAGGTGACCAGCGGCCCTACCCACTGACCGTGCTGAATGGGCCTCCCTTTGCTGGGAGCTGGCCACCATCCCTATGAGTAGGGCACCCGGAGGCAGCTTCCTGATCGGCTCCTGACTCCCAGGCACCCCAGCCGGGTTCATTCAGATGTCGGGATCGCGACCTTCTTGAAGAAATTCAGCCCAATGCCACTGGATATAGCAGTCACTTGTTACTTAGACCTTTTAATTGTGGCAGTTTCAGGAGGAACAGTGAAGGTTCAATGGCTTGGAAACAGAACCTTAGAACGTAAAAATATTTTCATACCCTTGCGCTTTTGAATGTTAATCAACCTGTGGATTTCAAACATATTTCTGTATTTAAAACCTTAAATCACACGAGGCTAAAATGACTGCAAACAGTAATAGTGTCCAAACATATGGCATGTTTATTTGACATTACTTTGACCACTGTCTAATGCAGGCATTAACCCATGCATTTTCAATGGGTTAATACCAACGTTAAAGTGTCTTGAGTACAGTAAATACTGACCTTGTTTAAAAGCTTTGTCTTCTTGTATTAGAAATAACTATCACTAAAGATAACAATCATAATTTAAACAGACTGGACTACACAAAATGGATGATTTGAATGAACAGTTCCTGGGAGCTGAATTTTATACTCATGGGTAGATCAAACTGACTGCCTCCAATCTGTGGTTTGCTGTTTAATTTTATTAATTATCATCACACCTCACATTTCCTTCTAGATGTTATCTCCTTCAATACAGATGGTGCAGGCCCTCTCCCAAAGACTGTATAGGGACAAAAGGACCTTCACCATTCCTGTGTAAATAAATTGAAGCTGGTTTTCACAGCTGTTAAACATAACCATGATCTACAGCACACCCACAAACAAGTCAGTAATCTGCCATAGATTATGCTGTAGTAAAATCCTTAGTATGGGAATATCACTGCATTTTTTATTAATTAAATAAAATTTGTTACCACTGTAACCCATTCTCTGTTACGTCCATGGCCTGCCAATTCCAAAAGTGCAATGATCAAGTAAAACCAGTTACCCCACTCAAACCAGACATACTGCAGAAAGTTCCTATGCAAGGAGATTAAAAATTTTTGAAGCAGCATTTTAACAGCTTATTGTTTAAAAAAAAGACTTATTTGGAGTCAAGAACTGAATAAGCACAGCTATAAATGTGACTTTAAAACTAATAGCTGGTTTAAAAACTTTTCTACCTCAAGTTCATGGACATCTAACAGTGTGAGGTTCTTACCATCTCTAGTCCCCTTTTCCACTTGATCAGATAGAATCTTACAGGCTGTAGTAGTGTCACCAAAACAAACTGGTCCTGATTGCCTCCAATCCCACCTTCCAACTGATCTGATTATTTTATTTTGACAACCTCCACTCTCAATGAAAAGAATGATTCGCTTCTGAAATGCTAAAAATTGATAGCTGAATTGAAACACTGACCACTTAGAAGGCCATGGCTGTGATATATGTTATATACAGAACTTAGAGTGCAGTGATCTATGAAGTTCCATGAAATCAACAAAATGTGTAGAAAAATGTGTAAGCTCGTCTTTGCCAGAAAAGTCACAAAGCTTGAATACAAAAGACCAACATGTAATTGGGTTCCCAATGTGTTTGATATTCTTTTATTCAGTAATTTATGGAGTAAAACTTTCAGTTAAATTGCAGCTATAATACTTTCTGTATTTTTTAAGTCTCTTGCTCCATGGTGCTAGAGAAAGTCATGTACAGGATAAAAATAAATCTACCAGTCTCCACAAAGGCATATTTCCTTAGCGACCACTCAATTCTTCTTCTAAGTACCATTTTTTGAGATTATGGATCTCTGAGCAAACTTTTCTGGCTACTGGATTCCAAAATATAGCTCTCCACACTAACCGTATATCTATACAACATCAATCATTTGGAATTACCATACAAATTCATGTTAGGATTTCAAAATGCTATCTTAGCTGCAATAGTATGAGGTTTGTTTTCCCTAGAATCAGTGTATAATTTCCAAGCAAAAGATAATTAGAAAGAAAGGACTTACATTTATATGGTACCTTTCACTTCCTCAGTACAATACAATGTTCTTCACAATCACTGAAGTGCCTTTGAAGTATTTTTCACTGTTTTAATTTAGATAGACATATCGGCCAATTTGCACCCAGCAAGGCCCCACAAACACCAGTGAGATAAATGATCAAATATTTGAATTTATTAGTGCTGGTTGAGACATAAATGGAGCTGGAAAAGTTTTGGCCTGAGATTTAATAACCTATTCAAACTAGAGCTTTATTTCCAAGAGACAGCTAGAAATGTCTCAGAGAGTACCTGTAATTGGCAGAATTCTCCAATCAAAAGATGGAGTTACTCATTAACATAAAATATAAACAGAAAATTCTGGAAAAACTCGGCAGTTCAATTCAAAATTCAGCAGCTGTGAACAGAGAAACAGAAATAATGCTTCAGGCCAACTGTAAAAAAATAACAGATTTTAAACTAGTATAGAGGCAGGGAAAGGGGGGAACAGGGAAAGAACAAAAGGGAAGGTTTGTGATAGGGTGGAAGGCAGGAGAGATTAAATGACTTCAGGTTTCCAGCATCCTCAGCATTTTGTTCTTTTTTTACTTGCTAACATTTTGTCAAGGGTCATGCCCCAATATTCATATATTTTGAATTGTAGCTGACAGTAATGAGAACAGAGATGCAAAGACACATGGAGAGGCATGTCTTAACAAGTAAGGTGAAAATATTTTGATCACATTATGACTACTGGCATTGTACAAGTGTCCTACAGTTGATTAACATAGATTAATACAGCATAATGACATACTGATTATTTGGCAGAGTTAATTTACCTATTGAGGGAATTTGCTGCAGTTAAAAAGTGAGCTTTGCTTCCCCAGTTAACAATTAAATAACAGTTAATTATTGCAATCACAGTCTAGAACAATAATTTCTGAAGATTGACAAACATTATGCCAATTTAGTGAAAATCAAAAATGGAAGATTTGGTGTTATTGTCAGCTTTGGTGGTCATGTTACCAAGTTTCATTTTCAAATATGAGTTTCTACAATACTGTCCTGCTATTGGACTAAGAATACCAGTAAATATGGAATACTTGCCGTTAATCATTGACCTTGTGGTTCATTGCTTGCTTCTATAGCATGAAATCAAGCTGTCGGCCTCATAAGGTTTGACCCTCGGGCAAAGAATGAAGAAAAATAGGAATCAAATTTTGCTTTTTGAGGTATGATTTTTTTGGGGGTTTCTAATAAGCCAACCTGAATGACTCTTTTGATTCAACAGTTCTACTCAATTATTTTTGCCCCTCACATAAGGACTGTTCCTTTCACCTTGTCTTCATCCTTCCCGATATGCAGCACTCTCTTTCTCCATTGCTCTTTCTTGATGGTCGTTGGTCATCAGCAGTACTGGCTTTCCTAATAACCCTATTTTAGCACTGTTCCCCATTATAGCTTTTGTCCTGCTGCAGTTCAGGCCTTCATCACCACTCCTTTCCATTCTAGCCCCATGCATGGACATTCACCTCCTTTCCTCTTGTGCTTCAGATGTGTCCATCCAATGGAGGATGCAGCCTTCCTCATGCCCTCATGAGGAGACTGATGAGCTGGCAAGGCGTGCTGTCAATAATGGCCGACCAAGAATCTCTCCTTCTCTTACTGCCTGCCATGGGTATATTAGGAGGATTAGCAAATTGATTACCAACCTGCTGAGTTTTTCCAGCATTTTCTATTTTTATTTCAGATTTCCAGCATCCGCAGTATTTTGCTTTTATGATGATCAACCTGCTCATCTGTGTCATGAACACTCCGTCTGTGGACAACAATTCCTGGAGTTGGACTTGAACCCAGAGCTTCTGTCTCAGAGGCAGGGGTACAACCCACTGAGCCACAAGACCTCCTCTCTTCTTTCTTCATTTTTGTTTAAGAAATATAATCAAAATATTGGCTGCTTTAATTTAGGAAAACAGCAATCATGCAGTTACAGCCTAAGCACATAATTGAAAAACATGCACATTGGTGGCTGTTGAGTAAAAAGTCAAACATAATTTTGTACAAGCAAAGTTTTAAACTATAAAGAATCCTAAAAAGAAGGATTATTGGAGTGAATATAAAATTATTCAGAAGATTTCAAATCAAATATTAGAGAGAAAAATGAAAATTTTAAAATAAATTGATGTGGAGATCAAACAAAATACAAATAACTATAAAATAAAATGGAATGATTTTTAATCTTTTTATACTTGAGTAGCAGTAGCAAATCTCAGCTAGTTTAATTAGCAGGTAAAATAAATTTCTACAGTTGTTGGTCTTCATTGCAAGTTCAGTGGTGTTTTGTCCTGTGAGAGAAAATAAATTCTGTTTCTTGGGAAATGAAATGACATGATCTCTTCAGAAATTAGTACCACAGTTGGTCTAATAATAACATGGATACCATGATCATTAAGTTTTCAGAAGTTACATTTAAAAGGTGTGCCATATATATTTCAGGATTTTTTCTGTAGAAATGACCATGAGCTTGGGAAGACCAGAAGTTGCATGATATTGGAGGTTCCATAGCAATAGCTCAGTAACCACATTTTCACATATTAATGTGAAAAGTCCCTATCTCCAGAAAAAGTAATTGTTTTTATTATTTGTCCTGCTGTAAAATAATTTATACTTTGAACTAAGAAACTCAAAGTTTGGATCCAAATGTCAACTGACCTTTGTGGTCATATTTTGCTTTTATGAATCTGAGGTTTGGATTGCTTAGGGAAGAAATGGAAGCCAGACTACCCACAGCATTCCAGTATGTCCAAGGGCTGCTTGACCAAAAGAGCACAAGCAGAGTCAATTACAGGCCAGAATGGACTGGCCCTAGGTCCTGATCAAGATCAACCAGGAGGTGTGGAGTGGAGGAAGAATGATAAAGTAAGAGAAAACATTTTTTATTGCATATATAATCTAAAGTTATTTCAATTCTTTCCAATATATAATGCAGTTGGTATTGTGTCTAATTTTAAAGTAGCCCAACATGCTATAGCTACTGGTCTCAGACCAATGAATTCAAATTGAAACTCGTAGATCCGGGTTATACTGCCTTGATGTAGCAGACTTTGATAAGCCTGGTGTGCTCTGATTCTCAAATGGCTGATGTTTAATGTTATGGGGAAGTGTACGGGAGCATTTGACTTTTTTTAATATTCTGAAGAGACAAAGGTAAGCATAACGCTTCCAGGAACTCTGTTAAGCCATTTGGTATTTTTTCAAATGTGGCTTCACACTGAGAAGGGATCATATTCAATCGGGTGCCTAGTCCGAGCAGTGTGAGACTTGCTAACAATGGTGCTCTTACAGTTCCTAGAGCCCAGATTGCCATCCTAACTCCAGAGTTACACTACTGCTTTCAAATTGAAGTGCCCCTAGAACTGTTTTGTATTGGTAAATCGAAAGCACGAGGAAAGCCTAAAGAGACATAAACATCAAAAGAAAAGTTGCATGTCACGGTTAGCAACCGATTTCGATATGAGGTATGTAATGTTTTGGATCTAAAATAGATTTAACTGCCAGCCACAAAGACTAACATACACATAATTAGGTCACGTGCTACTTGTTACATATATGATTCCGCTCCCCTTCATCAAATTTAGAATTTGTGCCCATTTACAATAGCAGATTATCAAGTCATAAAACGATTATTCATACTCATTCACACCATGACAAATCTTTGTAGTTAGAAAAGCTCGTTTCATAATTGAAGAAGACTTTCTGAACCATGAACAACTTGGCGTTTCCTATTTATCCTGTTTATATAACAGAGAAGGGTGATTTCGTTTAAAAAATGTTAGGTGTGGTTTATTTAGGGGAGTTGCTACAAGCTTACAAAGTACTCTTAATAGGATCTATAATGCTGTGAACTATTATTCACCTCGCTTCAGAGGGGCACTTGGAAAAGCAAGGATGAAATCCACCTTGTCGTTTCAGTCTCACCAATTAGTTTTCTAATGGGATTAGGAAGAACATTGAGGCAAATTTTGTGTTACAATTTTTTTTTTTGCCGAGCAGATTAGTGGAAGCAGCCCTGCTGCTTTCACTCTGTTCAGCAGGTGATTAGCAACACCGCCCAGCACCATTCAGCTCTGGCACAGCAGCTCCATTTCGGGTTAGCGAAGGTGTCAGGTCAGAATGGGCACTGTACCGTGCTGCAGAATTTTCACAAACGCATCACTTAAATGGTGTTTTGGCCCAGGTAGCAGTTAGTTTCTTGTGCTCCTTCAGAGTTATGGCCGCCTTCCTGCGCTGAATAACACCCCAAACATTTGTTTTGAATTATATCCTATGCAGCTCCTAGAAAAATAACGACCTTTAGAAAGGTAGCTAGGTGTCAGTTTATTGTAGATAAAAAATAAATATTACAAGCTCACACACAGATGTTTTCACATGTGGCAGTTACCAACATCCTACTGAAAACTGAAAACACGAATTTAAATTTTATGGGTGTAACAAATTATGATCTCCTCATAATAAAGGCTCTTTCGCATTTTCCGATTTCAGGCTTCTGCTGCTTGATCACAAAAAAACAGTTTAAATGTTTGATATGAAATGTCGAAGCAAGGACATACAGTCCAACTCGGGTTTAGAAGCTGACTATCGCACCCCAGAATGTTTAGTAGGCTTTCTTTGATTTTTGTCGTTGTTTTGAATTGCACTGCAGCAGCGATAGAGTTTTAGATCCGGTGTTAAACGCTAAAATGTTACTTATTTAAATTTGCCATTAACTTCCCCTGTGCGTTTAGGTATTTACAAAGCTCAGTTATACATATCCCGGACATATAATAGATATAATTATCTTTATTAGTCTTTAACCCTGGCTGCAGTTACAAACTGGGTTTCCACTGTAGTGTTTGATAAGGGTAAAGAGAATGCCATGTGAATGGTAGAAGAAGAGAGAAAATTGCCTATTGTAGGCAAAGTGGTTTTGTCTGGTCTCTGCGTGTATTCGGTAAAGTGACAGGATTCCGTCGGGTTAGTACTAGGGCAGGGAGGAGGAGCTTCACAGTTCGGATGAAGATATAACACGTTCACTCAACAGGCCTGACGTTCCGTTGTTGCCTTCAGATTGACCATCCTGGTCAAGTTACTGAATCGAAATCATTTACAATGCAAGAGTTCAAAATATATATGTACTGGAGTGCAAAATCCACACAGAATGTATAAATCCCAAACGACAGAAAGCACATTGTCCAGAATCCTTCCCTGAATTAAATCACCCATTGTCTGTTCATAAAGCAGAAACCAGCAAGGATAAGGGAGCAGGTTAAACGTTGAATGTAGATATTTGCTTTTATTATCTTTAAATTATTTTAACTGCAGTAAATAATACACTCATGTGATACGAAAAATTGTCGCTAAACTAAAATAATGTATTTCGTGATCTTTCAGTAAAATAAGTTCCTCCCGCATTTCCGGCTGCCACAAGCCGTATATGCGAAAGTATACGAGGAAAATAAGTGTTCAAGGACCTGTACAGATCACGTATATCATCAGCTGCAAGCGTGGCAAGGCTATGATTAAAACAATGACCAGGTCAGCCAGTTTCTTCCACTTTTTAAGGCTGTGAATAATCCAATTGCTCTAGAGGCGTTAAAGGAGGCTGCGTCCACAGGAGGGCGCCGTGAATCTCTATTTCAAGTAATTGACAGGGGCAGCAGTGGCTTATAATTAGTTTATCTGTATATAATATTAGCTCATGGAGTTGGTTAATAATAAGAACTTATTCCTAAAGAAACAAATACAGCAAAAATTGAGTGTGTGTTAAAATATAAAGTTGCATGCTACTTTGGAACGGTGAGGATGTTTTGTTTTTTTAATATGCAATGTGACTGGAAATAGCTTAACCATCAACAAAAATGGTAAGCAATGTAGAATCTAATTTTTCAGTTCAAAACTTAATTAGCCATTTTAAAAGGTTAACGCCAGCGCCTGAGACTGTTTTTTGTTTAATAATCCTATTACTGATGGCTCATCATGTATAAAATGGTGCGGTATGATGCAAAAAAACCCACATTAGTTTATGTGTGGATTGTAACAGAAATATGTTACATATTCGACAAGGAGGAAATGCAATAATTTCGAATATAGTCGTTCACCGGTTCACTTTGTAAGTATCAGTACTTCAAGCTTATTTGATTTTTTTTCTTATTCTTGAATACCAGCTCAATTTCGGAGCAAGCAAAGCTTTTCGAATTATTTTAGTGTTAAACCGCGATTGTGGCCTTAATCTTTGTCTCGGTGTGTATCGGTAACATTGGGTATGAATTATCTGCTCTGAGTATTTTATCCAATGTATGCAATATTTATATGTATTCTCATCCGTTTATGGTGTTACACGAGGCTTGTGTAAACAAATGAAAGCGCATGAAAATGTATTTTTATTGTTATCGCGGTTCATCAAAAATATGTCCTTCTGTTGAAAGACAATAGTTAAATATTTTTGATATTCCTTCTGCCTTTCTATCATGTTTTAATCATTAAGGTTCTGAATAGATTATTGCAGCGTTTATTTAGAAACCCAAAAGCCGAAATTAGGAAACGGGTCCATTTCGAGATTTTCTTTTTCTTTTTAGAAGACTTATTACATATTAACTTTTGTTTATGTGAACTGAGAAACCGCAGATTGTTAATGGCCGTGTTACTAATCAGTGTGAACATACAGCCTTCCCTCTGAGGGAGATTTGATTTTAAGTCTAGTATTTTTTTAAGCAAAAAATGCATTGACTTTTCTAATGTGTCTCCTTTGGCGGTTTTCCAGCATTTTTATCTTTGTTTTGAAGAAGATCGTTAAAAAATAATGTTCAGCTTTTTCAGGTCAACGATATTTTTTTTTCACATTGCAAGGTTACTTATAAGTAGGTGTTTATTCCTCGGAAGTGCGGAATTCATCATTTGAAAGAGTGAATGTACATTTTGAGCACGATGCTTTTAAAGTGAGATGGGGGAGGGGATAAATTCCGAGTACATTACTTTTTATTATCTAACCTGATCCAGTCTTTCTTTATGGGTTATTACATAGCTACAACCCACAGCATTGTCGAAAGGGACTCTGCAGAAGATTTCCTCCACATATTTTGATTAAAATTACAGTATAGGGGTTTCTGTAATCTTACAAAATCAGAATCAATTTATGTTCCTGGCTCAAAAAAAAATGAAATCCTAGTGTAGCGCCAGATTGGTGTTGTTTATCACCTTGAAAACAATAAAGTCAAACGTCAAATGCGAGAAAACATAGCAAAAAATATAATATCCCTTGGTAAAGCTAAATAGTAAGGAGTACTTAGAGCGAAAATGTATTGCTCCGTATGTGCTGATGTACATTTATATAGCGAGAGAGTTGACATGGTCTGTGTTTCACAGCCACTGTGCAAATTGGTCAAATACTGCAGTTACATCATTTTCAAAAACAAATCAAGTTATTTGGCAATTTTAAAGAAAATTATTGTATTTCTTGGTAAACCCGCCACTCTATTATAGTTTTGAAACTGTAACAAGGCCTACAATAAATGTGATAGTGCATGCGCGTTTGAAAATAATTTTCCAGATTAATTACACTTGTTCTTTAACTGCACGTGCATATCTTTCTATATACATATATATATACATATCATTATTTCTTTAAACATGATTTATCTTGGGAATGCTTTTGAATAAATAAAATCCAACAGTAACCGAAAATAAACACCCTTTTCCAATCTTTATTTCAAAACCCCCGCTGTTATGATGCACCAACAATAAGCGAAATATATGCATTTTCACCAAAACAGGAGCAATTACTAAGGAAACCAACTTCCTCAGTATTCGTTTCCTTTGCTCCATTTTAAAGCTGATTCATCACTGGGTACCAAGCGTTTTCTGAAGAATTTCCTATAGAATATGTGGGAGGAGACAAAAGAATGCAGCCCGACACGACTGACAAGAGAAGTCAAAGCCCGTAAATGGAAGAATCAAAGCTACAAAAATGGGAATTCAGATGAAATCGAAAAATAAAAGGCTCCAATTCTTTTCTCGGCTGTAAAGAAAAGTTCACCAAAGCAAACAGAGCGAAGAAAGAGAACCAGAGAATACAAACGAGAAAATAGAAAGAGGAGAAAAAAGGGGGAAAGGAAACATTCTTATGAATACGTTTCCTTTGTAGTTGAATACAGTGGCAGTAAAAAAAAGAGCAGCAACCCCATTGGAAATGTCAAGATAGACAAAGTTTAATACAAACATGTCTTCTTAATGTTAATCGAATTATACACTTTAATGGGATTGCATCGGATTGATATCTTTTCCTCCTTTCTAACTATAATCAGCAAACGCCTCAAAGAAGATTTAACTGATAGCACGACTACTTCGCTTTTAAAAATCCCCGAATGTTTGGTAGAATTTATTGGATTTTTGTCGTTGTTTTGAATTGCACTGCAGCAGCGATAGAGTTTTGGATCCGGTGTTAAACGCTAAAATGTTACTTATTTAAATTTGCCATTAACTTCCCCTATGCGTTTTTAGGTATTAACAAAGCTCAGTTACACATATCCCGGACATATAATGGATATAATTGTCTTTATTAGTCTTTAACCCTGGCTGCAGTTACAAACTGGGTTTCCACTGTTGTGTTTGATAAGGGAGGGTAAAGAGAATGCCATGTGAATGGTAGAAGAAGAGAGAAATTTGCCTATTGTAGGCAAAGTGGTTTTGTCTGGTCTCTGCGTGTATTCGGTAAAGTGACAGGATTCCGTCGGGTTAGTACTAGGGCAGGGAGGAGGAGCTTCACAGTTCGGATGAAGATATAACACGTTCACTCTACAGGCCTGGCGTTCCGTTGTTGCCTTCAGATTGACCATCCTGGTCAAGTTACTGAATCGAAATCATTTACAATGCAAGAGTTCAAAATATATATGTACTGGACTGTTAAATCCACACAGAATGTATAAATCCCAAACGACAGAAAGCACATTGTCCAGAATCCTTCCCTGAATTAAATCACCCATTATCTGTCCATAAAGCAAAAACCAGCAAAGATAAGGGAGCAGGTTAAACGATGAATGTAGCGAGAGTTCTTCACATAGGTTTAAACTTCATTTTCCAGCTGCACCTTACATGACAAACTTTGCTCTATTTTAGATATTTATTCTCATAGCGGTCGCTGGATTCCTGTTATAAAAGGGAATCGTACGCTATGGAACCATTTTCCTAATCTTGATTTTTAACAATACAATCGTGTAACATAATTTGTGCTGTGGATTATGGAAGTGTTCTGGGCACTTGCCATTAAGTGCTTTACTATATCAGTCGAATGTAAAGATGTCCCTTTTAAAAAAAGAAGGAACCAGTGCAAGTGCCGATATTGTAAGCGAGAAGACTCACTAAGTCAAGACACAGGAACTGAGTGGTACCATAATTCCGCAATCAGTATAGGCCAACAAAAACATTGGATTACAAAGCTGTGCCAGAAGAATAAGCAGGTAGATATGAATGGCGTTCCCCATTGGAACCGACCGGATCTCCAGTGGAAAGTGACAGAAGATAGAGAACAAAATGGGAGGTAGTAGACCTTGGCAAAAACTCCCAGCACCCTGCAACCTCTTACCGTCGAGAAAACAAAGGTGGAAAGTTTCAGTGAAATGTGCATACTCAAATGGTGAATTCAGCACCTTGGTACGTTACCCTAACGGGTCGTGATTCGATGGTAGCTCCTTTCGATTTCGCAAGACCGTAATGAAGCTTAATTTAGACATTTCGTCACAATCCACCATTTGGGGCATTCAAGTAATACAGGGGCAATTCTGTGAAGGCCGGAACCGACCGTTGGCTGTTAACCAAATGAGGAGCTCTGAAACTCATTATAAGACCTCACCTTCATGCATTGTCTCCGCTAAATCATGGAAACAATGGCAACTTGCCAAACACGTGTGACACGAAGTCAGTTTCGGTGTTTATTTGTGCTTCATGAGTAGTGCGATACATAGTCATCACTCAAAATAGTTATCATTTGTGTGCGACATGGAACTTGGCGCGGACCCCAACCCACCCCCACCCCTTCTCATACATCAATCAATGGATTTCATTTCAAGGTCGAAAGCCAAACCTGGTTTGTAAGAACTGCAGGAGACAGAGCTATTTCTTCATGTCCTGTGCCTGGACTTGATTTGCTTTATCATTTTGAAGTTATTTGTTCTGATTGCTGTTTATGGATCTACATTTTTCTGTGTGTTACAGGAGTGCGTTCAATAAGACCCCCACCCCTTATAAATATAATAATTGTTTGTATTAAATGATGAAGAACTTGGAGCTATCTGTGCAGTGAATAAAGACATTTCTTGCCAATTTCTTTGTGTTTCACTGGGGTTTGGTCAGTCTCTATAAAAATTGATTATTTTTTCTTTTTTGCAAAGCAATGTGGAAAATTAATTGCAAGCAATTAATTATTAATAACATTTAAACAGCTTCATCATCTCACTTTAATGAGAGATATTCGCCTGTGTGCCCCCAGTGAAGAGCAAATGTCAGGCTCATCGTAATACTTATTGCTTTATCAAAAATAATCTGCAAATAAATTAATCAAAGTTAAATATACCATGCGTGTAGATCATTTGTCAGTAATAGATGTATATTAAGATTTGCCGATATTATTTTCTGTCATTCATTGTAACAAAGTGAACATTTATTGCATATATATTAAAAATTATCCCGTAATCGACTGTTGCCAGAATTGACGTTATTGGAGAGTTCCTTGAGGTGAAGTCCCGTTGGAATAATTCTCTGCTGGCGATTCCCTTCGGAAAAATGCTTCAAGAACTGCTTCAAACCACCGCTAAATTGAGCTGTTTGACTAACAGTCCATCATCACACCATAAACAGTTTGAGTATGTAACAGACACGGAACTTTACTGTAAAACTACATTTGTTGTAAATGAGCCATACATTATATAAAGCGCATTTGACAAATTGCTGGAAGAGCGAACAGTTCATCCTTGTTTGGTCGCAGGTTACATCACGTTGCAGACCAGCACAAACTCCCATTAATACATAGGAAATATTGGTTCATAAACATGATCGGTTGGGCACATAAGGGTGGCATTGTATACAGTTGTTGACCTAAAATTGGTCCTAAAATAGCCTGGGAAGTGGACAGGCATAAAGAAAAGCCGTTCTTTGTTTTCGGCTCCTGGGTAGATGAATGGGGAATGTCATGCAGATGATTAGTTTGTACTATTAAATTGTCAGAAAAAGGAAGGATTTCTCTAATAATCACGTTTTTATGAAGAAATATGAAAAGAAAGAACGAAGGGGACAGAGACGTTTGGAAACGTGGAGATTGAGAGAAGGGTAAAAGGAAACAAGGTGGCGTGGTGCGAATGTGTGGAGGTGGAAGTTTAAAAAGTTATGAAGCGTAATCCAATTAAAAAGCTGAAAAGCAGACAAAAGAAAACGTGAGATGACACGAAAGGTATAAGAGAAATGAAGAGGCAGAAAACACGGGGAAAGCGCTGGAAAGTAAAATGAAAAGGATTACATACTGCAAAGGCAATTGAGAGTAAATAAAACTGACAGAGAAATATATACACTACAGTAAAAGAAACGAGGGTCTGGATTACTGTGGTTATATGATCAGAAAAAAAAATAAGAAAAAGCATTGGCGCTGTTTGGACAAATACTTGCGCAACTATTGATGATCTGGGCAAAATATAAGTAAAATGTTGAATTGATGACCCGGATTAAGGAGCCGTGCACAATAGGATAACTGGATGGAGATTGATGGTGCCTCCAGAAGTGCACGACATTCTGTCAGACCTGAGGCAATTACTGTCTCCTAATGGATGGACTGACTGCTACTGACCTCAGCACACTGTGTAACATGCCACCCAAATGATCTAATCTGTAATTTTCTGTATTTAACAGATATTGCACCCCAGAATAACACTGGGAAGTAAGAATATCCTGTGGTGTACCCGAGGTAGTGTATCAAGTCATGGAAACAGGGACTCGTGTTTATTCAAATAGAGAGGCGATGGTCGTTCATGACCCCACAGCAAGCATCAGCAGGTGCATATAGACAGATTGTACATTGATATATTGTTACAACTTGTTTAATCAGATAAATTTAGACCTGTTCACTGAACTGACTCGAACTCTGCTCACTTATAGCTGGGAGCAGCTCTCAAGCCTCTTAACGAAACGATTACAGCCACTGGCCCCTTCCCAAAAAAAGAGAGAATATTACAGAGAGGCATTTTAATAGCAAGGCGTGTTTGTTCTGCATTATACATGCAAGTGTCTGTTTACACTCGAACATTAATATATCTGGAGTCAATCAGGTGCGCTGCATGGCATGAATAAAATCACCTGTTAAGATGGCTTTATCCCCATGGGGTTGCGGTGTTTTGAAAACTCATTAGCGACTTTCATATCATTTGTTTCAGATTTCTAACTAAATTTCTATTGTTACCGAATGTTGTGTTGTAAATTCGATATTATTTTATAATTGTCTTTTGCTATTTGCTTTGTAACGTGTGAAACACAATTCACGGACATGCCGTTGTGTGTGCTGTCATCCTTCAGACTACTCAAAGCTTTTATCTCTTGTTAAGTTTTTACATCACATGTTAACAAGATGGAGCAATCCGTTTTCCTGCCATTATCAAATCAGTGTTGACTCGGACACTCGTCCTTTTTTGTGTTCATTATGTCGCTGGCCTCACTTGAAGATTTATGTAAGTTTGATATTAAATTCCTTCATTCATTAAACCTGCTCTCTTGTTGACTTTTCTTGACCCCTGCCCCTGTCCCTAAACTTTCCCATATTTAATACTGAATCATTTTTTCAGTGTCATGCGCTTTGTTGCCTTCCAGTTGACTGCTGTTCCCTTTGGCATGTGCTGTTTGTTCTGTTCTTGAACTTCACAGGGTCACCTAGTCAGTGCTGTGATGTTGCCTGTCCTCCTGTATTCGGAACCCTGCCTTCCCTCAGCGGTACCGTGTCTAACAAGCCACTCTCCCCCCCACCCCCACTACCAGTTTCCTAATTAGTTAAACAAACACCTTCACTAATGATCCCCCAGGCCTCCTTGTCCCTCTGGGTTTTGTTTCGTTCAGTTCCTGGTGTATTTGTCGTCCTGCTGGAAGCTTGGCCTCTCTGACCTGAGGCATCCCAGTTGTGCTCCTTGGAGCGGTGTCCCTTGTCCAATCCTCTCAGGCCAAAGGCCAGGACCATGGGAGCGTTGCATGCCACCAGCTGCTGGAGGTGACACCGGTCACAAAAGGACACGGGAAGGGGAGAACTTTTACTCGTAGATGATAAATAATGTCTTCATTCATCTTCTCTGGGACTTGGTGCGTGCCACAGCCTAGGAGCCTGGCAGTTAGAATGAGGACATGCACTGAAAAGTCTTTGCATATGAGGCTCTGGAGAAAGCACATTCACAAATGGCCTCGTCGTAATCTGCTCAGCATCATTCGAATTTCCGGCTGTTTCTAGCTTTGGCGTTGCCTGTTGTTTTGTTTCTTACTTGGCTGTGCATTTGTGCCCTCGGGGTCCCTGTAAAAATTGATACTAATTGTAGGGGCCGCACACTGCTGGCTGCTCAACGCCCCAGGGCTGTGTGGACCTGCTTGTCAATGCCTTAATTGACAAGGGCTTGTCTGTATTTAGGAGCAGCTGTTCCTGAACATTGGCACACCAGCACACTCTTACTCTTAACACAGCACCCCCGCCCCGCCCGGAGGAGTCGAAGGGCAGAACTGGTTAAAACTTAAAGAAGATTTATTGAAACCCCTTTGGTAATGTGACAAGAGACAGCCTCCAAATTTCCCCCTAGTAGGATTACATTCATCAAATTTTTAGTCTATCAGCTTGTCTGGGAGCCACTTTCCGTTTATTAAGAGGTAGCAATTTAGAACCATTAGGCAGGTGTCAATATTCTGCAGCAATATATCAAAGCAAACAAGACAAAACATGCACGGTAACGATTCGGTGAATCAGTGCATTATCCGATCGCCTGCATGATGTACAGTATAAGCACTGACTGTTTTGGATCTAACATCCAAGCTCAAATGTACCAGCGATTCGAAATCTATTTTCATTCCTAAAACGCAATTTGTAGCCCACTGAGGCTAAATAGAAGTTGCGGTTTTCAGATTATTTTTAGTATAACGTTTTCTGAAATGTTGAATAAAGTAAAGGTATTAGGAATTATAATCATCAAAAGTACAAACCTGCGTATGCTCTTCTGTAAAAAAAAAATGCTGATTTGGCGTTTGGGGCGAGGCTCAGTGAAGAACGGCGAAATTTCGCATTTTAACATATTATTCAGATCTCAATATGTCGAAGTTTGGCGTGGTATTGTTGGTGGATACTAGATTGGTTTGACCAGATGTGCAGATCATTGAGGCCCAACTCTGACTTTACAGCGCCTCAGAGCGTCCAGCATCAATATGATAGGATCTAATATAGGGTGCGATAACGCGCACTATCGGCCAATCACGATTTATGACACGGCCTGTGGTCGATATAAAAACATTAAGCGCAATTACTATCATTTACTGCGACCCTTTTGGTGTGGCGTTGTGTGCACTCTCTGGGAAGCAGTAATCACCAATTACAGGGAGAATAAAATTGAACCTAACAATTGTGTTTCAATACATTCGGGCGTTTCCTAAGGGAATAAGCACTATACAATGAAAATTGTTATACACCTCACAAAAATAAGAGTTGAATTGTGTAAATATGTTTATTTGCAGGATAGGCAGAAATGTATTTCGAATACATACAGGGATTGTGCGCCTACGCGCACACGTGAGCATGAATAATAAGCTTGTTATCTCCTTTTGAAAATTGTGGATGTTTAACAAAAAATCACTAACTTTTTACCCGTTTTCCACTTTTTTTTTGCAGGGACAATGCCAACATTGATGCACTCAGTTGGAGTTCCACTGCTGGGGATCTTTGGTGCCGTTTTAGGCGCCTTTAGATTTCATCAATCAAACTGACTGCAATTTTCCATAAAAATGCTGAATTTGGGTCAGAATCTGGGCAAAGCAGATAAAGATCATTGAAGCTGTCTTGTGAGATGATAAATGGAGCTCCTTTCAGGCAAATAAAACAAGAGTTTTAGTTTGGTTTCACTTTCATTGATTATGGATATACTTGAGTCATATATATATACACACACTCTTTTGTAGGCTGATCTTTGTGCCCAGTTTTGGGCTCCAGGAAGGCGTTTGCACGATCAATGTTGAAGCCTCTCTCCCGTATTTAGTGCATCTAACCTTAGGTGTTAGAAACTGTATTAGTGCTGTTTAACGTAATTAAAATTTAACCTCGAAGTACACATTGCGGACGAACTGCAACTTTAAACAATTCGAATCCAGATCGCAATACTTCACCCAAACCTCCTTCTCAACATTGTTCGAAACCTTGCATGAAAAGATTTAGTCATTCTGGGGAGCTTCGTTTAAAACAAATCAATTGTATCTTATATGTGTTTAAATCTCCGCGAAAATAAAGGACAAAAGAAGCCCGGACATGATGAATTAGAAGAAAAGGGTCATCTTTTACAAAGTTTGAAACGATTACCACGGTGCCATAGATAATGACACACTATAGCAACACGGTATCAATGAATGTAATTCGAGCTGGAAGCTGGTATTATAGTACGTTATCAAAGCAGTTAAGAAGAAAAATGCCAATCGACACCAGTGCGTAAAGTGAGCCAGTGTTCAGTAAACCACATCCAGCCAAAAAACTAGATCTTTACTTTCTGAGAGTTACAAAGCCTTTTTAAGGATCTAGGGACACGTCAAACGATTGTGAGATGCGTTGACGTGATTATGCTGTGAAATTGTAATGGGAAAGTAGAGGTAAACTGAAAAGTGCAAGTGGATGAAGAAAGTGAAATAATGTTATAGAAACAAAACTAGGGACAACATATGACGGTGAGGGGAATGGAGAATGCGCAATGTGTGGGAGGAAAGTGTGAATATCGTACTGTACAAGAAAACCACACTGGAGCTGAAGAGATGGAAAATGAATAAAATCTGAAGTGAATACGAAGAATTAACCCAAGAATCCAAATGGAAGTTGCCCATTGAAAACACAAAATAGCCCAATAATGGCACGAAACTGAGTGAATGAGATAAAAGCCGTTCGATAACGTATGAAAGAACAAATCTTTAATGGGCGACGAAGACACATAGTAAAGCAAATCAGAGTATTAGATACAAGGCGACAATTAGAGTGGTACGAGGAGCAGAGGGAATAGGGAGAAGGGAAAAAGGCAGCAAAAAGTGCGCATTAAAATAAGAAAGTGAATGAAAATAATAATCGTGTGGACAAAAAAAAGGGGTTGAGGATTGCCAAGGCACCAAGGAAAGAGAGAAAGAGGAAGGAGGGACAGTGGTGAGGTGATTTGCTCTTGGAAATGCGCATTTTAAATAGGAGACTCCTGCCGCCGCCGAGGTGCTGCAGGCAGGGGTAGAGCAGTACTGGCCGGGGCACGTAATGCCACTCACTCCGGCGGGGGGTTCGCAGTTCCGAGCAGCCCGGCTCTGCTCTCTCTCAAAGACTCTTTGACCAGCTCTGCGGGCTCCTCACCGGAGGAGTCTAGCACAACATAAAAGAGCATTATGAAAATTATAATATTAGCCACAGAGCATATCCATCTAAGCTGCTTTGCAGCTTTTATGCATTGACCAGAATCTTCAGCTGGTTTTATTTGTAAATATCCATTTCAATTCATTGCCCTGAATAGAGCAACAGTACTTTCTTTATACACAAACTTTTCTGCTTCGCGAGTTCCTTAATTTTTTGCTTAGTTTCTAGCAGATTCGGTCTTTGTCACTGTAAAGCAGAGACACAGTTGTCATACTGCCAAACTATCGTTGATGATAAATGATCTCCGTCTGTTGTGGGGATTTTTTGTGTGAAAAGTAGTAGATTTTAGCTATGTAGAGGGGAAAAAAGACCCAGTGAATACACCAAACAAAATGTGAGTATCTTTGCTCACCACACATTTGAGTGAAGACGCTATTTTCAAATTCAAAGTTTAAAAAAAAGTCACATTTGCTTTCCAAGAGTTTGAAACACTGAAGGCAGTAGTGAAATATAACTAAGTCAGCTTAATTTTCCCTTTGAAGTTTGACTGAGAGATTTTAACCAATGCATTTTGCTTTCTCAAACAAAACAGATCTTAGGTGAGTGTAGACCACTGGAAATACAAGCCCCGATGAGTGATATACACTAAATAACATTTCATTTTGAAATTCTCTTAAGTAAATAAGTTTGCCGTAAAGATATAAGGCTTCTGCCAATACTTTTAGAGAGCTTTGACACTCCTGTGCACGGCTAGATATTTGCTTTCTCGTCATTTAGGTTGTTGTAAATGATTTGTTTTCAATTAAACAGTAGTAAATAGTAAACTTGACCGACACAAGTGGGATGCACAAAACTTTGAATATCTAAGTAAAGGAGCTGCAGTTGGAAATTATGAACCAATTCGATTTTCAATATTAGTAAAAATAAAGGGAGCATGATATGATTTTCTTTGGTACATTAGAGGGAAATCTGCTGTGCAGGTGCATTGGGGAAACCGCCTCATACTGCACTGTTGTGTTTTATTTTAGGAGTGTGGTGTAAGCAGGTGTCGTGCTAAAAACAAAAGGGTTGTTTGGGTTATATTTCGAACCATGAAGAATTGTTTAATTTGACGAGAAAGTGAAAGCACTGGATGTTCCTGTGAAGTGACATTTCCTGTGGCGAAGCCTGCATTGGCTGCTAATAGATATCTAATTGATGGGTGAAGTCCCATTTCCGCGCTGTTTGCTTTATTGCTCCATTCCGTCTGGTGGAAAATATAACGTTAATCAGATCTTTAATTCCTCCAGGATTTCGTGTGAGCTTGCTCCACAGAAAACAATCGTTATTAAAAACGTTTAACTGGAGAGCCAGCTCCCTCTTTTCTTCTCCTTTAATTGTGTTCGCTATTTAACTAAAATCTTCGGAATTAGACACATCTTTAAGAGATCAAATCATTCTTATTAATATAAATTAGCTTTCAATTAAAACGTAGATCACGTAGTAAACCATATCAGGATTTGAGAATTTACTTTTGTTGGGATAACACTTGTGTTCATAAAATATAAAGGATTGTCTTTAAGGGGAATACGCTAAAAAAAATTGCAAACCGGGTATTACAAAATGATTGAAGTTGATATTTTCACCGAGCCGCCAGTACAGGCTCTCACAATGTGGCGATTTGAAGTTGGATCACCGAGTCGCTGCTTTTTTTTAAAAAATTGATATAGATGCTTGAAATAATTTAAAGGTAAGCTACCTGAATATTGCTTTGTACATCCCGCGTTTGTTCTAACTCTGCTGTATGATCTATCATTTTGTTGTGTCGTTGGAATACAGCCAGTCCCTGTTTGTTTTCCGTTAACACAAGAAAAATACTCCAAAAAGAAATGTTACATTATTTTAGAGAAAAGGAAAGCCAAAACTCGAACCGGCCAGGGGTGTACTTTATGTCAGTGTTTCAGTATTGCTGAGTATTTACTGCCGTCTTTAAGAAAATGATCAAAATGAATATGCCAAAGGTCGGGGGGGGGGGGGGGGGGGGAGGGAGTAATAAAGTAATAATGAAAAGCATGTTTTATTACTTGTGTTATTTAAGATTGAAATTATAAAATTGTTAAATCTTGACATTGCATTTTAATTTATTCATTACAATTTGTTTTTATGGACCTTCTTATTGCCAGAAACGTCAAGCAATGAAACATTAAGAGAAGTGTACAGGCATCCCGAGCTACACTGCCTATTTCTGATGCGATTAATGAGGCGTGATTGTATGAAGGGGATCTGATCTAAATGATTGATGAAGCCCAGGGCAAGGCTGAGCCCTCGTCGGATAAAGCCCAATACAACCCCTTATAATGGATGCATACTACTTGGGCTGGACTGAGTCAAAGCCTCTTACCCAACTACATAGAGCTTAAACAGAGAGGGAAGGTGCTCAGTTGTTAGTTAATGATCTTTATGCATTGAGCCACCAGCCGTCTGCTACAGGAAAACTAGTGGAGAGGAAGTAACTGGGGTGAAAGGGGAGAGCTAAGACATACTGTCCCTCCCCCAGCTACACAAGTGCACGATCTGTCCTCCAGCTGCCTGAGAACCCAGCATGGGGCCAAGACACTTGTCATATCCATGGCAAGGCTAGAATGAAAGAATAATGGGAAATAGTAGCCCAGTATATGAGCATCATGTTTCTGTTCTTATGTCCAGTAGTAGTACCTGGAACTGCTGGGATGCCAGTCACAATCCATTCATAATGCTGCACACAAGGGGATGAAATCTGCAAAATCTCCTTATCCCAGTTGTAATAAATGTTCACATATGTAAAAATTAGCAGATTGCATCACTGCATATGAACTCATCCTACAGCTGAATTGCACTAAGTATGACCTCTTCTGTAATATAATTGATATGAGTCATTGAGTCTGCATGGAAACCAGAAAATTTGTGATTTGAGCTGTTGCCAATGTAACCAGTAAATGCTTTGTCCACCAAATTGAACTGATGGATGTAAATTATTCATAAAAATTCCAGATGCACAAAATGGTATTAACTAAACTGCAGGAGAAACCTATCAAAAGCACAATGTGAAATTCACAGAATAAATAAACGAGGCCTAAACTCAATCACTTACAATGTTTTGTGCTGTGATGCTGCACTCATGTGCAGCATTATGACAGCCCTTAAACTATGCATGCAGAAAAAGTACACTGAAGTCTCAACTTTGCTATGGAAGGGTACATCCAGCCAATCTGAATTTCTGCTATCTCAGTCACGTACATATTTCTGGGTGTCCATACTTATGATGATATGCTTATTGTTTTGCTCAAGGATGCACAGGGACACAGGAATGTGTGTGTTGGGTGGACTTACAGTTACAGACTTCTATAAAAACTTAAAATATTTTCTGATTTATACTAGGCTGATCTCCAATGTAAGCATTCCAATTTAAATGATTAAAATTTAGTATAAAATCTCACTACCCCTCCTTGCTTCAGCACTTGTTTGATGTTACTGATCTATCTTGGTACATGTGATAGGTATATTGGTATTAAAAGATTTTAGGTCATGGCAAAATATGGGAAAAAATACAACTTTACAAAGATTTGTTTTATCACTAATGAACTTTTGTCCAGGAAATTGCAAGATAGTACAAACAGAACAAATTGAAGCAAAACTGTTTGGTAGCTGGGGTAACCTGATGTGGGGCAATTTTATCTCTTGAATATGAATTGGGACAATTCCCCTGAAACGTAGAAGAGATGAGGAGAGAAACAGAAGAAGATTTATCAATTAAACAAACTGGACTATGTGGGAATAGGATTGAAGGTGATAGAAACTAAATATATATTAATATAATCAAACACTTCATGGAACATGGAGCACAGTTGGACTAAGGAAATGTTCTCTTTCAGAAAAAAAACAGCAGGGATTTAACTTTGGAGGTATGGTGATGATAGATAAGCTGCACTTTTGCATGGTTACCAGTTAAGTAGGAAGAAATGTTGCTGAAGATTTTTGTTCTATGTATTTTCATGTTGAATCAATGCCCTTTAAACTATACTTTGTACCAACTTCCGCAAAACTTGAAACTTTAGAACAATTGAAATAAGAACAGGAGTAGGCCATTTGGCCAGCTCTACCATTCAATAAGATCATGGTTGATCTTCCTCCTCAGCCGCACCTTCCTTCCTCTATCCCCACATTCCTTATTTCCCTTGTTGCCCACAAATCCATCAATCTCGGTCTTGAATATACTGAACTAGCATACACTGCCTTCTGGGGTAGACAATACCAAAGATTCTGAACTCCTTGACTAAAGAAATTTACCCTTTTATCAGTACTAAATGGTTGACTCCTTATTCTGAAATTGTAACCCCTAGTTCTAAACTCTTCAGTTAGGGAGGACGTCCTCTCAGCATCTATCCTGCCACCGCCCCACTAAACGATTTGATGTTTTAATTAGATCACCTCTTATTTTTCTAAACTCCAGAGAATAGCGGCCTATTCTATCAATCTCTCCTGATCGGACAATCCCATCATCCCAGGATTCAGTCTGATAAAGTTGTTGCATTCCCCTTAGTTGAATAACTGTTTTCAGTTCAGACTTGTATATATTCAAGTAATAGAACTGAAATGGGAAATGAACAACACATAACTAGAGTGAAAATAAATAAAACTGACACCACCATGTCCAAGATATTTCCAAAGTACCCAAGTAACTACACCTCTTAGACTAAGACAATTGCCCTTGATGGGGATCCTTGGCGGGGGTGGGTGGGGGCAGTCAGGAAGCCGACTGCCGCCTGCAATTGGCTCTGCACCGCGATTTTACGCGGGCTGGCCAATTAAGGCCACCCAGCGTGGAAAGTGAGTGGCAGCGCTGCCTATGTGGGCGGTGGGGGGAGGAGGGCGAGCGGGCCTAGTGCAATCTTCGCGCATGCGCTGTTTAAAAAAAAATTAAGAAAATAAAATTGTCATAAAACATGTCCCTTCATGTGACTCTGTCACATGAGCTGTGGCATGTTTTTAATTCAAAAATAAAATTTTTATTTGATGTTTATTTGCTTTAGGAAACTTCATTCCGTCCATGGATGAGGTTTCCTAAAAAATGTAAAAGCCACTTGACCTTTTCACCTGCCCGCCAACCATTAGATTGGACGGGCAGCATAAATTTGAATTTAATTAGCTTCCTAATGACCTTAATAGGCCCTTTAATTATCAGTGGGCGTGCAGCCGACTTTGGCGCATGCCCACCGAACGAAATATCATGAGACTGCGCGATGACATCAGGATGCTCGCCCGATGTCAACGTGCGTTATTTTATGCTTGGCCGTGTCGGGCATGCACCCGCACGCTGAATGTAATGTTCTGCCCAATGTTAATGTTCACTTTAATTAAAAAAAACACTCTCTTGATTAAATAATCAATCACTGTTCAGAGATTTCCAGTATCTACACAGCAAGCATGTCCTTTCATAATAATAAAAACTTCTGAATACTAACACTGCCTGGATTGTAACAAATAATTAATTACACTGAGTTGTAGAAAATGCTGTCTTATTTAATTTAAGATTCATTCTAGGAAAAAAACACTGGTCAAGAATTGCACTGGTCTAGGAAGTCCTGCTAAGTAAATCAAAAAACTTCTTTAAAATACTGCTTCACATGCCAGGAATATATAATCACCATATCTTAATGCCAATTCTGGGTAAAGTACGCCTTGTGGTATAATTATAGGTCAGATTTTTATTGGTTTAAAGATACTTTAAAAATATACATTTTATGACATTCTTATATTTGGATATGTTAAAACAACCTTTATCAAGCAGTAATTGCAGGACATACTGAATTCATCACGCCATAATGAAAGTTTAACTGAAGACATGTTTTCTGAGGAAAAATAATGA
This sequence comes from Cetorhinus maximus, assembly GCF_964194155.1. Classification (NCBI taxonomy): domain Eukaryota; kingdom Metazoa; phylum Chordata; class Chondrichthyes; order Lamniformes; family Cetorhinidae; genus Cetorhinus; species Cetorhinus maximus. Next base: position 133,590,922 of record NC_135879.1, on the reverse strand, counting down.
TTGAACATGGTTTTGCACTGAAAACAATTAATGTCACAATGCACACTTCAGCATCAACAGAGCCCTGATGTACAAATCTGAGCTTAAAATAATACTGCCCGTTTAGTGCCACAGCTGAGATGAATTTCTAGCCCTAAGATTTTATTTATGAATAAATGAAAACAGTAGTGTAAAGTATATGACAAAGGCAAAAAAATCTTTATCTCCACCTGACACCATGAATACCTTTAACACATCATGAAGCTTGAGAAACTCAGAAAACGTTGACTAAGAGATAATCTTCACGCTCAAGAAAAGAATCCACCATGTATGGGCCGAAGGGCCTCTTCTGCACTGTGTGATTCTGTGATTCTGTGATGTACTAGTTGGTGAGGAATTGGATTCATCCATCCTATGGGAGAACCTCCTTTCCTGGTTTAGTTTATCTTTTTTTTCATTTATTCATGAGATGCAGGCTTCGCTGGCTGGGCCAGCATTTATTACCCATCCCTAGTTGCCCTTGAGAAGGTGGTGGTGAGCTGCCTTCTTGAACCGCTGCAGTCCATGTGGTGTAGGTACATCCACAGTGCTGTTAGGGAGGGAGTTCCAGGATTTTGACCCAGCGACAATGAAGGAACGGTGATATATTTCCAAGTCAGGATGGTGAGTGACTTGGAGGGGAACTTCCAGGTGGTGGTGTTCCCATGTATCTGCTGCCCTTGTCTTTCTAGGTGGTAGTGGTTGTGGGTTTGAAAGGTGCTGTCTAAGGAGCCTTGGTGAATTGCTGCAGTGCATCTTGTAGATGGTGCGCACTGCTGTTACTGTGCGTTGGTGGTGGAGGGAGTGAATGTTTGTGGATGTGGTGCCAAGCAAGCAGACCGCTTTGTCCTGGATGGTGTCCAGCTTCTTCAGTGTTGTAGGAGCTGCACTCATCCAGGCAAGTGGGGAGTATTCCATCATACTCCTGACTTTTGCCTTGTAGATGGTAGACAGGCTTTGAGGAATCAGGAGGTGAGTTACTCGTCGCACGATTCTTAACCTCTGACCCGCTCTTGTTCATCTGTGGAGATGAACTTCTCAATGGAATAAAAGACTGATGCCACCATGAAGGCCAATTTTGTGTTGTCCTCTATTGGAAAGCTGTGCTATTTTAATGCTTGTTTATACTGTTTATTTTGATGAGGAGATCTTTTGGTCCCTGGTGAAGACATTGGCACAGAATTTAATGCGGCCCAAAGAGGTGGGGAGGGGGATAGGGGGTGGGCAGGGAAATCGGGAGGGGGTTGGGAGCAGAGTGTTGGGGGGAATAGAGGCAGAGTGGGAGGGTGGAGTGCCCTCCTGGTTGCAAAGGCTGTCTCCTCAGCAACACCTTCCTCACCAATGATCCCACCTCCTCATTGGGGCCTGCCTGCTGGGCCCTGTCAACCCCAACCCCACTCACCTGGATTCCAGGGCAGCATCCATGATGCTACTCAAGGCTTGGTGCAGTCCTAACAGTGGTCAACGATCCCAGTGGTGCTGCTGAGACTGAAGAACTGCCAGTCCTCTGATTGGCTGCCAAGCCTTGGAGGTGGATTCTCATCCCTTAAAGGGACAGGAGCCCTGACGCCAGGAAGTTAATTGCCAGATGGGCATAGAATTGAGTTGGGCTCTTGGAAATGGCTGAGGTGGGGATGCCCTGTCTTTCCAGTCTGCTGTCAGGTCACTGCCGCCCTGATTAAATTCAGCTCACAGCACTGATCTTGTTGTTTTGAGAAACTGTACTATCACTGTTTGAATATTTTGAAGATCTGGTGGACTGGTGTCTCATCTCAAAATACCTACAGGCAGAATTATACACTCCCCTGCGGCAGGCATGTAGGTGGTGGGGTGAGCATAAAATTCCTTGGATGGGCTTCCCCCTCACCTCTCAAGAATTTTACTCTGGGGTGGGGAGGCCTCAGCCAGTCTGCCCACCCTTGCCCCAATTGAGGTCCATCAGTGGCCAATTACTGACCACTTAAGGGCCATTTTATACCCAGCCTCAATTTTCAGACTGGCATGAGGATTTCTGGGGTTTGGGGGAAGCTCGAAAATAAATCGGGCTCAGGCCCCGGGTGGGAAGGGGATGGGCATGCTTTCATCAGCAGCCCCCTTTTAACATTGGGTGCCCTCCCCTTTAAGGTCCGGTCATCACAGGACCTCCATCCCCCCCCACCCCAGCCTCTCCACTGACACCCCAATACCCCACTGTCCAGCCCCCGAGGCCTCCATTATTTTCCCCACTCTGAAGCACCCAAAAACTACCTCTTCCTGGAACCCTGGGACTTAGGCTGTGGGGACTGATTGCATTCCCAGCCCTGTCCACTGCAGCTTTTGGCGCTGCACAGACTAGAGAGCTGCCAGCCAATCAGATTGACCGGCAGCTCTCCAGGGCAGGATGTCCTCCTGAATGAGGGGCAGAAGTCCCACCTCCAGTGAACTAACACTCGTTGGATGTGTTCCCCGCCAACTCTTCAGATAGCGGGAAGGAAAACCCAGCCGTCCTAAAAATCCTGACCTATAATTCTTGTTGTAGCTCATATAAAATTATTGAATGAACTGTTTTGATGTACTGTTTGTTTGTCCATATATGTGTTCAAATCGTAATTCTAAAAATAGGCTCAAAAGGACAGATGAAACAATTTTTTTTATATTGTGGTAAGAGTAAACTGTTCTGTCTAGGCCAATTGGGTGACAAAGGCCAATGCCACCAAGGCAATTTCAAGCCCTAATAATAAATAGCAGGGTCAATCTGTCCAACCTAAATTTGTGTGTGAACTTTTGCACAATGATTGTGAATTTGGCATTAATAAAAACTTTCAAAGTGTTGCAATGTGACTGTACAAGGCTTCTATTAAGTCAATGGCCATCTGTGGTGATGCTTCATTATCAGATGGACATGTACCTAAGATTTAATTGTGAGTTTGTAATTAGAGAGGTGCTCTCTAGAGATATTACATATTCTAGACCTGAATGTTTCAACATATGAATATTTCTCAAAACATTTGTTCTGAGAAATCCAAGATCATCCAAAAACATGAAACAAGAACAAGCTATTATCCATTAATCTATTCCTTCTATTGCCCATGTACAATTGTGATATTTGACTTATTTAATTTCCTGAAGACAAATTTTGTGTAATTTCTTTTTAACCACCAATCATAAACAAATAAAACTCCAGAATATTAAGTTATGATTGAAGGTTTTCTATCTTTAAAATGAAGCATACCACACACATTCTTTGGGCGGGATTTCCAGCCTCTCCCACTGCCAGGTCGTCCAGTCCTGCCAGAAGTCAATGGGCTTTTGGCTGGGCCACTGCGGCCCCACACGACAGGGCCTGAAAATCCAGGCCTTTGTGTTTAACTTTAAAACTTTGGCCCAGATTTTGCAGTAGTAATGGCTTTGAACTGTGAGCATTTGTTTCTGAAACTGGCAGTAACTTCTGGAATCTTCACATGTGCTGTTAATTGTGGAAACCCAGAAGTTGTTGACATTGACTCCATGTTTTTCCATAGAGTGCAGTGTTGAAGTCTCCACAGACTGCAATCAAATGGAAATCATTGAACTGATGAAACTTGCCCTTTTAGGCTATTAGTCTTGCTGTAAAAAACCCTTGAAAAGCTACACCTTTTTGAATGAAATATAGGTGTGTTTCTTATGGTGTAGTAAGTTCATAATTACTGCTGAAAGACACCCTTGGCCCTGAAAAACTAATTTTATATTTGTGGAATGTCAAACTCCTCCATTATTATTTTTAAGAACTCATATTTTTAAAATACATTTTTTTAGTTTGTTTTTGATATTTAAGCTTCTACCTTAATTCCATATGTCCCAAACATTTATTTTGCTCTCTGTAATATTTAATGAGAAATGAAGGGTAATCAGTACATTTTCATTCCTGATTTGCTTTCTGTAAGAAAACCCCAATGTGATTGGCTGTTTACTCTGATAGGTTGCTTACTCTCCATGCCACAAAGATTGCTAGTTCATTGTGGGCGGCTTTCTTCGAGGTCAGCAGTGAGTACCATTACTTCAACACTGACCGTGAACTCCAGGCCAATATGCTTCACTTTGTATCGAAGCTGCCATAAGGGGCTGAATCTTTCCGGCCCTGTTGTGGCAAGCTTGTGGGTGGGGTTTGGCCAGGAAAATGGGGGAGCCACATCAGGACTGCTCCCCAACACATTCCTGCCATTGGGAAAGCTTCCCAAGGCCGGCTTGGGAAGCAGATTGGCTTCCTGTTTCGTGGAGATGGGAAGCCAATTAACGTAGTTAAGGCCCCAATTTGTGGCCTTTCCAGCATTTTGATGACATTGGAACATTCCCCTACCATGTGTGGAGGCCACCAACTCAGTGGAGATGGCCTCCCTACCGTGGCCTGCGGAGCTATCAGTGCCAGAGGTTCCATGCCACAAAAAGTGGGCTGGATGCATAAAAGGCAGCAATCGCAGCATAAATGATCCATCCGGAGGGGTTTCCTATCAGTTCTGAGGAGTCTACTGGCTTCATACCTCAGAATTATTTATTTAATTTTGCGCCTCAGACCTGCCTCAATGGTGCCACTTTTCCCGGCGGGGCTGCCAAGGGCCTGGAGCTGCTGGCCTTCTGATTGGGCAGCATTGTGAACCCACTCAGTGAGCACAGAGGTGGTCAATTAGGAGGCGGCCTTCAGGAAGGTTGCACCACCAGTCTCAATGCCAACAAGTGCGGGCTCGGGACCACCTGATGTTGGGATCCCAAAGCCTGTGGAAAAATGCTGCCCAAAATATGCTTAATCTCTGACTGAATATTTTAAATGTATTGTGCAGTTGCTATCTTTTTGAAGGCACAGTGAAAACTCTTTGAAGGTCTTAAAGAAAAAAAAGCCAACCAGTTACGAAATGTCCTGCAGTGCCATTTTCAGCAGAATATTTAGAATATAAAACAATCCTGATAAAGTGTTATGTGGGAACTGAATTACATTTCAACAAGGCTTATCTAGCATATTACATATTGATGTTGTTAACCCGAGTACATGGAGGCATAAAAAGCTTCATCAGTAGCTACTAGCTATAATATTCAATTAGTAGCTATATATTAGTTTAATAGAGTATAGCAGGAACCTTGAAATGCATTATTCACAAAACTAAACAAAATTTGATTGTAGCTTTCTTGAACAGAATGCATATTGACTTTTCTTCTTATTTCTGTCAAAATTGGTTATCTTATAACAACAAATACCACTTAGTGGTTAAAAGATTTATAAAAAGGATTATATTAGGGTCAAGTCTATCCAAAATACAGGAACAGCTGGGTCTCCAGTGTACTTGTAAATGAAGCAGGCCTATCTTTTAAGCACTAGCATCATTGTTTTCATTCCTGAAAGCTGCAAACAATAAATGATGCAAATAATTTTTCAGCAAGTAGAATTAAAGGGAAAAATTGATATTTACTTTATCAGAATTTTCCAAATATTCACTTGTATCTGACACTATAAGCTCATTGATGGATAGGTCCTAAATCACAACATCAAGATCTATTGGCATCTCCAACTTGAGAAATAACCAAACTAATGGGTATATCGGGCCTGCTATATGCACATGAGTAGTCCATGCAGGCAAAGATTTTAAACTTCAGCACTGCCCCAAGCATGAAAGTGCGTCAACAAGATTCCCCTCTGTTACTCATTTTACCAGAATCTTATTGCTGGGACCATTTGGCAAATTGTATTTTCTAGATTTCTAGATTCTTCAGTGTGAAGCAGATGCCCAATTTATCCCCACATTTATAAATTTTAATTAATTTAGAAGTCAATTAGAACTGTTACAGAAAAGAAAAAAATATTTAAATTACTAAGATTTCTATAAGCTCATAGAACAATCATGTCTTTTTTGTGCTCTCTTTAATGCATTCCCAACACACTAACATGGTCACATAGCTTGCTACAGTTTGAATCCAGCCTGCACAGCTACTGTAAAGAGACCATCTGCTCTCTTACTGGTACCAAACCCTGCAGCAGAGATTACACCAAATGGTGTCATTAGTAGTGCAGATTTTACTTACCATTTAAGAAATAGCACGGTCATTAATTTGCTCTTTTCATTAGAATTCTATCAGTTAATGAATTAAATTATATTCTTACACACAGCAAATATATGTTAATGGTCACACAACATGAATTTTTAGACAAAATGCATCTGAAGGTTTAAACAGATAAGAGTATAAGAAATAAAAACAGAAAACACTGGAAATACTCGGCAGGTCTAACAGCACCTATGGAGAGAGAAACAGAGTTAATATTTCAGGTCGATGACCTTTTGTCAGAACTGTTCATTGATCCCAAACAGAAATTCTGTTTCTCTCTCCACAGATGCTGCAAGAATTGCTGAGCATTTCCAGTGGTTTTCTTCTTTTGCATTTCCAATATCTGCAGTATTTTGATTTCGTAAGAACAGAAAAAATATTGGATTGAGAAAAGTCAGGATAGTTCATTAACACCGTTCCTTCCACATTATGGGTTTCACTATATAGGCATACTTTTTAAAAATCCTTTCATGGAAGGTGGCCATCACTGGCAAGGCCAGCATTTGTTGTCCATCCCTAATTGCCCTTTAACTGAGTGGCTTGCTCAGCCATTTCAGAGGGCAGTTAAGAGTCAACTACATTGCTGTGGGCCCGGAGTCACATGTTGGCCAGACCAGGTAAGGACAGCAGATTTCCTTCCCTAAAGCACATTAGTGAACCAGATGTGTATTTTTGACGATTAATGATAGTTTCATGGTCAAATCTGAGATTTCCAGATTTTTAATTAATTGAATTTAAATTCCACCAACTGCTATAATGGGATTTGAACCCATGTCCCCAGAGAATTCGCCTGGGTCTTTAGAGTACTAGTCCAGCAACATTACTACTACACCACCATCCCCCAGCTGAGTGAGAGCATTACAGAATTCCACTTTTTGTTAAGAAAATGATCTAGGGATCTTAATTTACTAATTTAAATAGGTTGCAAGTTCCTAATAAGCTGGTCACTGAAAAAAATGTTCAAAATAGATAAAAAGGCTATCCAATATTTTTCCAATCTCAAAATGCATACTTCTTATCTTATCCGTAATAAGATGATCTGCAGAAGTCTAATTCCGAACATCATGCAATAGAATTAGAGAAATTTATAACATTATAATAAGAATGTAACTTAGTCTTTGATCTAAATTTATTTTTGAATCATAGAAGTTACAGCTCTGAAATAAGCCATTCAATCCTTTCATGTCTACTATGCTAGTGTTTTCCTCCAAATGAACCATTCAGCCTAACCCCACCCTTCAGTTTGTTCCTCATACACTTCAATATTTTTATTTTCCAAACAATTACTATTTCCCCTTTAAAATAATCTATAGGGTCTGTTTTGACATAGTTTGGAGCAGAGAATTGCACATTTAAACTGCCTTCAGTGTAAAGAATGCTTTTGTTTCAACCTCATGGAAACTGCAGTCCTCCAAGTGTAAATAAACATGATAATAAAACCACTTCTTTATAATATGTATTCCAGATATGCAAAAAGATCTTCATGAATCTTTTATTTAATTCAGTATCCATGATCCTCAGGTACGCATTTACAAGCTGACATTGTGTAGCCTCTTTTGAAACAAATAATGTGAAGTTTTTAAAAATGTTTAATTCAAAATGGTTCTATGTACTTTTTCATTGTATGCAAGGAATGATATGATGCTTTGACTTACAATACTACTGCTTTTCACTTGTGCTGTGACTTCACTTGAGAAAGCCGCCACAAAAACTCTGAAAAAAAACGCTTCAGGCTCAAAAACTATTTCTTTGTAAGACTGTTATTTATACTTTTTAGGATCTTTTCTAGAATCAAGTAAAAAAACAACATATTTAGATAGATTATATAATGTATGCTTAGAATGCATTAACTGTTACAATGTGTTTATAACATCACTTATACACAAAGCACAATTTCTAATATAAATGGAGAAGGTTTTATAGCTTTTCCAGCCAGATTCTTTCTATGACTCTTTTCTTCTTTCCTGATGGGGCCACTTTTTTTCTGTGGTCAGTTATTATAAAAGAAAGCGCAACTTCATGGATGTTTGAAGAAAAGCTGCCTGTGGTTCCATTCAAATACTTTGTTACCCAACAGGCAGACAGACAGACCAGCCAGCTACCAGCAGGCAGACCTTGGCAGCCACACTTCAAAACTCCAGGAGCAATCAATAGATCCATAACTTTCAACCCTCCAGATATGGGGTCATGCTTCAATACTATCCCACAGCCATACATTGCATTTGTCTTGTCCCACATTCATGCAGTTATGTCAGACCATGGGGCAACTATGTCTACAATAGCATAATACAAGCAATAATCTCTTACTCAGCGCCTCTATTTATTTAAGTGCTATTACACAGTTTCCTGCAGTAGTGGGTTGCTGAGAAGATACAAAACCATCCTATTTGTATATTTGAACCCCCACTTAGAGAGGCCATGTAGTTGGGAGCAGCATTCTTCTCATTAGCATTAAATATAAGCTATATCCATTGTTCATTGTGTCCAGCATTATGTTAAATCCAGAATGCAAACAATAATTTAATGATATTTTCTTGTGTATATGGATATATACACACATGCACACATTGTTGCCTTGTTGCTAAACATTAGTGTGGTATATATAAACATACTGCACAAAGACCTTATTTATATTTGGTAGTATTTTATTTATCATGCATATAATGCAATATAAGCCTATTATTTCTACTTTAACCTCTCACAGCATTTAAATGTGCCATTTAATAAAATCATTTTGAAGGTTTTCTCAATAGGTTAATATTATCCACACCATTACTCTTTGAAATGTTCACATCGTGTATGTTTTTAATCCCAGCACAACTGTTTAAAAACAACAGTGTAATATGTTACACTCACATAGTGCCCACTTATTGAATGTACACAAACATCCGCCTCCCAGAAAATAATTGTGAATAATTCAATTTCAAATCTGATAATGGATACTCAAATAAATAAAAGAATTCCAGGCAAATTTGTGCAAATGAAAAAAGATTTCCTGTGACATAATGGCATGGTGCAAGGCTGTTTGTAATGAGTTGTAATTTGTCTGAAACAGCATTTTAGAAGGTTTGATCCATCTATTGGAAGACCAGGGCCTGCTTTAAAACTGGAAGCAATGAGCCAGTCTGCATTGTCTCTGAGGAAATTACACCACCAGCAGTCCAAATTTCTGACAACTTCCATAAATTATTTCGGATTTTCATATTTCAAATTTCATCTGCATTCATCAAGCAACTTTGACTGGAAAAGATGTCTAGGAGGAGCTATCCTAGTATTCAGTGCAGCAGCCTCAGGAGCCTGCCCTGGGAATAGATAATTGAATTTAGTTTTGATTAGATTATTCTTGCTGCAGTCTGCTGCCAATCTGAAGTATTGTGCCTTCTTCTCTACTTAACCTTCCTGCCCCATGCCTGCTCCAGCCTGCTTGGAGCTTTCTGTGTTGTAGAATATATTTGAACAATCAGAATTGGGAGATATTATTTTGCTTTTCATCGTCCATCTCCATAAAAGCACACATCGTTCACTGGAAGCCTCGAAAGCTGTAAAATCTTTCCAGAAATTTGATTATTTCCCTTTTTTTTGATTTGTAATATTGTTTCTCATTTTCTGGAGAAAAAGAGAGAGGGGGCCTTGTAATTTAGGTGGAATGTCAAAATTCGTTATTAAATCTCTTGTTAATGTAGGCTGGTAAAGCAAGGGTTACTTCTGTCTATGTAGTGGAGGTGATTATTAGCAATAAGTCTACAGGTACATAAGAGAATGCAAAGTCTAAGTAAATTATGTATTGGCACCCAGCCTTCAAATGATGGACTGTCTCCTAAACTTATGTTGTCAATGTTAAGACTTATGCTTAATAATAATCCATAAATAGAGCCTCTGAGGTAGCAATACATTGATTGCTCATAGAAAAAAGAATGCAAAAGTATCTTTAATAATTTCTTATTTTAATCAGTGTAAAAACAAAACAAATGACACATTTCTTTGTGCCCTTCACTTAAAGCTGTATGGACAGTGTTGCCTCACATGTATAATAAATCCATTCATTCCTGTATTTTGTGGCAACACTACAGGCTTTTTATTGTCATACTGACAAAATAAAACAAACAGATTGCTACAGTATTGCTTTTGGGTACAGAAATCCACTACACCTACAGTAATTTTCTTCTGTTAAAGATCTCTTAGCTAAAAACATATGAAGCAAAAAGAAAGTAAATTTATCAACCCATACAGTCTTGAAGGTAATATCTTACAATTTTCCTTTAATTACCTGTTTCCTCACTTCACAATGCATGCCGCTCTTTGATACGTGTCTGAGCTGAAGTCTGTTGGATCTTTATTGTTTCCACTGTGATGAAAACGATTGAACTAGTGTCTGCAATATTCAATTTTGTTCAATAAAATATACTGAAATCTGATTTTTTTTGTTAGAATCTATCAGTCAATCTTATATAAGAAAAGTAATAAGATACAAATATCAACAGGAGCTTTGCAAAGGAAATATTTGCAGACAGTATCCTCTGAAAACATATCAGGGATATTAAGCCAGTGCAAATGATCCTGGTTGTCTTTTAGATAAATGCAAAGAACCCATGCTTTTCTTTGGCAAGTTTCTAACAAAAACAAAATCAATTTACCAATAATTCAAAGTGAATTCAGATGTCAAGCAATGTTAGAAACAATACTAAGGACATACATTGCTATTTGCAGTGGCAGAAATGGGGTGGCTACTTTGTGTTTTACTTTCAGGTTATTTCCAGGATCAGGTGCTAAACTAAAGCAATGAGTTAAATCATCCCCTGCCCAGTATGAACAAATAAGATTAAAGCTGCAATACCACTTTTCAAAGGGACTTCCTTGCCAATTTTACAAAATCTGCCACGGACAATCCAGGAATTTTATAAAAGCTCTATCAGCCCAATTCTAAAAGACCTCTAGTTGTCTGCAGCTATATTTGAGAATTGTTGAAATAACAATTTGATAAGAACATTGAATGAAACATGAAATATTCAGTTCTCTTAAAATGTTAAATATTTACTTACATACAAGGAGACAATTGTAGTGGCAGAAAGTTGTGTTTTTTGACTCAGTTTCCCTCAATGAATACATTTTCCTGGATGATCAGCAGACTCTATGCTCATGGGGCACTCTCTCTTCATCCTACAGAAGTACACTTTTAATACGGTCATTCACAGAATGGCTTTGATAATGATCACAAGGACAGCAGCACTCAGTTCCACTTTCTTCCCTCAGTTCCCAGCTGAACCTGGAAGTATGGCTCCAGAATGTTAGTATAGGGATCCAAAGGAGCAAAAGAATGTGTTTACAAAAAAACTCTATCATCCCACAACCTGCATCCAAGTGAATTAATTTTTTCTTGGTTAAAATTTTTGACAGCAATCATTTCAGCCAAGGGGACTTGATTCATCTTCACGGAACATGGCTGAACACATTGGTGAAGAAACAAACAACTGTAACAGGAAATCAACATTGGATAAAAGATAAACAACATTCTTGCCAGCAGCATATGTGAAATTATTGAAAGGAGCCAAAGAGGAAAGCTTACAGAAAGGTAGATCTGTGCCATTCAGTAATGTCTCAATAAAGTTTATCTCACAGGTTTACAGTAAACTGACAAGTATATCAGCAAGTGTGCATTCAAAATAGAAATCTTTATGACAGCCTTAGTTTAATGCTCTATGATTAAGGGAGTTACCTTATTTTCATAAGGTGTACGGATTCATTTGGCTTAGGTATTGAGTGATACTTGATCATTTTTTAAAATATGTGTTTATTTTCACCGTTAACTGAATGATAATAGATGTGTTTGGTGTAATTTCAAAGAATGAAAACATTTCTTTTACTTCATTTTATAAAGCCTTTAGAAACTAAAGTCTTTGTAATGTATTTAAAACATTCAGCTTATTGCAAAGACAGATACACTGGGCTGAATTTTACACTCCATGAACAAGAGCATTTCCCACTTTGTATTATGTGGCGTGATGACATCAGACGCCATTCCCGACGTCATCACACTGGTTTCACACAATACCATGTGTGGGCATGTCAAAAAGTCAGGAACCCGCCCGCATTATTCAACTATCAAATTAAAAGCCTGTAGAGGCAATTAGCAACCACTCAGACTGCAATAATACGGACTGAAGGCAATAAAACACCTTCAAGGTCAGGTTATGTCAGGTGTGAGAACCGGTTTTTTAGGGCAGGCTTGTTAGGACAAGTTTTTAAACTGCAGCTGAGAGCAGAATCTTAGCCTTGCAGTTCAGAAAGCTTTAGCTGCAGAGAATGATCATTTGACTGGGCATTGCAGAATTTCGGATTTTCTCTCTGCAGAAGGATTCTCCTCTCATTGAGAGGGGCCTCCTGAAGCCTCATTTAACATTCTGTCCATAAACCAGGGTAAGTGATCACAACAATCACAATTGCAATGCGCTTGGTTTGTCCCTCCAGGACAGTCGCCAGTCTATCCATGGCGAAGGCTTGTCACTCTGAAGAGTGGGTGATCGCAGCACTCGTGGCCTGGATGAACACCTCCACAGTCCAGGCCAGAGCACACAACCTTTCTGGTATACCTGCCAAATCTTCATGGACCTCACGCTGCGCATTCAGCATCTGCCGACTTACAGGTGACTCCAGAGGCTCATCATCCGACTCGGAGTCAGTCTCTGGAATGCCCCAGACAATCTTCTGACTGCCCGAGAACTGTTGCATTACAATCTCTGGCAGCTGCACTTGAGAATGTGAAATGCCCTCACCAGTGTGTGCATGACCTCTGGCTGATGCGCCACTCTCAGCCAAAGTGCCAGTATCTATGATGGTGCTGGGTGCAGGGAGGGGATGTGATGCTGCACCCTCCGAGGGTTCCTGAGAGGAAGAGGAGGAGGGAGGCTGCTGAACTGTTTTTGCTGGAGGCTGCACTGAAGAGGCTTCTCCTGTATCAGACAGTAATCAATGAGGCAGATAATCAGCTACCATATGACTTAACACAACAAGCCTAATTCTTGATGCACATACACCTTTTCACGGTCGGACATGCATGAATGAACTCCATGGAAACAATGAAGCCTTAAACGAAGATGTGAAGCCTCTGATCGTGATGCTTGTCAAGGGTCCAGAGTGTGCAATCCTACCACCAAACACTGTGCATTTTTCCATTACACCTTTAAACCACACTAACCATCTCATCTTATCATCCAGTCTGATACTTTTTCCATCTCACCAGAACCAGGTCTCCCTCCAATCTCGCCACTCCTGGTACTCTCATCGTCAACAAGGGACAGTACTTGTTCTTCAAATTGGGTCAGGATTTCTAGTCTTGCCATTCCACCAGCTATGCACAAGTGCTCGCGTGCACACCTGGCTTGATTCTCCTGAAAACATTTGATAAGGAGTTGGCATCAACAATCTCAAATAGTGACATGTCATGTCTCAACCCCATTATCAGATCAGCGCATGTCTGGCTGAAGCCTATGCTCAGGTGTCAGGTGGTCATCCTGCCAACTACCCGCCGTTTACATTAATAACTGAAATAAAAGCAGAAAATGCTGAAAAAAGTCAGCAGGTCTGACAGAATCTGTGAAGAGAGAAACAGAGTTAACATTTCAAACCTGAATGACTCTTCTTCAGAGCTCTGAAGAAGAGTGATCCAGATTCAAAACATTAACTCTGTTTCTCTCTCCACAGATTCTGTCAGACCTGCTGACTTTTTCCAGCATTTTCTGCATTTGTTTCAGATTTCCAGCATCCACAGTATTTTGCTTTTAAATTAATAACTGGTTGGAATGAACAATGGCATGGTTCAGGGCAGCTGTACACTTGTGCAAACATGCAACTTTGGATGAGCTGATAGTCTCGAAAACCTACTGCATTCGCTATCTACGCCTGTCTCACACTGGGTCAATTTTGTTCATACTGATGCCATGCTCATCCTTGCCAACCTCACAGGGTCATTGAATCTTTTCTGGCACTGCGACCAGCTCCTCCTCATGATGTTAACACTGGAGACCTCCTCAGCCACCTCTTCCTACATAGCACGTGTCTGCCTGGGGTTCCTCCTGTTCCCACTGCTTGGAATGAGCTGGTCAGGTCTCTCCTCTACTGCATGGAGGAGAGCACTACAGAAAGCCTCGTTGAACCTGGGGCCAGATTTTCCCCTTCTGGAGCACCTCTCCCCTTGCTCTGATGGTGCAGACATCTATGCATGGAAAGATATAAAAAATGCACAACTACTCGATGTCTAAAGCTAGTAGACTTGCTTATTTATAAAATCTGGGTAACTGTGAGGCTGGAGATGCCTGACAGACATAAGCACAAATTAAAAATTACTTACCTAGATACACTTCAAAGGATGAAACTCCTCACTGTTCAAAACTTTGATCTCCTCTTGGATGATGTGAGGGCTCATCTGAAACTCTCTGCTGCCCGGGGGCCCTTTAAAGGGCTGGCTGTGACTTGGTTCCAGGTCACATCCTCCAGCCTCAGAGCAGAAATCCCGCCTTCCAGAACTCATTGGGCAAGATGATTGTCTGTCGCCCGCCTTTGCCACTAACTGGCAGCAATTAGCATTTTATTGGGCACGCAACAATGGTGAACCTGGAAGTTGGAACGCCACCAACTTCCACATGTGGGACCTGCAGCCAGTGCGCGATCATAAAATTCAGCCCACTGTATCTTGCAAAATTTCTATTCGCACCTGTCTCAATAGACCTCATGCAGCTCTACATGCTCCATTATCTCACTGTGAAATGATGCGCAGGATTTTTAAATAACTACAGCTGCAATTTTACAAGAATGTAAGTTCATGAAGAAATGATATTGAGGTGATAAACATGAAGGAGAGCAGCAACGCATGATAAATATCTTACATTAGTGAAGGTGATCAGAACTCATTTGTAACTTAATTGCTAGTTACCCGCTGAGCCTCATATGCACAAAATTAGAACTTAACCTATTGATATTTAAGGCATTAATTTACATATAAAACTTGTAATTATTTAATATAAACATCACTCATTGCTGGTTAGAAACAGAAAAAGTATATATTTTTTATTTTTAAAGAATACCACCCATTTTTATGATAGATTTTTAGATAAATATGCAATGGTCTAGATGTGTCAAAGACATCTGTTCCAACTTCTTTCATACTAAATCCAACAATGAGGAAGTCTCCACTCAGGAAGTTGATTTACTGAACAGCTATTTTGTTATCTGTATAATTTCTATTAATCATTTTAAATGCCATTGACAATAATCAGCAAATTATAGCTTCTTTGGTGCAATATTGCTTCTGAAGGTCTGCTGTTCTTTTTTAGGCTTTGCTTTTTCAGTTAAATTCTGTATTATTTTCTCAAATTGCAAAAGTTGCTGCTTATGATTTGTATGTGAATCATATGATCCCACTCACTATTCTCAACTATTATATGTGCATCTGCAACCTAATGCCTGAATATTGCTTCTGCATATTTGGTGTCAGTTTTGCTATTTATGGCCATTATATCTACCTGTTACTTTGTACTGCATGCCAATATGTTTGAACTCTTACATTCAGCAGAAACACTTAAGTTATAGATTCATTTTTACACTTTTAGAATTCAGATACTATTTATTAATTCTTGTTTAAGCAAATATATTTATTGCTTTCCACCAAATGAAATGAAATTATGTTCTGCAGTAGTATAAAATTGCTTTGCTATTTTAATGAAGATATCACATCTATTTTAAGTCCACTATGTTAGTAATTCCTGCAGGGTTTGTCCCAATCCCGTGTAGGAAGATCAGCAGAATGGCCCTTTGTCCAGCTTTTTACAGGATTTCCACATTTAGGTTATGTTGGGAGATCAGGGAACCCTAGCAGAAATTCAGCCCCATAGCACGGATTTATCACTTTTCTCCACCATCCCCGACACCCAGCTGCCCACCTCCACCACCACCCCTCCCCGCTCCCGACCACTTCCAACCATGCCCCAGCAATCCCTCTAGTACAGGCAGAAAGGCTGCTGGGAGCCAAGTTAAAGCACTTAAATTAAGCTGATCTTAAGGGTCAACACCGCATCTGTCAGGCAGGTGGCAATCCTACTCGATTGCACTTAAGGCAGTGGAACTGCCACAGGGAAATCTAAGCCAAGTCATGTTTAGTTCTATCAACATATCTGCTAAATGCATAAACAAGTAATCCTCATTTATACCTCATTGCCATGATCATGACATACTATAGCATCTAAATGTAACATTATGACAGCTGCTTTGTGGACCTCAAAGGGACAGAACAATCAATCTTGCAGCACAGAGGCTACCACTCAATCCACATAGGTTTTTGGGCCACTGCTAGATTGGTCAAGTCCTGTTTTTTTGAAATGAGGTTCATATGCTCATTTTCCAATCCAAATTCGTGAATTTCTTTACACTTGCCGAAGCTTGCAATACGATGTGCAAACTCCAACTGCTATATTTGGGTAGTGTGCAGCTAGACTAGGGCCATTAAAGGGACCAAAGGAGGCTGTTCAAAAAAAGGCTCAAAAGCTTCAAAATTCTTTTTTTGTGAAGTCAGAAAGAGTATAAGTGCTCCTCCTGTTTCTGCAAAAGACTTATCCAATTAGTTCCTGTACTTACTCTATAGTCCTACATTTTTTCAGTCAAGTATTTATCCAATTCTCTTTCTTGAATGTTACCATTGAATCTACTTCCACCACCCTTTCAGGGAGTGCATTCCAGGTCATAACAACTCACTGCAGAAATAAACATGTTTTCTCATGTTGCCTCTGGATCTTTTACCAATCACTTTAAATCTGTCTCCTCTAGTTACTGCCACTTCTATCATTGGAAAATGTTTCTCCTTTTAAACTCTCTCAAAACTATTCATGATTTTGAAAACCTCTATCACATCTTCTCTTTAGCTCTAAGGGGAATAATCTATTTCTCCATTCTCTCCAAATAAGGGACATCCCTCATACCAAATCTCATCTGTACCCTCTCCGAGGCCTTGACACCATTCCTAAGGTTCAAAACCCAGAATTGAACAATACTCTGGCTGAGGCCTAACCAGTGTTTTAGAAGGGCTATGTAGTAACCTTGCTCAATGAGCTCATTTGTCAACTTTTAATTTTGATGAAAACCAGTTTAGAAGAGTTGCAGATTAATGAAGCATAGAAAATTTATAGCATGATGAATGGTAAAGAGCATGGACAATAGAATCATGCCTCTCATCTCAGACATGGCAAGAATCAAGTTGTGAGCCTGATTGAACTATCTTTTCTGTTGTGGAATACAAAGAAGTACAGCAGGATTCTGGCTCCAACAGAGCGAGCTTGTAAATCACATGATGTCAAAATGATACAGGCAGCCAACTTCTGATAAAAATGATAATATCCTGTTGTACTTACTGTTATGAAGCATTATTTTATTATTTTGAGACCAAAACCCATAAATTACTAGAATAGAGCTTGGCTCAGTTGGTTGCATGCTCATGATGAATTCAAAGTTTGTGAGTTCAGGTCCCCTGTAGATTGAGCACGTAACCTGGTCTAATATTTGAGTAATGCAATGCTGCATTACAGGAGGCATGTTTTTAAACTGAGATGTTAAACCCTGGCCTTACCTGCCTGCTGTGGTGGATGTAAAATATTCAATATTTGAAGAATAGCAGCAATTTCATCTAGTGTCCTGTCCAATATCCTTCCATTATCTAGCATGACCAGAATATATTGACCTGGAGATACCATTAGTTTGCATTGGTTTTACAGCGCAATTTGGCTGAAATAGGTCAAACCAACACAAAAAAATCATGGAATTTTACATGGGGGAGAATTTTCCCCATGTTGGGCGGGCTGCGCGGGAGCGGGCGCAGGCGGATGCAGACCCGATCGCAACCCGCGATCAGGTCCGCACTGCCACTTTACGCGGGTGGGCCAATTAAGGCCCGCCCAGCGTAGTTCATGACTCCCATACTTAGCAGGAGTGGGTGGGTAGTGGCACGCGCGTTCAGACCTCTGGGTCCAATGGCAACCCAGAGCTCTATAAATGAAGGCCTGGCAGCCTTAGAAAGGCTGCTCACAATGACTGGGCAAAGGGCTCAGCAGTGGTGCAATGTGCGTGATGCAAGCCCGGAAGGTAGGCCATCAGGGCAGGCCAGGCCGGAGTGTAGGCCATCAGGGCAAGCCAGGCCAGAGGGTAGGCCATCAGGGCAGTGTGTCCCTCATTTTTCCGATGAGTGCCTAGCTGCCCTCCTGGAGGAGGTGGCAGTGCGGTGGGAGGTCCTTCTTCCAAGGGACAGGATGCAGAGGCCCCCCCACCTGACCAAACGTGGGTGGGAGGAGGTGGCCGAGAGTGTGAGCTCCCATGGTGTGGTGCGACGCACATGGCTCCAGTGCTGCAAAAGGTTCAACGACCTCCTGTGCTCAGGAAGGGTGAGTACTATGTTGCCTCAAGTCACTTAATGTCATGTCTCCCTCGCTGGGTGTGCCAGCAGATATTGCCCATGCCCAGTCCACCCTGACAGGGTTGAGCTAGGATGTGTTCTGCATCCGCAGCGTGTGTGACACTGACACCCAGAGTATAGAATGAGGTTGAAAGTCAAGGATCTGCACCTAGGCAGAGTGCTGGAACTGTGAAGCATGTCAAAGTCAGGGTGCTAACATGCTGGGAGGGGAGCTTCCAGTTGGTGGGGCACCAATCCATCTGCTGGTCTTTGCTTGTGCATCCTTGCTTAGCAAAGTTACACCTTGTGGTGCCACATGTGAAGAAGACAGCATTTGGGCAATGGGGTGCAGTCAGCCTTGGCTTGTTTGGGTGAGTGTGTGGCAGCTGTGGGGTGACGAAGAACTGGAGTCCTGCAATGTCCCACTCTGGTTGTGTTGGTAGGGATGTGATGGGAATTCAGGTGCAGGCTGGACGAATCAATGCTCCTCTCTCCTTTTCAGGAAAAGACTGCGCACAACGCATCAAAACGAATATGGACTGGCGGAGGCCAGGCCCAGTTGACCATGCTAACGACTTTCAAGCAGCAGGCCATGGATCTGGAGAGGTACCATGCCCCCAGGTCCACCAGTAGCAGTGAGGCTGGGGTGCCACGGGGAGGTATGCTTGGTGAGCACTCAGGTCACCATGTGTGTCCCAAAAGCCATGACACTGCTGAATGCTCAGGGATTGAAGTTTGCAACATGGGTTGACCATTGATTATGGAAGGATGAGCACATAATGATCCGGCATGCAAGTTGACATTGTCTGCACTGTAACTAATCAAATGTCGTTTTTCTTTGTTTCAGGATCACCGGAGCAGGTCTGGAAGGAGGAGGCAGAGGGCCCACCCCTCACCCCTGAGCCCCCGAGCAAATCCACTCACCAGCGTCACACCATTTAAGCCAAGCGCAGATACTAGCACCTCGGTGGGAATTAAATATTCGGGCACGGTGGTGACGGCGCATCACGCTCACTTGAGGTGCGGGCAGAGACAGAGAGTGCCCAGGGTGCCAGCAGTCGGAGGACTGCTGTTGACCAGGAACATGCTCAGTCAGTGGTTGATGATGTGCCTCTGTAGTCGTCCATGAGGCAGCGAATGTTGGAAGTGCAGCAGGTATGCGGGATGATCTGGCGGAGATACATGAGGCTATGCGTGGCATGGTGCCCGTGCTTGAGGAGTCCACGTGGAGCATCACCGATTAAATGAGCCTCATGGCTGAGCACCATGCTTCCACCATGGACAGTGGTGACTCTCATGGAGAGGCTCCTCCAGGAGAACAATCAGGGCTTCCTGGGGATGCATACGGACCTGCAAGCCCTCACAGTGGCATTGGCCTCAGCTGGTCAGTGCCAGTGTGGGAGATGGTTTGGACACCAAGTATCCCAGCTCAGTGCCCATCCATCTACGGTGAGCAGGGAGGTCCGAAGCGACCTCATGTCGGCGCAGCAGCTGCCTGTCATCTCTGTGGGCTCCTCTCAGGGCACTCTGAATGAGGGCAGCAGCTCCTCCACCCCTCTGCCAGTGACCGTGGCATCCAATGAGGCTGCGGTGACTGGGGAGATGGCAGCTGTGGGACTGGCCGCTCCCTCCCAGGCGGGGCCATCAAACGCTCCATAGGCCAGAGGATGTCCACCAAGGTTATCGAGGCCAACAGGACAGCAGAGTGAGCAGGCTGTCTCAGCTGCCAGTGCCGGTGAGGGGACAGCACATAGACGTAGCACCCGTAGACGTAAATTTAAGGCACCATAGGTACACCACGGGTTTCTCACTGGTGATTTTATGTTGGCCCATAGTACTTTGTGGAAGATGTGGTGTGATGTCCAACACTGGTTTTGTTTTGCTTTATGAAGTTACATTTGCTCACTTAATAAATTTTGACATATTGCCATGCCTCAGGGTGATTCCTTACTTCTGCAGGTGTACGAGAAGCCATGATCTTATGAGTGAGTTGTTTGACATTGAGCTTTATTGACAAGGGCCTTAGTTAATCTTAGTATCCAGGCAGATTTAGCACTCAGGTGTCGAATGTGGAGCCTGCAGCCCTGGCGTATGTTGAAGGTCTGTCTGTGGTGGGCTAGCTGAAGGTTCCTTGGATTAAAGCCTCCCAGGTGTCCCTGCCTCCCTGGAGTATGCCCAGGTCAGCGTCTACCCCCTTAGCGTTCCCCTGTGTGTGCTCATCCTCGGACTCACTGCTGGACTCACCGTGTGCATCCGGAACAACTGCGTCCACGTCTTCATTGTCCACTGCGTCGCACCTTTCCAGCGCCAGGTTATGGAGGGCACAACATGCAACCACTATCAGCGACACACGATCTGGGGGTATTGGAGTGCGCCCCCTGAGCAGTCCGAGCTTCAGAAACGCATCTTGAGAAGACCGATTGTTCTCTCCACCACAGCCCTTGTGGAGGCGTGGCTCCTATTGTGCCGCTGCTCAGCCTCTGTTTTTGGATGGCGGAGAGGTGTCATGAGCTACCTTTTGAGGGGATAGCCCTTGACACCCAGCAGCCATCCATCCAGCTGGGCTGGAGCACTGAAGAACCCTGGCACCTGGGAGTGTCTGAGGGTGTAGGCATCGTGGGAGCTGCCTAGGTACCTTGCACAGACTTGTAGAATCAGCATCCTGTGATCACACACTATCTGCACGTTCATGGAGTGGAAGCCCTTCCTGTTGATGAAGGCACCGGGCTCACCCACTGGCGCCTTGATGGCCACATGTGTGCAGTCGATTGCACCCTGGATGCGGGGGATCCCAGCAATCGCTGCGAGGCTTCTGGCTCGCTCCGCCTGGCTGGCCTCGTCCATGTGGTCTTGGATGAATGTGAATGCATGTCTGAACAGAGCGTCTGTCACCTGCTTGACACAAATGTGGACAGCTGATTGGGAGACTCCACAGAGATCACCTACCGACCTCTGGAAAAAGCCGGAGGCATAGAAGTTGAAGGCAGCTGTCACCTTTAGAGCCACTGGCATGAGGTGCCCACTCACACAGTTGGCGGAGATCTCAGGGCCTATCATCTGGCAGATGGAGGTCACTGTCTCCCTTGAGAGATGGAGCCTCCTTTGGCACTGGACCTCAGACATATTGAGTTAGCTGCTTCATCGCCTGTAAACCCTGGCGGCAGGATATTGCCATCTTCTGCAACCCCTTCCGTCTTGGACTTCCTGATGGCTTTGAGCCCCTTGTGCCTGCGCCTTTCTTCCCAAAGGTGGATCCCTGGAGGCTGAATACGGACTCCTGGCCTCCTCCCACTTCTGGCCCTCCTTTCTTCCTCAGAGGAGGTGCCTCCAGTGCAGAGCACAACTCCCATTCCCAGGCTAAGGGAAGGCTTCCTGAAAGCTGCGGGCCTCAGAAATGATCTATACTGTTGAGTCCTGACCAAGGCTTTTACTCCTGTCCTAGTAGCTGGTCTGAGTTTTGAAGTCTTCTTGCTTCACCCAGGCTAGTATAAGTAACTTTCACACACAAATACCTGAAACATCACATTCGCGACCCCACACACCTCTCTTATCCCACCTGTAGATGAGGTTTATACAAATGTCTCCTACCCGCCTGCCTGTTGCGCCCGTGCGACGTCCTGAAGATTGCACGGGCTGCGAAAAATCAAAATCAATTGCTGCCTCAAGGGCCTTAACTGGCCTATTAATTGATGGCGGGTGCACATCTGAACTTATAGCGCGCCTGCCTTCCAAAATATTGCGATGGCGCATGGTGATGTCGGGACGCTTGCCCGACGCCACCATGCGTTGTTTTACGCGTCCCCGCACACCAACAGGAGAATTCTGCCCATGTAATTTACGTCAAGTGTACATTGACTGTACATGATCCTTAACTTGGTTTGAAAAAGACATTACAATAGAAGCTAGCCCCACCCACAAAGCTAGTCATGCCCCAAGTTGAAATAATGAGCTTGGCAGTTTCCAATTATACTTGTTTATGGCTGCTCGAGGAGGCTAATCAAATTGAATGTTTTTTCAGACACTAGATGGCACATTTTAAGAAGTCTTTACATGTTAAAAATATTTGATTTACTAAGAAACTGACTAAGATATACCAATGCAACTAGTAAATGTATCCGTATAGTTTTCTTAAGTCATTTTCAGTAATTTAAAAGAGGGTTACTCGCAGGTGGGGGCTTAGACACGGAACAAAAATATTTATTTTATTGCGATTAAACCTATTTTCAGCTGTATTACTAAAACTGCACCAGTTTACCACTCTTATTAATTAATTAATATACTTTAATGCAAGGAAAAAAATAAAAAACAATTACATTCTATTCATAGAAGATTTTATGATTGTGATTATGTAAGTGAGGCTGAGTGGAAACTCGAACAATAACTTTACTTTGTAAAATAAACACAAATTCAAGCACAATTTGCACCCAGTTTGCCGATTGCGTCCGAAGTGTAAACTCTGGCCCTATTCTTTTATTTCTTGTCGGACGTTGCTGTATGCAGATTGGCTGCAGCTTTTCCCCACAAAACTAGACTTTCATTTTATAATAATTTATTGTGGCAAGGCACATTGGTTCACCTAACAATGCGATAAGATGTTATTGAAATATAAGCACTTGCTTGTTAATGTTCAGATTAACACATTAGCATAATGTTCCTTTTATGTTACTTTAATGAAGTGTAAATCAATTAGTCAGCTACAGACTGAACATACAAACATATAAATTAGGAGCAGGAGTAGCCACTCAGTCCTTCGAGCCTGCTCTGCCATTCACTAAGATCATGGCTGATCTGATTTCAACTTCAACTCTACATTCCCACCTACCCCCAATTACCTTTCACCCCCTTCCTTATCAAGAATCTATCTAGCTCTGCCTTAAAAATATTCAAGGACTCTGCTTTCGCCATCTTTTGAGGAATAGAGTTCCAAAGACTCACGACACTCTAAGAGAAAAAAATTCTCCTCATCTCTGTCCTAAATGGGCGACCCTTTATTTTTAAACAGTGGCCCCAGTATTAGATTCTCCCACAAGAGGAAATATCGACCCTGTCAAGACCCCTCAGGATCTTGTATGTTTCAATCAAGTCACCTCTTACTCTTCTAAACTCCACCGGATACAAGCCTAGTCTGTCCAACCTTTCCTCATAAGGCAATCCGCCCATTCCAAGTATTGGTTTAGTAACAACAAAAAGCTACTGCGGATGCTGGAAATCCAAAACAAAAACAGAATTACCTGGAAAAACTCAGCAGGTCTGGCAGCATCGGTGGAGAAGAAAAGAGTTGACGTTTCGAGTCCAACATGACCCTTCAACAGAACTGAAGTATAGTTAGGAGAGGGGTGAAATATTTCACCCCTCTCCTAACTATACTTCAGTTCTGTTGAAGGGTCATGTTGGACTCGAAACGTCAACTCTTTTCTTCTCCACCGATGCTGCCAGACCTGCTGAGTTTTTCCAGGTAATTCTGTTTTTGTATTGGTTTAGTAAACCTTCTCTGAACTGCTTCCAACACATTTACATCCTTAAATAAGGAGACCAGTACTGTACACAGTACTCTAGATGTGGTCGCACCAATGCCCTGTATAACTGAAGCATAACCTCCCTACTTGTGTATTCAATTCCCCTTGCAATAAATTATAGCTTTTTTTATTATTCATTCATGGGATGTGGACTTTGCTGGCTGGGCCAGCATTTATTGCCCATCCCTTGTTGCCCTTGACAAGGTGGTAGTGAGCAGCCTTCTTGAACTGCTGCAGCCCATGTGGTGTAGGTACACCCACAGCGCTGTTAGGAAGGGAGTTCCAAGGTTTTGACCCAGCGACAGTGAAGGAACAGCAATATATTTCCAAGTCAGGATGGTGAGTGCCTTTGAGGGGAACTTCCAGGTGGTGGTGTTCCCTATTAGCTTTCCTAAGCCTTTTGCGATTCATGCGCCAAGACACCTAGATCCCTCTGCATCTCAGAGCTCTGCAATCTCTCACCGTTTAGACAATAGGCTTCTTTTTTATTTTTCCTGCCAAAATGGACAATTTCCCACTTTCCCACATTATACTCCATTTGCCAGATCTTTTCCCACTCAATTAACCTATATAAACCCCTTTGTAGCCTCCTTGTGATGTCTTCAGATCTTACTATCCTACCTATCTTTGTGTCATTAGCAAATTTATACCCCTTCCTACTGTATGGTTACTGTTAGCGGGGGCTGTATACCACAAGTAACTTATCTTTATCATTCCTGATATCTACCCAAACTGCTTCTACATCCTGGTTTCCTGAACTTAAGTCATCCCTTTCTATTGTGCTAATACCATCATTAATTAACAGTGCCATCCCCCCACCTTTTCCTAGCTTCCTGACCTTCCTAATTGCCATGTACCCTTCAATATTCAGACCCCAGTCTATGACATCTGCAGCCATGTCTCTGTAATGGCTTTCAGATTGTACCTATTTATTTCTATTTGAGCTATCAGTTCATTTCTTTTATTTCGGATGCTACATGCATTCATATACAGAGCCTTTCATTTTGTCCTTTTATTATTTTTGTAATCTCTAGCTTTATCTGCTGATTTACTCTTAGATCTGTACTCCCTGTAACTTCTGTCCCTTCCTGTTTATCATTTCCCACATTAATACCTTTCTCTCTTGCCTTCTCCCTACTCTTTTGTTTACCACATCTTCCGAAATTTGATCCCTTGCTCCCCCTATTTAATTTAAAACCCTTTCTACTTCCTTAGCTATGTGGCTAGCTAGAACACTGGCCCCAGCAAGGTTTAGGCTTATACCGTCCCAATGGTACAGCCCCTACTTTCCCCAGTACAGGTACCAGTGCTCCACAAACCGGAACCCACTTGTCCCACAACAGTCTTTCAGCCATGCACCCAACTCTCTAATTTTATGTACCCTATGCCAATTTGCTCACGGCTCAGGTAATAATCCAGATATTACTACCTTTAAGGTTCTGCTTTCTAATTTATTGCCTAGCTCCTCATATTCTCTATGCAGAAGCTCTTTCCTAGTCTTACCCATGTCAATAGTACCTATATGGATCACGAAAACTGGATCTTCCCCCTCCCACTGTAAGTGCCTCTCCAGCCCTGAGCAGATGTCCTGAACCCTGGCATTGGGCAGGCAACACAGCCCCCTGGACTCTTGCTCTTTGCTGCAGAGAACAGTGTCAATCCCCCTATTACTAGTACATTCCTTTTTGCTCCCCCCGAACTTGAGTGGCTTCCAGTACCACAGTGCCATGGTCAGCTTACTCATCTAACCTGCAACACCTGCTCTCATCCAAACAAGCTGAGAGAACCTCTGACCTATTGGACAATTGCAAAGGCTGAGGCTCCTGCACTCCTACCCTCTAGGTACCCTTACCTGCCTCACTCGCAGTCATATCCTCCTGTCCCTGACCACTGACCAAATCAGCAGACCCAATCCTAAGGTGTGTGACTGCCTCCTGGTACAAAGCATCCAGGTAACTTTCTCCCTCCCTAATGTGTCGCAGTGTCTGCAGCTCAGCCTCCAGCTCAATGACTCTGAATCGCAGCTCCAAAGCCATAAACACTGCAGACCTGTTTGCCCTGGATCACACTGGCATCCAGGAGCTCCCACTTGCTGTAGCCTTGGAACATCACCTGCCTTGCCATCCTTATTGTGTTTTAATTAATTAATTAATTATATTATTCAATTATTTATTTTCCTTTTTTATATATTTTATTAACCTTACCACCAGTTCATATGCTATTTTGAAACTTAGGACTGGAATACACCTTAACCACTTACCAGATGCTCACCAAACAGCTAGATTCTTTCCCTGTAGTACAGTTAAGAACCAATTCCTGCAGGATGAGAAAGTTAGAAAAAGCAAAAGGAAAGGTACACCTCCTCGTTGAACTCCCTCACTCACCAAACTCCCAGGTATGTACTCAGTTCCAAAGCTGCACTCATTTGTCAAAGCTGTACTAAAGATCCTGAATTTACAGTAAACTGTTAAGATAGCAGGGTTAAGAATCTCATCATATCATTGGCAGTAATGTTTCTGGGGGCAGTGGGACCTGTACAAGGTGGACGGGTTGCACCTGAACCAGAATGGGACCAACATCCTTGTGGGGAGGTTTGCTAGTGCTGTTGGGGAGGCAGGGGGATGGGATCCTGATAGGTGGTTCAGCAGGGGGAGATGCACAGCCAAAATTAGAAGAGAGAGCAAGTGAGTCTGGAAGGCATAGGAATTATAGGCAAGTTAAGGCACAATCGAGTTTGGCAAGGTTGGATGGTATTTATTTTAATGTAAGGAGTCTGATGAATAAGGCAGATGAGTTGAGGGCACAAATTAACACATGGAAGCATGATGTCATTGCTGTCACAGAGACATAGTTGAAAGAGAGGCAGGATTGACAACTCAATATTCCAGGATATCGGGTCTTCAGGCGAGACAGGGAAGGAGGTAAAATAGGAGGGGGTATCGCAATATTGATCAAGGAATCAATTACAGGAGTAAGGAGGGGTGACATTTTAGAAGGCTCCTCAAGTGAAGCCATATGGGT
This sequence comes from Cetorhinus maximus, assembly GCF_964194155.1. Taxonomy (NCBI): domain Eukaryota; kingdom Metazoa; phylum Chordata; class Chondrichthyes; order Lamniformes; family Cetorhinidae; genus Cetorhinus; species Cetorhinus maximus. The sequence continues at coordinate 133,563,892 of NC_135879.1, read as the reverse complement.
AGAGCTGAAAAACAAAAAAGGAGCAATCACATTTCTGGGAGTGTACTATAGGCCCCCAAACAGTCAGAGAGAAATAGAAGAGCAGATGTGTAGGAAAATTTCAGAGAAGTGTAAAAATAATAGGATAGTAATAGTGGGGGATTTCAACTTCCCCAACATTAACTGGGTTAGTCATGGTGTGAGAGGTTTAGAGGGAGCAGAATTCTTAAAATGCATCCAGGAGACCTTTTTAAGCCAGTATGTAGAAGGTCCTACAAGAGAGGGGGTGGTCCTAGACTTAATTTTAGGGAATGAAGCTGGGCAAGTGGTAGAGGTATCAGTGGGGGAGCATTTTGCAGATAGTGATCATAACTCCGTTAGATTCAAGGTTGTTATGGAAAAGGTCAAGGATGGGCCAGAAATCAAAGTTCTAAATCGGGGGAAGGCCAATTTTAATAAGATCAGATCTGATTTGGCCAGAGTGGACTGGGAGCAGCTACTTTTAGGTAAATCTGCATCAGAGCATTGGGACTCATTCAAGAAGGAAATTGGGAGAGTACAGGGCCAACATATTCCAGTAAAGACAAAGGGTAGGACCAACAAATCCAGGGAACCCTGGATGTCGAGGGATATACAGGATTGGATAAACAGAAAAAGGGAGGCTTATGGCAGATACCGAGGGCTCAAAACAACGGAAGTCCTGGGGGAGTATAGAATGTGTAGGGGGGATCTTAAAAAAGAAATTGGGAGAGCAAAAAGGGGGCATGAAAATACATTGGCAGGTAAAATAAAGGAAAATCCAAAGTTATTTTACAAGTGCGTTAAGAGTAAGAGGATAACTAGGGAAAGAGTAGGGCCCATTAAAGACCATGGTGGTAATTTGCGTGTGGAGCCGGAAGACATAGGTAGGGTTCTAAATGAATACTTTGTGTCGGTGTTCACAAGTGAGAGGGACAACGTGGGTATGGATGTCAGGCAGAAGGATTGTAATACAATTAAAGAAATTAGCATAGAAAGAGAGGACGTTCTAAGTGGTCTGGCAGGCTTCGAAGAAGATGAATCTCCAGGCCCAGATGAAATGTATCCCAGGCTGTTGAGTGAGGCAAGGGAGGAGATAGCAGGGGTGCTGGAAATAATTTTCAATACCTCTCTGGCCACATGAGAGGTGCCAGAGGACTGGAGGACAGCCTATGTGTTACCATTATTCAAGAAGGGAGGAAGGGCTAAACCAGGGAACTAAAGGCCAGTCAGTCTAACCTCAGTGGTGAGGAAACTATTGGAAGCAATTCTGAAGGACAAAATTAATCTACACTTGGAGAGGCAGGGATTAAACAAGGACAGTCAGCATGATTTTGTTAAGGGGAAGTCATGTCTGACCAATTTGATTGAATTTTTCAAAGAGGTGACCAGGTATGTAGATGAGGGCAATGAATTTGATGTAGTGTACTTGGACTTCAGCAAGGCTTTTGATAAGGTCCCACATGGGAGACTGATAACGAAGGTAAGAGCCCATGGGATCCAAGGCAATTTGGCAAATTGGATCCAGAATTGGCTAAGTGGCAGGAAGCAGAGGGTGATGGTCAAGGGGTGTTTTTGTGACTGGATGTCTGTGTCCAGTGGGGTTCCACAGGGATTGGTGTTGGGTCCCTTGCTGTTTGTGGTATATATAAACGATTTAGACTTGAATGTAAGAGGGTTGATCAGTAAGTTCACGGATGACACGAAAATTGGTGAGGTGGTAAATCGTGAGGAGGATAGCCTTAGATTACAGGAGGATATAGATGGGCTGGTCAGATGGGCTGATCAGTGGCAAATGGAATTTAATCTGGATAAGTATGCGGTGATGCACTTGGGCAGGACAAACAAGGCACAGGAATACACGATGAATTGTAGGTCCCTGGGAAGTACCGAGGATCAGAGGGACCTTGGTGTGCATGTCCACTGGTCCCTTAAGGTAGCGGGACAGGTAGATAAGGTGATTAAGAAGGCATGTGGGATGCTTGCCTTTATTAGTGGAAGCATAGAATATAAGAGCAGGGAGTTTATGCTGGAATTGTATAAAACGCTGGTTAGGCCACAGCTAGTGTATTGCGTGCAGTTCTGGAATCCGCATTATAGAAGGATGTGATTGCACTAGAGAGAGTGCAGAGGAGATTTACCAGGATGTTGCCTGGGCTGGAGAGTTTTAGTTATAAGGAGAGATTTGATAAACTGGAGTTATTTTCCCTGGAGTAGAGGAGATTGAGGCGCGACATGATTGAGGAGTATAAAATTATGAGGGGCATAGATAGGGTAGACAGGAAAGAACTTTTCCCCTTGGTGGAGGGATCAATAACCAGGGGGCATGGATTTAAGGTAAGGAGCAGGAAGTTTAGAGGGATGTGAGGAAGAATTTTTTCACCCAGAGAGTGGTGGGAATCTGGAACTCTGCCTGAAAGGGTGGTAGAGGCAGAAACCTTCATAACATTTGAGAAGTATTTGGATGTGCACTTGCGATGCCATGGCATACAAGGCTCTGGGCCTAGTGCTGGAAAATGGGATTAGAATAGTTAGGCACTTGTTTGACTGCGCAGTCTCGATGGGCCGAAGGGCCTTTTTCTGTGCTGTATACCTCTATGGCTCTCTGACTCTATGACTCTATTGAATCAAAAATGTTTAGCGGTGTGTAAAGGATAAAAAAAATCACGTGTAGTATTTTGCAAATAATAGACCAACATAATGTATCTGATTTCTTGTTACAGTTCTTGATTCAGTGAAGTGATATTCCTCTGCATTATGAAGTGCAATAGATATCAGAAAATATTTATGTAAATATAAAAAGACTGCTCCAAAGAACATCAAACAAAAAGTGTTGAGGTAAAAAAAATCTGGGGTAGCAGCGGGGGGGGTTCAGGAAAATGCCTTCAGAACACCTAGAAAATAAATCCACTTGACCAAGCACAGTATATCCATTTCTATAATTGCCATTGAGTGGGTGACAGCTTCTGCTGGAATACCTACTGTAGAGAGCTGGCTGGTTTTTACTGGCCTCTTGTTGGTTGACTCCTGGGGTTTGGATAATACAGCCTGATGGTGCTATTTGGCTGCTGGCAGCTTTTGGTGGCTGGGTATGACTGACTGGGTTTGTTTTGAGGTTAGTTGATTTATTACTTTTCCCAGTCTAAATGGCTGAGCTGCTTACTGCAGGGAACAACGCTTGTAGGAACTGCATTTCTGCACAGCCTGCAATTTTATGCCCATTACAAGAAAAGACAAAAGAACCTAATATTCATTATTCTCAGATATGTTTTCTATGAGTCAGTCTTCTGCTAGAAGTGAAGGATCACAGAATTATCCTTAGTAAGGCATGAGGGGAATCTGTTTTGTATGACTTAATCTAATCGTGTTTTACAGGTCATGACCACGCATGCACATTGGAAAAGATTTTGTCTAAAACAAAAAGCCCAGATATTCTGAGGCTAGCACCAGTGGTGCAAAAGTTGGGAAATTGGACCAATGGCCATGCTTAACTGCTTCATGGCATCCATGATTTCAAAACAAGTCATCTTCAGTGTGTAAATGAAGTTGCACTGCTGGCGTTGTCAGGCCCCTTGTGTTGATTTTTTATTAAAAAGAGGTCCCTTGCCAGAAATTCCAACTGTGGAATTGTGAGTGCCCTCAGTGTGCTGCTCACAAGTTTAGCAAAATGCTGATGGATCCTTCAGGCTATCTTGCTGAAATAGGCCTCTGATCAGTAGATGCATATTTTGTGCCTGTTTTCTGTTCAACATGGACTAAATATTACTTAATAGGCAACTAATACACTAAACTACAGAAAGTTGTTCCCAATTAGCTTCTTCACACAAGTGAAAACCTAACACTGCGCTTACACATTACACCACACTCTTCGTAGAATTGTAGAATTGTGATTGAAGTCCAAAGCTCCTCCTGACTGTAACAAGACCTCTTCTCCCTGCTTCACCAGGGTGAATCTCCCACTGTCGTTTTAAACAAAGTCCCCTTCAGGTAACCCTTTGAGCATATTTAAATAGATTTCCAGTTGCAAAGTACCCTCTGGTGCTTCTGTGGTCCTTAACTCTTCACAATCCCTGTTTCCTTGAACATGGGTTCCGTCCTCACCAGCTCTCCACTTGGTGGTTAATCCAAAAGTAGTCTCTGTCTTCTGCTTGGCATAGCAGCACCTGTTGTGCAAAACTCTTGGTCTGACTGCCTCTGAGAATCTACTTCTACAAGTACCAAGAACAGCTGCCTTTCCTTTTGTGTTCAGGTTTTAAAACCTGCACCTTACTTTCAATAATTTTCAACCTTGGCCTCCATCTCCATGGCAACCAGGTCATTTGGGCTTGTCTCCGGGCAGACTTCATATGAAGTCACATGCCCCTCTTCACTCCTCTATTTTGCGTTGAATTGAAGGACACAATTTAAAACATAACCATCTCATAACATCCAGTGGTCATAGCAGTATTATGTGGGGTAAAGAAGAGGGAATACAAGAAGGTCTAAATTGGGCTTGCAGCCCATGTGTGTAAATACACAGTGTGGTAAATGATGTTGGTGAGCTACAGGCACAAGTGGACACATGGGGACTATGAGAATGGATTTTCATCCTCGAGGCGGGTGTCGGGAGTCGGAAAAATTCCTGGCTTGGCCCACCTGTCTTTGGGAAAGTGCCAGGACAGACGGGATTTTCATCGTGGGGGTGGGGATGCGGACTGCAGTTGGGCCAGCCAAGCCGGGAATGAATTCAGAGGCAGCGTCAGGGCCTGCTGGGTGCCGAGGTCGGCCGTTTAAAAAGCCCACCTCGGTGCTGTGAAATTTCATCCCAGTTGTTTTTTATTCATTCATGGGATGTGGGCTTCATTGGTTGGACCAGCATTTATTGCCCATCCTTAATTGCCCTTGAGAAGGTGGTCATGAGCCGCCTTCTTGAGTTGCTGCAATCCATATGATGTAGGAAACGTGCCCGTGATACGTTAATTGCTGACAGGTTCCAAGAAGAGTAAAGTTAAGTGAGGGAATATGGCCACATCTCTCGTCGCCCTCAATGCCATTTCCTTTCATCTCAGGGGATGTCAACCCACTTGCAGTGAGAATGAGTCCGGCATTCACACTTGTGCGCTCTGGCCTCATGAATCGCCAGGCCAGAGTCTTTGCTTTGATCCATGGGGCCCCATGACTGAGCTCACTCTGGGAACTGAGAGTCCACTTAGGAACAAGAGCAATGCGAGAGAAGACTTGAAGCCTTCGCCGCCATCTAATGATGCAAACACTGCTGCAGCTAGGGATCTCCTCCTCCCGTGTATGTCTTGTCTCCTGCCACTACCACTGAGGAGACACAAATGTCGCTAGAATATCAATGCTGATGAGCTGCCCTCACAAAATGGTGCTCTTTGAGGAAGAAGGGTTAGAAATGCTGACATCACACGCTTCCAATAAAGATTTAAACACATCTCCCTGACATCACACAAGGGTGCGGAGAGTAATTCAAGAGAGATTGACATCACAAGAATGTGAAACTCACTGTGGGATACTGTTGCTGAGTGGGAGGATGACTAAATCTTGACATATGAGGGTTCCAAAGTACAAAATCACAATGCCTTCAGTTGACAGGAACATTCACATAATCATCAAATGTATACACAAAAGTGCAATTTCTTTATATGTCTAGCACGCCCGTGACCCAAAAGTGACATCAATTTTTCTTAACTTTCCTAACTCTACTGCTACTCCTGGGTGCAGCCCCAACATCTGCAGCAGAGGTGGAGGCAGCCTGCTGACTGCTATGTCCTGATTTCTGCAATGACCTTGGCGGACATCCTCTGGTGCCCCAAGGCCTGAAAGGTCCTGGCCTGATAAGGGCCACCTGCTGAGGGAAAGAAGTGCCCTCGGCGGCCTGAGAAGCTGGAGTGGATGAAGTCACAGGCAGAGGGGGCTGTGAGCGGCTGCACATGCTTAGAGTGTCCTGAGAGGAGGCCCCTGGGGTGTCTGGCTGCTGCTCATCCTCCTTTTGGGTGCCTGAGGGCCTCGCCCTGACTCCTGCAGGAGATGGCACACCTGGAGGTGGTGGGAGGGGGGCGTCAAGGTGCCTCATCCCCATGTTGCCTACATCTTGATGATGCTCACCAGGTTGTGTGGCTATGGAGCACCAATCTGGCAAGACCTGCTGGACCAAGGTCTCCATGGTGGTTGCCAGTCTTCCCATGGTGACCTCAAGGTGCTCACGTGTTGGAGCCACGTCATCAGATAGAATGCAGATGGATTCCTCCATTGTTCACTCTGGTCTGCTGAGTGACTGTCAAATCTCTGCCTGATGTTCCGCTGCCTGTCGTTGCATCTCCAGCATTGAGTTGGTGGCCGCTTCCAGAGGCTCATCATCTGACTCGGTCTGAGTGAGTGACTGGTGTCCAGCAACCTCCAAGTGCCAGAGACCTGGGCTGTCCCTGCCTCCGACTGATGTGGGGATATGTCAGTGAGGTGTTCTCCAGAAAGTGAGCCCGAGCCTCACCTACAGCTGTGCCCCACTGACGTGTGTCTCTGAGCTGGTGGAGGATGTGTGTGAGTGCTGTGACGGATCTTCCGGAGCTTCCTCTTCGGACATGGTCTGGGGGTTCACACAGGTGCTGGACTGGCTTGGGGGCCTCAATTTGCTGGTGCCTAGAAAATAGAAAATAGAGTTTCATTTAATGAGCATGAGGTAAATAAAAACGCATGTGACTCACTGTGATTGTCAGGATTTGACGAAGTGATGGAGCTGTGATCTGTACTGACCTGGGAGAGGCCAATCTCCCCTTCCCCTCAGGAGCGATTCCTATCCTCCCCAGCCAGCTCAGCTGAAGCCTCCTCAAACTCACTGAGGGTGATGGTGTCAGCCGTCCCTCTGCTGGTCTGCGCTCTCTCAGGCCTGTTGTGCACCAGCTTACCCTGTATGAAGAAGAAAGAAAGGCGTGCGATGAGAAGGGGTGGAGGAAATGTTGGGTAAGATGCATGTCCTCTGTGTGTGGTGAGCTCTCCCCAGAAGGGCTACAGGATGGAGTGTGAGCAATATGTTAGATGGGGTGGTGGTGATGTGAAAGTCTCGGTGAGAGAACGAGTGTTGATATGTGCCCCCTGCTAATGGTTGAGTGAGATCCCTGAAGAGAGCAGCCATTTGAGTGTATGTTGCCATGTTGGAGGTTTGATATTGGAGGGAGTTGAAGGATGACTTACCTCATGGAGCGGATGAGATCATCCGTCCCCTTCCTGCACTGGATGGCATTTTGGGCACAGGTGCCAGCTGCGCTGACCTGCTCCACGATGGTCTCCCAGGCCGGAGAGGTGAGGCTGCTGCGCTTCCTTCAGCCACCCCTGGGACAGAGCACTAGGCTGTGCGCCTGCACCCCTCTGATCAAGGCGGGGAGGGTCTGGTGGGTGAAGTGGGGTGCTGCCTTCTTTTTGAGACTCTCAGCCTTCTTCTTACGGCTGCAAGACATCTCTGGTGGGCTGGAATGAGTGAGATTATGCATTGGACTGGCCTTTAAACATGGTGCCCGGGCCTTCAGACCCGCCAGCTGACAGTGAGCAGACGAATCAGCTCCCGACCCACCAAGTGATTCAGGCTGATATGCGCCTTTGCATAATTAATGATCCTCCAAGTGCAGAATTGGGTGCAAGTTCCTGTCATTCCAGCCAGCGGTGTGGGGGCTGCTGAAACCACACGCCACCTCACTTAGTCTCATTAATGGAAAATTCCACCCGATAACATCCAGGAACAACACTAACAGTCACTTGGACAAGTGTGGATTAATTAAGGAAAGCCAGCAAGGATTTATTAAAGGCAAATCATGTTTAACTAACTTGATTGAGTTTTTTGAGGAAGTAACAGAGATGGTTGATGCCATGTACGTAGACATCCGAAAGGCATTTAATAAAGTGCCACATAATAAGCTTGTCAGCAAGGTTGCAGCCCGTGGAATAAAAGTGGCAGTATGGATCCAAAGTTGGCTGAGTGACAGGAACCAGAGAAGATGGGTCGCCAGCACCTTCTGAAGGGCAATGAGAGATGGTTATTTTTTGGGCTGGAGGAAGTTCCTCACGTTTGGTGCTCGGATCATTGCTTTTCATCATGTATATTAATATCTTGGACTTTGGTGTACAGGACACTTTTTCAAAATTTGCAGACACCAAGAAACTTGGAACTATTGTGAACTGTGAGAGGAATGGTGATAGACTTCAAGAGGACATAATAAAAATAAAATGCTGGAAAAGCTCAGCAGTCTGGCAACATCTGTGGAGACAGGCAGAGTTAATGTTTCAAGTCCAGAGAAACAGAGTTAACATTTTGATTCCAGAACCAAGAGGACATAGACAGGTTGGTGGATTGGGGGATTTGTGGCAGAGGAAATTTAAGGCAGAGAATTGCAAGTGACCATCCTGAAGAAGAGTTATATTGGACTTGAAACATTGGGCAGAATTTTACGTCATGCGGGTGGGCGCGTGCCCAACCTGAACAGACGTGAAATAGCGCAAGGTGACGTCTGGCGAGTGTCCTGATGTCATCCCACACGCGAACAATCTTCAGGTCTGCGGGCGCATGTGAGTGTTAGAGCCGCGCCTGCCAACAATTAAAAGGCCACTTAAGGCCATTAAAAAGGCAATTGATAGTGATGTTATGTTGACTGTGCGATTTCGTGCTCGTCACACGAACAAAATGGGCAGGTAGGCAACCCATTTTTAATGAAACCTCATCCAAGGGCAGGATAAAAAGGGTCAGCAGCATTGTCATTGTGAGTAATGAGGAGTTTAGGAGATGGTTTGTTGCTGGTTGCTTATTTGAACTGGACAGCATCATTTCTGTTCTGGACTGCATTCTTAGCATTTCCAGGCTTCATTACAGGACTCATTGGTATCTCCAAGGCCCCCAGAGGTTTCAGACAGTGTGGACTCTTCCAGGTACCAGACAGCCTTCCGTTACCCTGGCAATGGGGATTGTGGTCTCTGCTGGTGGCAACTCCTCTGAGGAGGAAGCGAGGGGCAGAAGGGAGAGGAGGCCAGGTGTCCCAATGCAGCTCCAGGGGAGGGACCTGTGGGAGGAGAGGCGCAGACACAACGGGGGCAGGGCCAGCAGGTAGTCCAAGGTGAAAGAGGCCGCAGAAGATGCCACTATCCTGCTGCCAGGGTTTACAGGCAGCGGTGCAGCTCCTTCAGCATGTCTGTTGTGCAATGCTGAAGGAAGGCTCCACCTCTCCAGGGAGACTGTGGCTTCCATTTGTCAGATGATTGGGCCTGAGATTTGCTCTGACTGTGTGGGTGGACACCCCATGCCAGTGGCTCTGAAGGTCACAGTGACCCTCAACTTCTATGCCTCCAGCTCTTTTCAGGGGTCAGTGGGGATCTGTGTGGAGTCTCCCAATCAGCTGTCCACAGTTGTGTCAAGCTGAACCTTGTTCAGGTGGGTAAGGACATTTATTCACTTCAGTACCGTCGAGGCCAGTCAGGAGCGAGCCCGAGGGCTTGCAGCGATTGCTGGGTTCCCCCGCATCCAGGATGCAATTGACTGCACACATGTGGACATCAAGGTGCCAGTGGGTGAGCCGGTGCTTTCATCAACAGGAAGGGATTCCACACGTGCAGATAGTATGTGATCACAGGATGCAGATTCTGCAAGTCTGTGCAAGTACCCAGGCAGCTCCCATGACACTTACATCCTCAGACACTCCCAGATGCCAGGGGTCTTCAGTGCTCCAGCCTGACTGGATGGATGGCTGCTGGATGACAAGGGTTATCCGTTGAAGAGGTGGCTCATGACGCCTCTCCACCACCCAAGAACAGAGGCAGAGCAGCATTATAATAGGAGTCATGCCTCCGCAAGGGCGGTGATAGAGAGGGCCATAGGTCTTCTCAAGATGCACTTCCTATACCTGGACCATTCAGGAGAAGCACTACAATACCCCCCATTGTGGGTGTCTCTGATAGTGGTTACATGCTGCGCTCTCCACAATCTGGTACTGGCAAGGAGGGACCCACTGGAGGAAGAGGATCTTGAGGCAGCTTCACAGGCCACAGAGGATGAATTCAGTGGTGAGTCAAAAGAGCAGCACGGTGAGGAGAATGCTGAGGACATGGAGGCTGAACTTAGTAACCTCCAGGGAGGCAGGGACACCAGGGATGCCTTGATCCAACACTCCTTCAGCTCGGCTGCCAAAGATCTGACTCCACCTCATGCCAGGGCTGCCACCTCCATCTCGGATGTCTGAAATGACCCTTTCCTTTGAACCCAAAGTCCACTTAGTGCCTGTGCAACAAAGTTTAGAGCCACTCAAATCCAGCATGATCTGGCATGCCCTGCACCTATAAAGCAAGTGAAGCATACTCAGGTCATTAAGACAAAAGCAAAATTTGTATCATGTTGGCACTCACGTCAAATGAACATAACAATATAAGGTGTTAATGATCACACCAGTAAACATTAACAAAACATAGCAGAACAGAAGATCACCCATGAACAGTCTCTCTTGTGCTAATGGTGCCTTAAACTTACGTTTGCGAGTGCTGCGTCTTGTGGTGCCCCCCCCTCGCTGGCAGCGGCATTGGAGACAGCTGCTCACTCTGCTGTCCTGTTGGCCTTGATGACCTTGGTGGTCGTCCTCTGGCCAATGGAAGCTGTGCTGGCTCCACCTGGGAGGGAGCGGCGTCTCCCCAGTCATCGCAGCCTCATCAGATGTCACGGTCATTGGCAGAGAGGCGGAGGAGCTGCTGCCATCATCCAGAGCACCCGGAGAAGAGCCCACAGAGATGACAAGCTGCTCATGTGCCAACGTGAGGTCACTTGAGACCTCCCTGCTTGCCATTGATGGACGGGCCCCTAGCTGGGATACTGCTAGAAATCTGAAACAAAGACAAAAATTGCTGGATAAACTCAGCAGGTCTGAGAGCATCTGTGGAGAGAAAGACAGAGTTAACGTTTCAACTCCAGGTGACTCTTCTTCAGAACTAAGGAGATGTAGAAATGTGGCAAAATATATACTGTTTAAGGAGGGTGGGACAGATGAAGCTGGATAGAAGACCAGTGATAGGTGGAGGCAAAGGAGAGATTGCAAAAGATGACAAGTGGAAATCCTGTCGGAGAGAAGTGCAGTATTTCTTCAACGTAGGCATTCCTGGAAGAGAAGTGGTAGCGAATTAAACACTAAGATAAAAGCAAAATACTGCGGATGATGGAAATCTGAAACAAAAACAAAAGTTGCTGGAAAAGCTCAGCAGGTCTAACAGCATCTGTGGAGAGAAAGACAGAGTTAATGTTTTGAGTCCAGATCACATTTCTACTTCTCTTTAGTTCTGATGAAGAGTCATCTGGACTCGAAACGTTAACTTTGTCTTTCTCTCCACAGATGCTGTCAGACCTGCTGAATTTTTCCAGCAATTTTTGTTTTTGTTTCAGATTTCCTGCATCCGCAGTATTTTGCTTTTATCTTATAGAGTCATAGAGTCATAGAAGCACAAAAAAATGCCCTTCGGCCCATCAAGTCTGCACCAGTCAGGCAAGTACCTAAGTATTCAAATCCCATTTTCCAGAACTAGGTCCATAGCCTTGTATGCCATGGCATCACAAGTGCACATCCAAATATTCTTCAATGTTATGAGGGTTTCTGCCCCCTAATGGACGACTCCAGAGGCTTATCGTCTGCCTTTGAATCAGCATCGTCCTGATCTCCAGCAGTCCTCCACTGACTGCCGGCGTCCTGGACACTCTCTGCCTCTGCCTGCTCCTCAAACGAGTGTGAAGTGCCGTCACCGCTATGCAGCGACATTTTAGCTGATGATCTAATGCCCATTGAGGTGCTGGTATCTGTGCTGGTGCTTGGTGCAGAGAGGGGGTATGACGCAGGTGCATCTAAAGCCCAGTGGTCCTCTGGCCTCAAGGGTGGTTCTTCGAGGTCCTGTGCTCATGGGCGAGCTGACAATTCTAGGGGAAAACAACAACTTTAGTTTAAGTAATCACACTGTCACTGTACATGCCAGATGCCCTGGTGAGACCATGGAGATCCGCATCGTGGTGCCATCATCTTTCAATGATCAATGGGGACTCAAGGTTTGAGGCTCCTGTTAATGATGAGACTGCGCAAGAATATTTGCAGAATTGGACACGCTCAATTTTGTGTACTGCACTCTTATCCTCATCAGAAACCCCTGCCTCTCCACGATCGGCTGACCCAGGTAGGTGGCGGCACTCCAGCTCCAAGGCATCCATCTCGTACCTCGGCAGAATGTGGAGGTTTGGCGTCCTCTGCCTGTCTTAGTTCTTTTGTTGATGTTATGGCTTCTCTTCTCCTGAAATGACAGAGGGGCAATAGATTTGTCCACCTGCAGTGCCATTGCAGCCTGGCAAACCTCCACCCCAAGACACCCTGTAGGGCACATGTGAGTCATGGCCCTCAACCGCAAGGCACTCAGGCCAAGAAGCCAGGGCTCACCCCCTTGGCCAGCTCCGGCATCATTGACAGTTGGCACTCAGACACTAACACTCCTGAGTTCCATTAGGGGGACAGCCAGCCCTTACACCTCTCCACACTGATCCATGCCAACCCAGTCCTCACCCTTGCCAAACACAGAAGGTCGGTGAACCTTTTGTGACACTGCACCCATGTGTGCCGCACAACGTCATGGCCACTGACCTCAGCTGCCACCTCCTCCCAGACTTTTTTTGTCTGATGTAGTGGCCTCCTCCTGCCATCCATGGGTACTATAGTGTCCCACCTGACACCAACATTAGCGTGTAAAATTAAAGCGCATGGGATTGGGGGTAGTGTATTGAGATGGATGGAAAACTGGTTGGCAACAGGAAACAAAGAGTAGGAATAAACGGGTCTTTTTCCGAATGGCAGGCAGTGACAGTGGGGTACCGCAGGAATTGGTGCTGGGACCCCAGCTATTCACAATATATATTAATGATTTAGATGAGGGAGCTAAATGTAATATCTCCAAATTTGCAGATGACACAAAGCTGGGTGGGAGGGTGAGCTGTGAGGAGGATGCAGAAATGCTTCAGAGTGATTTGGACAAGCTGAATGAGTAGGCAAATGCATGGCAGATGCAGTATAATGTGAATAAATGTGAGGTTATCCACTTTGGTAGCAAAAACAGGAAGGCAGATTATTATCTGAATGACTATAAATTGAGAGAGGGGAATGTGCAACGAGACCTGGGTGTCCTCGTACACCAGTCGCTGAAGGTAAGCATGCAGGTGCAGCAGGCGGGAAAGAAGGCAAATGGTATGTTGGCCTTCATAGCGAGAGGGTTTGAGTACAGGAGCAGGGATGTCTTGCTGCAATTATACAGGGCCTTGGTGAGACCACGCCTGGAATATTGTGTGCAGTTTTGGTCTCCTTATCTGAGGAAGGATGTTCTTGCTATAGAGGGAGTGCAGCGAAGGTTTACCAGACCGATTCCTGGGATGGCGGGACTGACATATGAGGAGAGATTGAGTTGGTTAGGATTATATTTGCTGGAGTTCAGAAGAATAAGGGGGGATCTCACAGAAACCTATAAAATTCTAACAGGACTAGACTGGGTAGATGCAGGAAGGATGTTCCCGATGGTGGGGGAGTCCAGAACCAGGGGTCACAGTCTGAGGATACAGGGTAGACCATTTAGGACTGAGATGGGGAGAAATTTCTTCACCCAGTGAGTGGTGAGCCTGTGAAATTCGCTACCACAGAAAGTAGTTGAGGCCAAAACATTGTATGTTTTCAAGAAGGAGTTAGGAGCTCTTGGGGCGAAAGGGAGCAAAGGGCATGGGGAGAAAGCGGGAGCAGGCTATTGAGTTGGATGATAAGCCATGATCATAATGAATGGCGGAGCAGGCTCGAAGGGCCGAATAGCCTACTCCTGCTCCTACTCCTGCTCCTATTTTCTATGTTTCTATGTTTCTGCGTTTCAACCTCCTCCACAAGAACCATGAGGCACTCATTCGAAAAACGAGGGGCTGAGTGCCCACCTGACTTGTCCTCCCGCCTGACACCTCCAGCCGCTGGTGAGGCCATTGTTCGAATGAAATGGTTTCCTGGACAGACTCCAAAGATTCTGCCCTGGCAGCCTTCAGGGAGCTGCCTCTGGTGGTTTTAAAGCCCCCGCCGGGTCACCATTGGACCCAGTGCCTGACAGGTTCCCGTCCCCACCCGGCCCTTCCCAATCATCGAAAAGACACGTTTCGCGCTGGGTGGAGCTTAATTGGCTGCCCAGCATGAATCCACGTTTGCAATGAGACTGCGGCCAGGAGCGGATTCCACATCCGCGTCCGCTCCCGCCAACTTGGCGTGCACGCCAAGGGTGAAATTCAGACCATTAACTCTGTTTCTCTCTGCATAGATGCTGCCAGACCAGCTAAGGTTTTCCAACACTTTCTGTTTTTATTTCACTGCAAAGTGATACATTTTGTTAGGAAGAATGAAGAAAGGCAATATAAACTAAAGGTCATTATTCTAAAGGGGTGTAGAAACTGAGAAAAAAGCACATGGGATCCTACTCATCGCACTATTCCTAGCCTCTGACCTGCTCTTGTAGCCACAGTATTTATATGGCTAGTCCAGTTCAGTTTCTGGTCAATGGTAACCCTGAGGATTTTGATACCGGGGGATTCAGTGATGGTAATGCCATTGAACACCAAGGGGTGATGGTTGGATTCTCTCTTGTTGGGGATGGTCATTGCCTGACACCTGTGTGGTGCGAATGTTACTTGCCACTTGTCAGCCCAAGCCTGGATATTGTCCAGGCCTTGCTGCATTTGGACACAGACTTCTTCAGTACTTGAGGAGTCATGAATGGTGCTGCACATTGTGCAATCATCAGCGAGCATCCCCACTTCTGACCTTATGATGGTAGGAAGGTTGATGAAACAGCTGAAAATGGTTGGCCCGAGGACACCTCCCTGAGGAACTCCTGCAGTGATGTCCAGGAGCTGAGCTGACTGACCTCCGACAACCACAGCCATCTTCCTTTGTGCTAGGTATAACTCCAACCAGCGGAGAGTTTTCTCCCTGATTCCCATTGGTTCCAGTTTTGCTATGGCTCCTTGATGCCACACTCGGTCAAATGCTGCCTTGATGTCAAGGGCAGTCATTCTCACCTCAACTCAGGAGTTCAGTCTTTTGTCCATGTTTGAAAAAAAGGCTGTAATGAGTTCAGGAGCTGATTGGCTCTGGCGGAACCCAAACTGGGCGTCAGTGAACATTGCTAAACAAGTGCCGGTTGATAGCAATGTTGATGACCCCTTCCATTACTTTACTGATGATGGAGAGTAGACTGATGGGGAGGTAATTAGCTGGGTTGGATTTGTCCTGCTTTTTGTGTACAGGACATACCTGGGCAATTTTCCACATAGCCGGGTAGATGCCAGTGTTGTAGCTGTACTGGAACAGCTTGGCTAGGGGCGCCGCGAGTTCTGGAGCATAAGTCTTCAGTACTATTGCCAGAATATTGTCAGGGCCCATAGCCTTTGTTGTATCCAGTGCCTTCAGCTGTTTGTCGATAACATGTGGAGTGAATCAAATTAGCTGAAGACTGGCATCTGTGATGCTGGGGACCTCCGGAGGATGCCGAGATGGATCATCCACTCGGCACTTCTGACTGAAGATTGTAGCAAACACTTCAGCCTTATCTTTTACACTGATGCGCTGAGCTCCTCCATCATTGAGAATGGGGATATTTGTGGAGCCTCCTCCTCCAGTGATTTGTTTAATTGTCCACCACCATTCAAACTGGATATGGCAGGACTGCAGTGCTCAGACCTGATCCATTAGTTGTGGGATTACTTAGCTGTCTATCACTTGCTGCTTATGCTGTTTGGCACGCAAGTAGTTCTGTGTTATAGCTTCACCAGGTTAACACCTCATTTTTAAAGTATGCCTGGTGTTGCTCCTGGCATGCCCTCCTGCACTCTTCATTGAACCAGCGTTGATCCCCTGGCTTTATGGTAATGGTAGAGTGGAGGATATGCCAGGCCATGAGGTTACAGATTGTGGTTGAGTACAATTCTGCTGCTGCTGTTGGCTCACAGCGTCTCATGGATGCCCAGTCTTGAGTTGCTAGATTTGTTTGAAATCTATCCCATTTAGCCTGGTGGTAGTACCACACAACACGATGTAGGGTATCCTCAATGTTAAGATGGGACTTGGTCTCCACAACGACTGTGTGGTGGTCACTCCAATCGATACTGTCATGGGAGGATGAACCTGTGGCAGGCAGGTTGGCAAGGATGAGGTCAAGTATGTCTTTCCCTCTTGTTGGTTCCCACACCACCTGTCGCAGACCCAGGCTAGCAGCTATGTCCTTTAGTCAGTAGTGGTGCTACTGAGCCACTCTTGGTGGTGGACATTGAAGTCCCCCCACCAGAGTACATTCTGCACCCTTGCCACCCTCAGTGCATCCTCTAAATGGTGTTCAACATGGAGGAGTGCTGATTCATCAGCTGAGGGCAGGAAGTATGTGGTAATCAGCAGGAGGTTTCCTTGCCCATGTTTGACCTGATGCTAGTAAGGAGACTTTGCAGAGTCGACAGGGCTGAGGTTGCCTTTTTATCCCCCCTTCTATCCCATTTTCTGCCCATATTTTTCCCCACCATTGCCCCACTCCATCCCCTACAGGGCCATCTGTTACTTGTTCCATGTTGTACTTTCACACAATGCTACTCTTGTTCTGCTATTATCACATTCTGCTATCTTACCTTTATGCCACTATCAGCACCTTTTTTTAGCACTAACCACTACCATTAACACTCCCTTTGTCCTTTAGTTCATGGCATCTTTGTCAACCCCTCCTGTGCCCCCACCTATTGGCCTTCTATCCAGCTTCACCTGCCCTATCCCCCTTAAACATTGTAAATTTCATCACATTTCCACTTCTCTTCAGCTCTGAAGAAAGGTCATATGGACTTGAAATGTTAACTCTGTTTCTCTCTCCACAGATGCTGCTAGACCTGCTGAGTTTTTCCAGCATTTTCTGTTTTTGTTTCAGATTTCTAGCATCTGCAGTATTTTGCTTTTATCTGAGATTGCCGTTGTCGATTCCGGTCCCTAGGTTGTTGCCAGGTGATCCGTCAGTTTTCATTCCTTTTCTTGTGACTTTGTAGCAGTTTGATACAACTGAGTGGCTTGCTAGGCCATTTCAGACGGCATTTAAGAGTCAAACACATTGCTGTGGGTCTGGAGTCACACGTAGGCTAGACCAGGTAAGGACAACAGATTTCCTTCCCTAAAGGACTTTAGTGATCAGATGAGCTTTTACAACAATTGACAATGGTTTCATGGTCATCATCAGACTTTTAATTCCAAATTTTTATTGGATTCAAATTCCACCGTCTGCTGTGGTGGGATTCGAACCTGGGTCCCCAGAGGATTACCCTGGGTTTCTGGATTACTTGTCCAGTGACAATGCCACTATCCCTGAGCCACTATTAAATCCCAGTGGGGTCAGCAATTATTGGTCTCAGGTGGCTTGTTAATGAGCCTAATTGACATCCCACCAACATCTGGCAGGATTCCCGTTCCAGGCCCTTCACACAGCCCCCTAAATTAGGGTCAGTTTTCCCAATGCTGGGAATCAGAAGTGGGTAGTCCCGTCCCATTTCTCAGCTGCCCGTCATTAGGCCCAGCCATGATTGAGGGTTTCAGTAGCAAATGGTCTAAGATGGAACAGAGACAGGCAATGGTGATATTTATGATGGAGCCTATATGGCATTGGAAACTCAGCTAAGAGTAAACAGGATGGAAAGTTGGCAAATAGATGAGAAAGTAGTGTGGGTAGGGGATGAAATCTCTGGTGCGGAAATGGGTTTTGTGGCACGGCAGGAGATAATGATATCCCCCCACTCCCCACTCTTGCAACAATGTAACCTCTGACCCCCCCCAATCAGCAATGCCATGAGAGATTCTCAAGTACATATAGAAAATTATGTTCAGTATGTGTTTTGTCTGTCGAACTTAAGCATCATATTGTAGTGTATGCAAATTTATATGTATTACATATATAGATTCCTTGTAGCTGATTGGTTCCAATTTCATATTATGATAACAACACAAATAAGATCCGAAGGGCCAAGAAACACACATGTCAAATGAGGGAAGTGTGTCAGAAAACTACCAATGAGGAACCCCTGAGAAACTATGCAAGCAATGAATCAAACATAAGCCATCAACATCATTTACTAACAAACTAAAGGAAAGAAAGAAGCCTATTAAATCACTCCAAATGTGTTATGAAAATCTTTTGGCTGACATCTTTGTTTTTTTCAGTTACTGAAGTGTATAGAGCTGAAAGTAAGTAAATTGGATGAACACTTAAAAATCACAGATGTCACAAGAAAACAATTAATAATAACTGTATAATCGTTTGTGTCCTTGGGTGTCTTTATTAATGCTTATGGTCAGAGACCTGATGACGCTTGGGAGTTCAGAGGTTAAATTTGAGGCTGAACCTGCTGTTGGTGACAATTTTCCTGCACTTTTCAGCCAATTTTTCTGCTCTGGGGCATGACCATTGGGTTTGTGTTGCCCCCACCAAAGGGTTTCCCATCTGTGCATTCAGGATGTGATTTTTATCTGTCCCTAGGACTAGAAGGTTTCCATCCCAGGGTTCAAAGGAAGTGGATAAGAACATTGGAAATGCCTGAACTATAAATGTCCAAAGTTTTCTTGATTCACGAAACATTCCTTCAGATTGGAAAATTGCCATATGTCATTCTGTTATTTAAGAAAGATGAGAGAGGGAAATCAAGCTATTATACACCAGTTAACATAACACCTGCTGTTGGGAAATTGCTAGATTCTATGGTTAAGGATAGATTGACTGAGTATCTTGAAAATTTTCATCTGATCAGAGAGACCCAGCATGGAATTGTAGAAGGTAGGTCATGCCTGATTGAATTTTTTGAACAGGTGACTAGGGTAATGGACAGGGGAATTTCTATGGATCTTATTTATATATATTTATAGAAGGCATTCGATAAAGTCCTTTGTAAGAGATTGCTATCTAAAGTTGAAACCTATGGAATTAAAGACAAATTATTGACTTGGTTAGGAAATTCTCTGAAGGGAAGAGTGTTGCGAAATATACCTTTAAAAACTGTATTTTCTTTTAAAATTTGGAAGGAGATTGCATTATTTGGACACTTGAACTTTTAAAAAATCTCACCTTGGACTGTGAGCAAGCATGCCTGTTCCAAGAAATCACCTGACCTGCATGGCACTTGAGGCAGAGAGGTGTTTGTCTATTTGAATTGCAATCACTTTAATGGCAGGAAAAAGAAAACTGTTTAAAGGCAAAGACCTGGTGATTTATTGAAAATCACCCGGCGAAGGAGCTTTATGTTTTGAACTTGTTTTTTTGAACTCAGTTGGAAATGAACTGAGAAAGTGAAGCTGCCCAGCTCACACTCTCCTTGTCTTGCCTGAAATAGAGTGGTTATCAAATATCCAGCTAGGAATCCTCACCTCTGTGGAACTTGCCTCTCTTTGGAAACCCAAGAGGCTGACACTAGAAGAATTGATACAGCTCAATTTTCCTCCATGGCTGAAGCTCCATAGGTGAGAACCACTAGGCATATACTGGAACTAGCGATCGTCTTCACACAAGGGAGCTCCAGATTGACAGCGATCAAAGCACTGTGAACTTCATCCTTGTTTTATAAAGTCTTTTCTTCAATTGTGCATTTCTGCAGAGACCCTGTTAGTCCTGTGTGTGTGTGTATGTGTGTGTGTATGCACGGGTGTACGCACGTGTGTGTGTATATGTGTGTGTGTGTGTGTGTGTGTTATGATCAAAGTAGATGTTAACTGCTGAGCAAATCTAATCCCAGAGGGAAACTTGACTTACAGGCCACATCCTTTATTTTGTATTCTGAAAACTGGATGAAAACTTACTGATCTCAGCAGCAAGAACTCCAGTAACAGTTTTGAGATTTTAAAAATTAAATGTAAAAGTTTTATTAACAAAAAGAAGAGAAAACTTACACACACAAGATGACAGTTACACAGTTAAAATTAGTCTTACAAAACATTCCCCCAAAGACACCCTACTGGGTCAGACCCACAAGTAACCACCTGCCAGGCAACACTCCCTAACAGATGTTTAACTATAAAAATCTAGTAATATTACCCAAGACAAATGGCTGTAGCTATACTAAAGGCATACCACATGACCTCTTAAACTCTCTTCCACTCTGCTGTGGAAATCCAAGACTTCTGAACAAGACTGATTTTTTCAGCCCAAGATCTTTCTTGCTTGACTGGATGGCTGACTCAAACTGTATCTTCTCCCAACCTAAAGCTGTTTCCAGGAGATCTTCCTCAAACAGCCAATAGCCAACAGCCCACAGTACCTCTAAAATACCTTTCTCGCCCTTTCACCTCAGGTTCCATTTTTTTCACACCTCTTTGAAACTCGAATCCTTCCAAATATAAAATTTTTCATGTTTCTCTTTTGTCTCTGCTTTCAGGTCAATAAAATGTAATATACCCTCTTCTGTTTACCCATGGAACTTCTGCAAGATGCAAAAATGTTTCTTGTTACCTCTGACTTCCCTTTGATATTCAAACAAACTCTCAACTTATCTAAAAATGCAAATGTTAGATCCAACCTATTTACCTCAAACCCACCATAATATCTTATTATAAATGCACACCTAATACCTCCTTTCATGCCTTAACTCCTTAGACCATCTGTCTCTAGTACCTTTCCCCCAGCTTAAATCATTTACACACACAGACACAGACACACAGACTTCTTCATCAATAACACAATATCCCCAAAAATATTTTTAAAAATAACATCCATTCTCACTGTGTATGTGTGTGTATGTGTGTGTGTGTATGTGTTTGTGTGTGTTTGTGCGTGTGTGTGTGAGTGTGTGCGTGCTGGGGAATTTTAAGAGGTATAGGTAGTTACACTTCCAAGTTACAAATTATGTTTAAACCAATTCTTGCAACTTGTTTTAAAAAAGAAGTTTCATTTTATAATACATCAATCATTCTGAGTTAATTGAAAGAAGCCTGGTTAAAGTCTTTTATTCAGGGTCTAACAGTAGTGAAGATAAAGCATTGGCCATTTGGTGAGTAACTTAAACTTTTAAACTAACGATGTGACCCGTGGAATAGTGGGGCTAGATAAACTGCGCACTCCTCTCATCCCAGCCGTAACAAGAGACAAAGTAAGGATAATGGGAAGGTGCTCTAATTGCTAGGATATGACTAGTAGTGCCCCACTCAGGTCTGTGCCAGGACCTCAACTATTCACTGCATTTATTGAAATGTTAGATGATGGGATAGAGAGCCACGTATCCAAGTTTACCAATAACTTAGGGGAGAATTTTTAGCTCGTCTCACACCCGACCCGACCGAGTGTAAAATGACGCACGATGACGTTGGGTGAGCATCCCGACGTTATCGTGCACTCGCGCGATATTTCGGTCACCGGGCGCGCGCCTGAGTCGGTAACGCACCCCCTAACAATTAAAAGGCCTATTAAGGCCACTAAAAAGGTAATGGAAAAAAATTTTTTGCTGCCTTTAGGAAACCTCATCCACTTTCCAACAGCAAATAAAAATAAAATAAAAATTTTAAAATTTCATTAATAACATGTCCCTGCTCATGTGACAGAGCCACATGAGGGGACATGTTTTATAACATTTATAACATTTTAGAAATCTTTAATTTTTATTTTGAAAAATGTTCATCTCCCTGAGGCAGCTCTGTGCCTCAGGGAGCTTTTCCAGCGCACACCTGCACTCATGTGTGAAGCTCACGCTTACCCTCCTCCCACCCTCACACAGGCAGCGCTGCCGCGCACGACTCACACTAGGCGGGCCTTAATTGGCCCGCCAGCGTGAAATCGCAGTCTGGCCCCAATCGCGGGCGGCGGTCAGCTTCCCCACTGCCCCTGCCCGACCCCACCAAGCCCCGCTGACGACGGAAAAATCCTCCCCATAAAGATAGAAGACATTGTAAACAGTGCAAGTGGAAGCATAAAAGTACAAAGCGATAACAATAGGTAAGTGAATGGATTTCAATGTAGGCAAGTGTGAAGTCATCCACTTTGGAAATAAAAAGGATCAAACAAAATATTTTCTAAATGGTGAAAAGCTAGAAACAGTTGAGATCCAAAGAGACTTAGGGGTAGAAATCATGCTACAATGATGTAAAGCCCTGTCTAGATCACACCTGGATATTGTGATCCCCAGTTCTGGGCACCCTATCTTAGGAAGCATATGTTGGCCTTGGAGAGAGTGCAACAAAGATTGACTAGAATGACATCTGGATCCCAAAGGTTCAATTATAAGGAGAGAGTGCACAAACTTGGGTTGCATTCACTGGAATTTAGAAGATTATGGAATGATTTGATTGACGTTGTCAAGATATTAAGGGGAACAAATAGGGTAGATAGAGAGAAACTATTTCCTCTGGGTTGGGTGTGTACGATTAGGGGTCATAGTTGAAAAATTGGAGCCAAACCTTTTAGAAGTGAAATTAGGAAACACTTCTACATACAAAAGATGGTAGAAATTTGGAATTCTCTTCCACAAATGGAAATTGATGCAGGAACAACTGTTAATTTTAAACGTGAGATTGATAGAATTTTGTTAGTCAAAGGTATTAAGGGATACGAGGCAAAGGTAGGTATGTGGAGTTAGGTTGGTGGTCAACAATAATCTCATTGAATGGTGGAACAGGTTTGAAGGGCTAAATGATCTACTGCAGTCCTATGTTCTTAAATGCCTATTCTTTTAAGTGGTACTGCATTAATGAAGATATGCCAAGGTGATCAATAGGCAGAAGCATAGGAAGAGGTGGTCATCAAAGTAAAAACAATCTTCTTTATTGGTAATGGAAAAAAAATCAGAAAGTTTTGTTTCTGGACTGAGAAAGAGTTCTGACAAAAGTGTACCCATTTAATGGAAAGAAGTGCCTGTACAATCTATGCACTAAACATTTAGCCCATACAACATGGTACAACATCACATAATCTGAAAAGCACCACATTTGAGACTCCCACTAAGAAAGGCACTTAAAGAGGCATACAAGTTAGTGGATGACAAGCATCTACTCTTACCATGGACAAGCACTGGAGAAATAAATGTTAAAACAGGGACACAAAATTTGAACAGATAAATAAACTAGTTGCACTTTCATTGGAACGTTCATATTTATTGTCGAAGGTGTATCTTCTTAGGCAGCCCCTTGGGATTGAGGATGACTTGCCCCCACTCTGATTCAATGGGTTCTGAAATGGCTGATAAGGCCAATGTTCAATCAGCATACTCCACAACAGGTGGGGCAAGTGGTGCTTGAAGAGTTGGGTAGATGGTCTGTTTGGAAGTTTGTGCGCTCTCTCCGAGACCTCAACTTGGCTTCTGCACATTTGTGATGAAGTCTCTAAATGTGCTCAGTGCCTTCCCAAATGAGCCTTATCCAGTCTGGTCAGTCACAAGCCAGAGTTGCCTATGAGTCGGCTGGTATGTTTGACCTTTTCAGGCATGCTTTGAGGATGCCCTGAAGCATTTCCTCTGTCCCCCTGAGAGTCTCCTGCTGCTACCGAGTTCCAAGTAGAGCAGTTGCTTCAGGAGTCTGGTGTCAGGCACACGAACGACATGTTCCACCCAGAGGAGCTGGATTTGAGTGATTAGCGCCTCAATGCTTGGCAAGCTGGCTTGGGAGCGGAAGCTGCTGTTGGACCACCTTTTTTGCCACTCGATTTGGAAGATGATGTGAAGGCACTGCTGGTGGTACTTCTCCAGTACTTTGATGTGCCCGCTGTAGGTCATCCATGTCTCAGAAGCATAAAGGAGTGCGGGGAATCGTTGCTGCTCGATAAACCATTAATGGTGCAATTGAACGCAATTTTTCATGGCCTGTCCAACCTTATGGTTGGCGGACGGGCCAATGGGCCAGGTGCCTTTATATTTTTGATGAAACCTCATCCAAGGGTGGGATACAATCTCCATCAGGAAATAAAATAAAAAGAAATATCTGGGGACAGCATTTTTATGAGGTATGCTTTCAGGTGCTTGATTGTGCTGCCTGGGCAGTTTTTTTGTGCTTTATTTTACTATTTGCAGGTTTGCAGCTCCCTGAGGCAGCTATCTGCCTTCAGGGAGGTCTCTTGAAGTGCTCACCCGCACCCACAGTGACATCGTCGCCTGCCCTCTTCCCAACCCCACCCCGGCAGTGCACAGCTTTTCAGCGTGCATTTCATGCTGGCTGGCCATTAATTGGTCAGCCAGTGTGAAATCACGGTTAGGGGCCGATTGCGATCGGGGCCCGTTTCCCAGCCATAAGACCATAAGACCATAAGACATAGGAGCAGAAATTAGGCCATTCGGCCCATCAAGTCTGCTCTGCCATTCAATCATGGCTGATAAGTTTCTCAACCCCATTCTCCCGCCTTCTCCCCGTAACCTTTGATCCCCTTACCAATTAAGAACCTATCTATCTCGGTCTTAAATACACTCAATGACCTGGCCTCCACAGCCTTCTGTGGCAATGAATTCCATAGATTCACCACTCTCTGGCTAAAGAAGTTTCTCCTCATCTCTGCTCTAAAAGGTCTTCCCTTTACTCTGAGGCTGTGCCCTTGGGTCCTAGTCTCTCCTACTAATGGAAACATCTTCCCCACATCCACTCTATCCAGGCCTTTCAGTATTCTGTAAGTTTCAATCAGATCCCCCCTCATCCTTCTAAACTCCATCGATTATAGACCCAGAGTCCTCAAACGTTCCTCATATGTTAAGCCTTTCATTCCTGGGTTCGTTCTCGTGAACCTCCTCTGGACCCTCTCCAGGGCCAGCACACCCTTCCTGAGATACGGGGCCCAAAATTGCTCACAATATTCTAAATGTGGTCTGACCAGAGCCTTATAAAGCCTCAGCAGCACATCCCTGCTTTTATGTTCTTGTCCTCTCGAAATAAATGCCAACATTGCATTTGCCTTCTTAACTACTGACTCAACCTGCAAGTTAACCTTAAGAGAATCCTGGACTAGGACTCCCAAGTCCCTTTGCACTCCAGACTTCTGAATTCTCTCCCGATTTAGAAAATAGTCTATGCCTCTATTCTTCCTACCAAAGTGCATGACCTCACACTTCCACACGTTGTATTCCATCTGCCACTTCTTTGCCCATTCTCCTAACCTGTCCAAATCCTTCTGCAGCCTCCCCGCCTCCTCAATACTACCTGTCCCTCCACCTATCTTTGTATCATCTGCAAACTTAGCCAGGATGCCCTCAGTTCCTTCACCTAGATCATTAATGTATAAAGTGAAAAGTTCTCAACACTGACCCCTGCGGAACTCCACTAGTCACCGGCCGCCATCCTGAGAAGGACCCCCTTATTCCCACTCTCTGCCTGCTGCCAGACAGCCAATCTTCTATCCATGCTGGTACCTTGCCTCTAACACCATGGGCTCTTATCTTACTGAGCAGCCTCCTGTGCGGCACCTTGTCAAAGGCCTTCTGGAAGTCCAAGTAGATAACATCCATTGGCTCTCCTTTGTCTAACCTACTCATTACCTGCTCAAAGAATTCTAACAGATTTATCAGGCATGACCTCCCCTTGGTGAAACCACGCTGACTTTTCCCTATTTTACCATGCACTTCCAAGTATTCTGAAATCTCATCCTTAATAATGAACTCTAAAATCTTACCAACGACTGAGGTCAGGCTAATCGGCCTGTTATTTCCCGTCTCTTGCCTCACTCCCTTCTTTAAACAGGGGGGTTACATTAGCGATCTTCTAGTCCTCTGGGACCCTCCCTGACTCCAGTGATTCCTGAAAGATCGCCACTAACGCCTCCACTATCTCTTCAGCTATCTCCTTCAGAACTCTGGGGTGTAATCCATCTGGTCCAGGTAATTTATCCACCTTCAGACCTTTCAGTTTTCCTAGCACCTTCTCCTTGGTAATGGCCACCATACTCACCTCTGCCCCCCGACTCTCTTCAAATTTGGGGATGTCACTCGTGTCTTCCACCGTGAAGACTGGCGCAAAGTACCTATTCAGTTCCTCCGCCATTTCTTTGTTGCCCACTACTACTTCTCCAGCGTCATTTTCCAGCGGCCCAATGTCCACTTTTGCCTCTCTCTTACCCTTTATATATCTAAAAAAACTCTTGCAATCTTCTTTTATATTACTGGCTAGTTTACCCTCATATTTAATCTTCTCCCTCCTTATTTCTTTTTTAGTTGTCCTCTGTTGGTCTTTGTAGGCTTCCCAATCCCCTGGTTTCCCACTGCTCTTCGCCGCATTGTATGCTTTCTCTTTAGCTTTTATGCTGTCCCTGACTTCCCTTGTCAGCTATGGTTGCCTCGTCCTCCCTTTAGTATGCTTCTTCTTCCTAGGGATGAATTTTTGCTGTGTCTCCCAAATTACTCCCAGAAACTCCTGCCACTGCTGTTCCACTGTCTTTCCTGCTAGGCTCATCTCCCAGTCAATTCTGGCCAGCTCCTCCCTCATGCCTCTGTAGTTGCCTTTATTCAACTGAATACTGTTACATCTGATTCCAGCTTTTTCCTCTCAAATTGCAGGGTAAATTCTATCATATTATGGTTACTTCCTCCTAAGGGTTCCTTCACCTTAAGCTCCCTTATCAAATCTGCCTCATTACACATCACTAAATCTAGAATTGCCTGTTCCCTAGTGGGCTCCACCACAAGCTGCTCCAAAAAGCCATCTCGTAGACATTCCACAAATTCCTTTTCTTGGGATCCACTACCAACCTGATTTTCCCAGTTTATCTGCATATTGAAATCCCCCGTGATCACTGTAACCTTGCCTTTCTTACACACCTTTTCTATCTCCTGGTGTATCTTGTGCCCCACATCCTGACTACTGTTCGGAGGCCTGTACATAACTCCCATTATGGTTTTTTTACCTTTGCGGTTCCTCAACTCTTACCCACACAGATTCTACATCATCTGACCCTACATCATTTCTTGCTATCGATTTAATTTCATTTCTTACTAACAAAGCAACCCCACCCCCTCTGCCAACCTGCCTATCTTTTCGATAGGATGTATATCCTTGGATAGTTAGCTCCCAGTCCTGATCCCCTTGCAGCCATGTCTCCGTGATGCCCACCACATCATACCTGCCAATTTCAATCTGTGCCACAAGCTCATTTACCTTATTTCGTATACTGTGTGCATTCAGATACAACACCTTCAGTCCTGTATTTCCCATCCCCTTTCTCATTGTCGTCCCTTTATCTGATGTACTTGAAGTTAGATTCCTAGCCCTTTCCAAACACTCTGTCCTATTTTGTGTTCTGGAGACTTTAATAGCCTCTCCTGGGCTCTCCTTTCTTTTCAGTTTTTTCATAATTTTCCATGACGTTGAATCCACCCCCCCACATGCTAACCTGCTGCTTTGTTTCCCATTAGTCATATTTCTTGGAGCTTTACCCTTCCCTCCCGCCCCCCCCACTTTCTAGTTTAAAGTCCTGTTGACTCCTGACCTGCTGATTGCGGAAGCCCAATAAGGGAAAAATTTAGGCCCATGACTTTAGCCTCTGGTTTGAGATTCAGGTCTTCAAATACTCTTCTCTTTAATCGGCTGAAGTCTGAACTGGCACATTAGAAGCAATAATGAATTTCATCATCTATGCCTGCCTTCATCAAGAGGAGATTCCCAAGATAAGGAAAATGGTCCAAATATTCCAGGATCTCGCCATTGATTTTAATTGCCTGGGGGAGGCGTTTTGCTGTGGTAGCTGGTTGGAAGAGGATTTTCGTTTTCTGGGTGTTTAATAAAAGGCCTATTTTCTCATATGCTTCAGAGAAGGAGTCAACAATGGCCTGAAGCTCAGTTTCTGAGTGGGTGCACATACATACTGAATGCTGAAGCTACATACTGAAGCTCTATGATTAAGGTTGGAGTCATTTAGTTTTGGATTGAAGGCAGTGTGGGTTGAACAGTTTCCTGTATCCCTCATCTGGGAAGAACAGCACATGCAATGGGATCTCAGGGATGCTGTGATTGTGACTATATTCAAGAAGGGAGACAAGTCTGATTGTTGTAATGACAGAGGATTATCCCTGGCATCTGGCACAGGGAAGATCATTGCAACAAGGATCCTCCTCAACTGCTTCCTCCCACAGGCCGAGGAACTCCTTCCAAGTCTCAGTGCCATTTGTGCCCGTTGAGAGGGACCACTGTGTGGCAAATTCAAACAAAGTGCAAGGAACAGCACCAATTGCTATGCATGGCCTCTTTTGATGTCACAAAAGCCTTTGACTCTGTCAATTGCGCAGGCTTATGGAGTATCCTCCTCAAATCTGGCTGCCCTCAGAAATTTTTCACTATCCTCTGTCTACCCAACAATGACATGCAAGTTGTGATCCTCACCAATGGAACTACCACAAACCCTATCTCAGTGAAATTGGGTCAAACAAGGTTGTCATTGCACCAACTCTCTTCTCTGTTTTCCTCATTGCAATACCACATTTTACCTCCAGCAAATTACCCATAGGCAGGGAAATAATCTACAGACAGGAGGCATATATTAATATTGCAAGTGCTGAGATGATACATTTATATTCTCTAGCACAACCTGCTTATTCCACTTTTCCAGATTTGTGTCCCGAGAATTGGGAGCTGATTTTTGCGTTCTTAATTCCCCATGTGCATCATTGGTTATCAGACAGAGTGTTTTGTTAATGGGGCTAGATAAGCATAGAAGGAGCAACAGGCCGTATAATGCAGGATCACAAGTGCAGCTTTTATGTGAAAGTCCTGTCAGTCAATGATTCAAAAAAGCGCAAGAGGAGAGAGAGTAGCAGAAGCCACTCTGTGGCTCGATAGCAAACCAACTGCATTCTGAGCAAAAGCAGTGTGATGTCACAGGGAAACAGGTAAGCGATTCATGGGTGAGTATTTTTCTCATCTATTTTCCAGCACCTTGGGTAATTTATTCGTAATTTTAAGGTTTTTATTTGTAGTAAGGTTTACTGGCAGTAGTATAGCTTATTAGCAGTAGAACAGTTTATTAATTATAAAATAATTAAGAAAATAAATTAATTGACACACAATAAGGATGGAAGGGTAGCTGATATGTTGTAGCTGCAGTATGTGGGAATGATGGACAGCAGTGTGATCTAAAGTAACCACATCCACAGTAAGTATCTGAGGCTGAAGGAGCTTCAGCTCAGAGTCAATGAGCTGGAGGTTGAGCTACGTATGCTGCGATGCATCAGGGTGAGGGAAAGTTACCTGGACACTTTGTTCCAGAAGACAGGCCTGCCCCTTAGGTTCGGGTCATCTGATTTGGCCAGTGGTCAGGGACAGGAGGGTGTGACTACAAGTGAGGCAGGGATGGGGGTAGAGAAGATAGAAGTGGGGAAGCCTCAGCCCTTGCAATTGTCCAACAGGTTTGAGGTTCTTTCAGCTTGTATGGATAAGAACAGGGGCTGCAGGTTGGATGACCAAGCTCACCATGGCAGCGTGGTGCAGGAAGCCATTCAAGTAGAGGGAATTAATAGGAATGTAGTGGTATTAGGGAACAGCATAGTGTCTGCAGCTGAGGGCAGGAATCATGCCTGCCCATTGCCAGAGTTTGGGACATCTGCTCAGGGCTGGAGAGGAAAGAGGTGGGAGGGGAGGACTCAATTGTCGTGGTCCACATGAGTACCAATGACATAGGTAGGACTAGGAAAGAGAACTAGGGAGCACGAGCAGCTAGGGGCTGAATTAAAAAGCAGAACCTCAAAGGTAATCATCTCTGGATTACCTCTAGATTATTACCTAAACCATGAGAAAATTGGTGTAGGGTAAATAAGATTATAGAGGTGAATGTATGGCTCAAAAATTGGTGTGGGAGAAATGGGTTTCCATTCATGCGGCACTGACACCAGTACTGGGGAAAGTGGGAGCTGTACCATTGGGACTGCTTTCACATGAACCATGCTAGAACTAGTGTTCTGGAAAGTCATATAACTAGAGTGGTAGAGAGGGCTTTAAATTAAATAGTGGGAGAAGGGATCGTGTGAGAGGAGATGTAGTAAATCAAAGGGAAATAACAAGGTAATAGACCAGAGTAGCGATCCGGATAATGATAACCCAGAGAGTCGTAGGAACGGACAGAGCATACAATCTTAAGGGTACACCAGCAGATAAGGCCAGAGATTGCAAAAAAGGTAAAAAGACAGAGTTAAAGGCTTTGTATCAGAATGTGTGCAGCATTCATAACAAAATGGATGACTTGTGAGCACAAGTAGAAAACATGTACATAATATGATAGCCACTACAGAGACATGGTTGCAAGGTGACCAAGGAAGGGACCTGAATATTGAAGGGTATTTGACATTTCGAAAAGACAGGAAGCTAGGAAAAGGTAGTGGGGTAGTTCTGTTAATTAAGGAATGCCATTAGTACAGTACTGAGAGGTGACCTTAGCTTGAAAGAGGATGATGGAGAAACAATTTGGGTAGATTTATGAAATAGGAAAGGGAAGAGGTCGCTTGTGGGAGTACTTTATTGGCCCCCTAACAGTAGTTACACTGTAGGACAGAGTATAAAGGAAGAAATAAATGGGCATGTAAGAAAGGTACTACAATAATCATGGATGCCTTTAACCCACGTGTAGATTGTACAAATCAGATTGGAAAAGGTAGCCTGGAAAATGAGTTCATAGACTGTATGCAGGACAATTTCTTAGAGCAGTACATTCTACGGCCAACCAGGGAGCAAGCTATTCTAGATCTAGTAATGAGAATGAGGCAGGATTAATCAATAACCTCATGGTAAAGTAGTCACCAAGCAACAGCAATCATAACATGATAAAATTTCACATTCAGTTTGAAGAGAAGACTAGTGCTTTAGACCTAAATAAAGGTAAATACAGGGGTATGAAGGCAGAGTTAACTAAAGTGAACTGGGAAACTAGGTGAAAAGATAAGATGGTAGAGACTCAGTGGCAGACTTTTAAGGAGATATTTAATAACTCAGCAAAGATTTATCCCTGTGTGAAAGAAAGATTTCTTCAGAAGGCTGCATCATCCATGGCTAAATAAGAAAGTTAAGGATAGTACCAAATTGAATGAAACACTACACAAATCTGCAAAGATTAGAGGTAGGTCAGAAGGTTGGACAGATTTTAAGAACCAGCAAAGAATGACTAAAAAATAACAAAAAGTGAGAAAGTAGAGTTTGAGAGAAAGCTTGTTTGTAATATAAAAACAGATAGTAAAAGTTTCTAAAAGTGTTCAAATAGGAAGAGAGTAACTAAAACTACTGTTGGTCCTCTAGAGAGTGAGCCCAGGGAATGGAAAGCAAAACAATGGCAGAGGCTTTGAACAGGTATTTTGTGTCTGTCTTTACTGTTGAGGAATAGAAAACTTCCCAAAGATACTTGAAAATGAAGAGGTGAAAGGGAAGGAGGAATTTAGAACAATTGCCATCACCAGGGAAGAGGTGTTGGGAAAATGATTAGACCTAAAGGCGGACAAGTCTCCAGGACCAGATGACCTGTATCCTAGGGTACTAACAGGAATGGCAGCAGAGATAGCAGGTGCTTTTGTTATAATGTTCCAAAATTCCTTAGATTCTGCAAGGGTCCCAGTGGATTGGAAAATATTCAAGAAAGGAGGGAGACAGAAAGCAGGAAACCGTAGGCCAGTTAGCCTAACATCTATCATAGGGAAATTGCTAGAATCCATTATTTTGGAAATTATAGCAGGATACTTAGAAACTCATAATGGGGTCAGGCAGAGTCAACATGGTTTTGTGAAAGGGAAATCATGTTTAACTAATTTATTAGAGTTTTTTGAGGAAGTAACAAGCAAGGTAGGTAAAGGGGAATTTTTGATTTCCAGAAAGCATTTGATAAGGTGCCACATCACACAAGAATGGAGCATATGGTGTAGGGGGTAACATATTAGCTTTGATAAAGGATTGGTTAGCTAACAGGAAATAGAGAGTAGGGATAAATGGGTCTTTTTTGGGTTGGCAAGCTGTAACTAGTGGAATGCCACAGGATCAGTGCTGAGGCCTCATCTATTTTCTGTCTATATCAATGACTTGGATGAAGGGACCCAATGTATGGTAGCTAAATTTGCCAATGATACCAAGATAAGAAGGAAAGTAAGCTGTCAAGAGCAGGAAAAGAGTCTACAAAGGGATATAGGTTGGTAAGTGAGTCAGCAAAAAATTGGCAGATGGAGCATAATGTGGGAAAATGTGAACTTGTCCGCTTTGACAGGAAGAATAGAAAAGCAGGATACTATTTAAATGGAGAGAGACTGCCGAACTCGGTGGTACAGTGGGATCTGGGTGTCCTGGTTCATGAATCACAAAAAGTTAGAATGCAGGTACAGCAAGTGATTAGGGTGGCCAATGGAATGTTGTCATTCATTGCAAGGGGAATGGAATATAAAAGTAGGGAAGTTTTACTGCAGCTGTTTAGAGCCTTGGTAAGACCACATCTGGAGTACTGTGTACAGTTTTGGTCTCCATACTTGAAAAAAGATATAAGTGCATTAGAAGCAGTTCAGAGGAGGTTCACTCGACTCATTCCTGGGATGAGGGGCTTATCTTCTGAGCAAAGGTTGAACAGTTTGGGTGTATACCATTGGAGTTTAGAAGAATGAGAGGTGACCTTATTGAAACATATAAAAGCCTGAGGGGGCTTGACAGGGTGGATACAGGGTGGTTGTTTCCTTTTGTGGGAGAGACTAGAGGACATTGTTTAAGAATAAGAGGTCTCCATTTTATGAGTGAGACGAGGAGAATTTTTTTTTTCTCAGAGTGTTGTTAGTCTGTGAAATTCTCTTCCCCAGAAAGCAGTGGAGGCTGGATCATTGACTTTATCCAAGGCTGAGTTAGAAAGATTTTTGTTAGACGAGGGAGCCAAGGGTTATGCGGGGGTTGGGGGTGGGGGGGGGGGGGGGGGGCGACAGGAAAGCAGAGTTGAGGCCACAACCAGTCCAGCTATGATCTTATTGAATGGTGGAGCAGGCTGGAAGGACTGAATGGCTCACTCCTACTCCTAAGACCTATGTTCATATGTTCCAATGATTAACACATCAGTATTTTTGGCTGCAGCATCGGCCTAGCACATTTCACCTTCCTCATTTATCTTCCACTCCTCTTCCAAGGCTGCAGAGTGACCTTCCTGGTGTACTAGATAAATGAGTTCCCATTTTTAAACTGCATTATGCAGGATACAACAGACAGCATTTCCAATTGACATTATCATAGCCCTATCAGCATATTTAGGATGGGTATGCTTGCTGTGTCCAAATTAAAATTGTAGGTGGTCAGATAGAGACAGTGAAGGGTTAAATAAATGCCACACTCCATTTTATTGCCACTGCCTGATTTTACCAAGCAGAGCGAGTTAAAATTGGGGCCAATTTCAATATGCAATCGTATGTTTCATTAGTATTTGGCTAAAGACATGTGCCTCATTGTACCTTTTGTCAGTTATTGTTTGGGTTCCTGACTGGTGTCTGGAGGCATCTGTGCAGTTTGCCTGTTCCTACCAAACAGTGTTGGGACAGGGGAAGGAGAATTTGAAGGAGAAATGAAGATACCACGGCTATTGTTGTGTATCGCCCATTCACCTGCATTACCTGATTCCATCTGTACGTTGATGGAATGAAAGTCTTTTCTATTCATATAGGCCAATGAGCCACAAATAGAACCACAAAATGTTACAGTACCAAAGGAGGTTGTTCAGCCCATTGTGTTTTTAATGGCATTTTGGTAAAAGAATTCAATATTAAACCTACGGCCGAGTCTCTCCCCAAAATACTTTCTCTGCTTCAAAGATTAATACGATTTTCCCTTCAAAGAAACATTGGCCCCAGTCTCAACACTGTGACAAAGCATTCCATTCTCCAACAACCCTCTGTATTTCCCCCTATTTTCTTCATATCAGTTTTAAATTGATAGGCCCAAATCAGTGGCTCCCCAACTAGAGGATATAATCTTTCCATGTTCACTCTGTTAAAACTCATTATTTATTAAACTTTCTTTAAACAATTCTGTTCTAGTGGAAATAGTCCCAGCATCTCAAGCCTTTCCTCTTAACTAGTTTTCCATTCCTGGCATCATCCTGGTAAATCTGTGCTGTACACTCACAATGGTTTTAATGTCCTTTTTATATCGGGGCACCTAAAATTGCACACAGTACTCTAAACATGGCCCAACAGTTATTTTGTTCAAATTTGTCATTACATTTTACAGTTATAGTCTTTGCTCCTATTTATAAAAGCCAAAATACTGGTCTCTTTTATGATTTTATCTACTTGCACTAGCACTTTTGGGGAAGCATGTATTTGAACTACAGATGTCTCAGCTCATCCATCCATGCTCATCAGCATCTTTCCATTCTATCTTTACTCCTAGTCATTGTTATTCTCTTGGGATGAAACTGTCTATTTCTACACTGTCAGATGATTTTAATGCTGTGCTCCTGTACCAATTTCAAACCATCTATATATGCTATCAATCCTTTCACAGTCCAAGTATGCCAAGTGATCAAATATGTGGGTCATCCACGAGGCCCTGTACTTTAGGAAATCCAGCCACCTGTGAAAGTGCTATTCACTCCTGAGATTGGAAAAGTAACTGTTGGCCTGGTAAACAAGACTTCTGTGGCTTGCTTGACTCGTCTGTGGATCCAAAACTGATTAATTTGCAAATGTCATAGCGATGACATGAAAGGATCCTATTGCTTAAAGGTTTATGCTGTTTGGCATACAAATAGTCGCTCTGTAGTACAAAACTTGAGAATTGCAGAAAAAAAGACATTTTGTTGAAGCTTTTCATCTTGCACTCATCAGGACAATCTCAAGAATACCAAATGTCAGGGGAAGCAACAGCTTTATATTGTATGAGAAGAGAGTGCTGATTGGTTGGCAAGTAGGCTTTGAATGGTAGAGGTGTTGCCATGGAAAATGCATCAATTAATGGTGACTGACAATGCCACACATTGTTTGAAATTTTAAAACAGGCAGCTTGACTCTGATTGATCAAGGCATTGCCCCGAGGAATAAACCAGCAAATGGCTGTCACTTATTTTGTTTAGCTCAAAAAGGCACAATGTGTGTACATGTTCTTTCTGTCTGCAAAGAACAAGGCCCTGTGTATTCATATATGTAGCTTCCAGTACACGCAAATGCACCACACTGTGAGCCCAAATGACAATATTAAATTGGTTGTCAGCAGAAATTTTAGCACACTGAGGATTATCTAGCAAATGTTGTCCAATTGCAGAATTACATCTAAAGTTGGAGACTGTGTTTTGAGTTTTGTAAGCACGGGCCGTACCCTGCCTGTTATGAACAGCGGCTGGGACATGCAGTTTGATATGATCCGCCAGTCTTTGGGGCATACAGCCTACATCCCTAGCATTACACTAGTACTGAAATCCATATACCACATTACTCATTTGTGTGATAGGCAGAAAGTCTTTTTGGCATGACGGCAGCATCCAGTTAGTGGCGAACCCAACTCGTGTTGCTACTGCATAGTAGGAGCGTGAAACAGCGAGCTTCACCTGTTGCTCAAATTTTCGAGATACCTTTCCCTTCCAGGGTAACCTGAGGTAGACTGGGCACTTTTCAGGGCCAAAAGTGACAGCCTTAGGCCTGCTCATGAGTTTGCATGCTATACAGTACAAAATGATTTGATCAGGGTAACCATTATCCCACAGGGTGTCTTTGATGTGCCCTATTTCAGCATCAAGCTTGCATGGTGAGCAAATGGCTCGGCAGGAGTGGATGACCGCAAACTGGTTTCACGACGGCGTAAAACCGATTTTTGGCCTTCTCGCCATATTTTCCGCTCACGCCACCATACACGCCCACTGGCAATAGGAGCAGAAGATTCCACCCCTGGATTGTATCAGCCCCTGCTTGGCACTTCTACACCATCAGAGCTCACACTTCCACAGCATCAGAGCCCCAGCTTTGAGTCGGATCTGGATCTTCAACGGGAACGCAGGTCCAGGAGAGGGAAGTGGCGGGAGTGTGAGTCAGAGAACATTGTAGGTGGGACCCGCCATGGTCGAGGCGACGCCTCAGCCAGAAGTCCATTGAATTGCGGCAGGACCGGAAGACTGCGGTGGCAGGTGGGTGCAGAAAGTCCCGCAAGGGAGTGGGAGGTTCAGCGAGAGGGTGTGTTGAGGAGAGGGAGAGGCCACAACTCAAAGGTTGGAGAGAGGGAGAGGTTGCAACCCAGAGGTCAGGAGTCGGGGGGGAGGGGGGGCGACCACCACTCAGGGAGTGGGGAAAGGCCACTCCAAAATGGCGCCAATCAGGTCACGTGGGAAACAACATTAAAACCAATTTCACGATGTTCACAATATTATAGGCCCCATTAACTTACTGACGTTAAAGCGAAACAATGTTAAACGGGGTGACCTTAAGCGAGGACTTACTGTATTTCAGGCTGTTGCTTGACTAGTCTGTGGGACAGCTGTCTCAATTGTGGCACACAACACTTCATTTATTAAGTTTCCCAAGAAAAGGTTCTGCAATATTTCTCCCTGCTCCATTCTATTTACTGTTACATTAGTAAACCTGGACTGATTGATTGTTGTGAATATCTAGTTTATAATTCATATGTTTTAGAATGTAACTCCTGTGTTGCTGAGAAAAGACATTTTGTCGAAGCTTTTTGTCTTGCACTCATCAGGATAATCGCAAGAATACCAACATCAGGGGAAGCAACGACTTTATACTATTTCAACACAAACTCATGAACGGGCCTTAAGGCCTGAAAAGTGCCCAGTCTACCTCAGATTACCCTGGAAGGGCAAGATATCTAAAAAATTTGAGCAACAGATGAAGTTGGTGTTTCACACTGCTACTGTGCAGTAGCAACACAAGTGATAGTCACCACTAACAAGATGCTACCATCAAGCCAATAAGACTATCACATAAATGATAATGTTGTATATGAATTTCTGTGCCAGTGTGATGCTAAGTATGTAGACCATATGTCTCAAAGACTGGCAGGTCGAAACAAACAGCATGTCCCTTCTGCTGTTTGCAATGGGCAAGGTACAGGCTGTACCCAACCAGCTCCAGCTTACAAAGCTCAAATCACAATGTCCAACATTAGATGTGATTCTGCGTTTGGACAATATTGTGAAATAAAATCAATGTGCTAAAAATTACACTGACAGCCCCAATTTAAGATTGTCAGTCAGGCTTGCAGTTGGTTGCATTGGCATGTGCTGGAAGCTACACATATTAATACACAGGGCCCTGTTCTTTGCAGACAGAAAGAACATGTACACACATTATGCCTGTTTCAGCGAAACAAAATAAGTGATAGCCATTTACTTGTTTATTCCTCAGGGCAATGCCTTGATCAATCAGAGTCAAGCTGCCTGGTTTAAAATTTCAAACAATCCTTGGCAGTTAACTGTCAGTCACTATTAACCAGTGCATTCTCCATGGCAATTCCTCTACCAATCAGAGTCTACTTGCAAAACAATCAGCACTTTCTCTCATACAATATAAGGTTGTTTCTTCCCCTGACATTCATATTCTTGCAATTGTCCTGATGAGTGCAAGATGAAGAGCTTCAACAAAATGTCTTTTTTCAGCAAACCATCACAGTTCTTCCTCTCTCCATTTCCAAAGAAGAGCCATATTGGACTCAAAACATTAACATTTTTACTCTCTCCACAGATGCTGCCAGACCTACTGAGTTACGAACATACGAATTAGGAGGAGGAGTAGGCTATTCGCTCCCTCGAACCTGCTTTGCCATTTGATAAGATCCTGGCTGATCTGATTGTGACCACAACTCCACATTCCACCTACTCGCGATAACCTTTAACTCCCTTGTTAATCAAGAATCTATCTAACCCTGCCTTAAACGTATTCATTGACCCTGCCTCCATTGCTCTCTGGGGTAGAGTTCCAAAGATTCAAGATCCTCTGAGAGAAAAAAAATTCTTCTCATCTCCATCTTAAATGGCAGACCCCTTATTTTTGTACCGTGTCCTCTGGTTCTAGTCTGTCCCACAAGGGGAGACATCCTTTCAGCATCGACCTTGTCAAGTCCCCTCAGGATCTTATATGTTTCAATAAGATCACCTCTCAATCTTCTAAACTCCAATGGATACAGATCTAGCCTGTTCAACCTTTCCTAGTAAGATTACCCCCCCATCTCAGGTATCTAATGAGTGAACTTTCTCTGAGCGGCTTCTAACACATTGATGTTCTTTCTTAAATAAGGAGACCAAAACTGTACACGGTACTCTAGATGTGGTCCCGCCAACACGCTGTAGAACTGTAGCAAAACATCACCACTTTTATATTCCATTCCCCTGGCAATAAATGACATAATTCCATTTGCCTGCCTAATCACTTGTTGTACCTGCATCCTAACTTTTCCTGATTCATGTACCTGGACACCCAGATCCCTCTGTACCTCAGAGTCCTACAATCTGTTTTTCCAGCATTTTCTATTTTTGTTTCAGATTTCCAGCATCCGCAGTATTTTGCTTTCATCCCTGATTACTACCTTGTATCATCTTCCACCCACATCACTCCTTCCCCTCTCAACCCTTCTTTCTACTGTGTCTGTCCCTGTAATGAACTTTCTCCCATTTCCTTATAACTGCACTTTCAAAATCCCAAATCTCTAGTCTTTGGCCCACAGGCATCTCTGCAGAATCCAATCTACTCAATACCTTCACACTATCACCTCCACCTTAGATGCCTGAGTCTCTATGAAAATCATTATTGGGTAAAATTTTGCCCTTGTCAGGCAGGCTTGGCAGGGGCGGGTGGGGGTGGTCAGGAAGATTGGGGCCGGACCGCAGTTTCAAGCTGGCGGGACAATTAAGGCCTGCCGAGTGTGAAACGTGGCTCGTCACAGGCTGGGAAAGGCCGAGGGGGGGTGGGGGTTGTCAGCCACTGGGTCCAATGGCGGCCCAGTGGTCTGTTTAAAAATGGCTCAGGCAGCCCCAGAAAGGCTGCCAGGGAGGGGCGTCTGTCTACCACTGCAAGGATGGATTCCAGAGTGTCAGCAAACGCCAGGCAGGAGGGCAAGTCAGGGGGGCAGTCTGCCCTCCGTTTTCCTGATGAGTGCCTCGCTGCCCTCTTGGAGGAGGTGGCTGCCAGGAGGGACACCCTTGTCCCAAGGGATGGGAGGAGGAGGCCACCGCAACTCACCAAGAGGGCATGGGAGGAGGTCGCTGCCCAGATGAGCAGCCACGATGTGGTGCGGCTCACTTGGGTGCAGTGCCATAAGCGCTTCAATGACCTGCTGCGCTTAGCAAGGGTGAGTACCGTGTTGGCATGGGTCAATGTGTTCAACTGTTTTGGGCTGGCCATCCCGTCGTGGAGCTCAGAGCTGTTAGAGTGTGAGTGCCAACGGTCAATCACGCTGGAGTTGGCCAAGAGGGTGAACCCTGGCTGCTTTGACGGAGTGCCTTGCGCCTCGAGGGCCATGACTGGGATGTGCCCTGCAAGGTGTTCCACAGCTGTGGATGGCCAGGCTGCAATGGCAATGCAGGTACAGAGTGGACTAATCAATGCTCCTCTGTCCTTTCAGTAGAAGACATCTATAACAATATTAAGAGGCCATGGACCGGCGGAGAACCCCACATCTTCTCATCCTCTCCTTCTATGAGCAGGAGGTCTTGGAGCTCGAGAGGTGCCATGGCACCTCAATCAACCGGCCGTGGTGAGGTGGTGAGGCTGGGTTGTCAGACGAAGGTAAGAGTGTAGTGCACTGAGGTGAGAATTTCGGCTTGTGTAACCATACTAGAGTAGTCTCTTCAATGACATGAGCCTCAAACCTGGAGTCCCTATTGATCATTGAAAGACGAGGGCACCATGATGCAGATCTCCATTGCCTCACCAGGTTGCCTGGCATGCATAGTGACAGTGTGATGACTTTAACTAATGACATGTCCTCCTTCTCCCTTTTAGGTTCACCAGCAGGCATTCACTCTCAGGACCCTGAAGGGCCACCCCTGACACCGGAAGACCCCCATGCACCCAAAGCAACTGTGTCACACTCGCTCTCTGAAGCAGGGACCAGCGCAGATACCAGTGCCTCGTTGGGCATTAGTTCGGTGGCTAGTATCTCGGGGCACATTGGTGAGGGCACTTCACACTCGCTTGAGGTGCAGGTGGAAGCAGAGAGTGCCCAGGGCGCCAGCTGTTGGAGGACTGCTGGAGACAAGGATGATGCTCAGTCGAAGGCTGATGATGGGCTTCTGGAGTCATCTATTAGGCAGATGCTGGAGATCCAGCAGGGTGTGCGGGAGGATCTTGCGGAGATCCATGAGGGTATGCGTGCCATGTTCTCTGTTGTGGAGGGGTCCCTTTGCGTTGACCCTCATGGCTGAGTGCAATGCCTCCTCCATGGAGTGGTGACTCTCATGGTGAAGCTCCTCCAGGAACTGAATCAGGGGTTCCTGGGGATGTGCTCGGACCTGCAAGCCCTCACACTGGCAATGACCTCAGGTGGTCAGTGCCAGTGTGGGCGATGGATGAGGCACCCAGTATCCCAGCTAGGTGCCCATCCATCAATGGTGAGTAGGGAGGTCCAGAGTGACCTAACGTTGGCACATGAGCTGCTTGTCATCTCTACTGGCTCCTCTCAGGGTGCTCCAGGTGATGGCAGCAGCTCCTCCGCCCTTCTGCCAATGACCGTCGCATCTGGTGAGGCTGCGGTGACTGGGGTGATGTCAGACGTGGCACTGGCCGGTCACCCCCAGGCAGGGCCAGCACAGGCTCCACTGGCCAGAGGACGACCACCAATGTCATCAAGGCGAACAGGACCACAGAGTCATCAGGCTGTCTCCAATGCCAGTGCGAGGGGGGAGCACATAAGTACTCGTAAACATAAATTTAAAGTACCTTAAGCACAAGAGGGACTGCTCACAGGTGATCTTTTGTTCCCCCTTTTTTTCCTTTTTTAATGGTGTGACTACTAACACCAGTTTCTTTCTGTTCAAGACTATGTGAGTTCAAACATACAATTACATTCGCTTTTGTGTTACTGGCCTGAGTATACTTCATTTATTTTCTAGGTGCAGAGTACATCAGTGTGTAATGCTGGACATGGGTGGCTCAAACCTTTATTGCACAGGCACTGAGTGTATCTTGGGGCCAAGAAAAGGGTAATTTCTGTGATGCAGGATAGAGGTGGCAGTCTTGGCATGAAGTGGTAGTTCTAATTTGGTAGCCTAGCTGATGGTGCGTTGGATCAAGGTGTCATTGGTGTCCCTGCCTCCCTGAAGGTTACCGGGGTCTGGGTCCACGCCCTCAGCGTACTACTCACCATGCTCATCTTCTGACTCACTACTGGATACATCCTCTGTGGCCTGTACAGCTGTGTCAAGATCCTCTTCCCCCAGTATGTCCCCCCTTGTCAGTGCCAGATTGTGGAGAGCACAGCAGGCAACAGCGATCAGTGACGCCTGCTCTGGGGGGCATTGCAGTGCGCCACCTTGAACGGTCCACACATCGGAAGCGCATCTTGAGAAGACCGATTGTCCCCTCTACCACTGCCCTTGTGGAGGCATGGCTTCTACTATTCTGCTGTTCTGCTTCTGTTCTTGGATGGCGGAGAGGTGTCATGAGCCACCTTTTCAAGGGACAGCCCTTGTCACCCAGCAGCCATCCATCCAGTTGGGCTGGAGCACTGAAGAGCCCCAGCACCTGGGAGTGTCTGAGGATGTAAGGGTCATGGGTGCTGTCTGGGTACCTTGCACAGACTTGTAGAATCTGCATCCTGTGGTCACACACTATCTGCACGTTCATGGAGTGGAAGCCCTTCCTGTTGACGAAGGCACCGGGCTCACCTGCTGGCGCCTTGATGGCCACATGTGTGCGTCAATTGCACCCTGGACACGGGGGAAGCCAGCAATGGCCGCAAAGCCTCTGGCTCACTCAGCCTGGCTGGCCTCATCGATATGGAAATGAATAAAGGCCAGGACCCACCTGAACAGAGTTTCTGTCACCAGCTTGATGCAACTGTGTACAGCTGATTGGGAGACTCCACACAGATCCCCCACTGAGCCCTGGAAAGAGCCGGAGGCATAGAAGTTGAGGGCCACTGCGACCTTCAGAGCCACTGGCATGGGGTGTTCACCCACACAGTTGGAACTGATCTCAGGCCCAACAATCTGACAAATAGAGGTCACGGACTCCCTTGAGAGGTGGAGCCTCCTTCGGCATTGCACCTCAGACATATAGAGATAGCTGGATCGCCACCTATAAACCCTGGCAGCAGGATAGTGGCATCATCTGCGGCCCCTTGCGCCTTGGACTGCCAGCTGGCCCTGCACCCCTTGTGCCTGCACCTCTCCTCCCACAGGTGGCTCCCCTGGAAGCTGCATAGAGACACCTGGCCTCCTCTTCCTTCTGCCCCTCTGTTCCTGGTCAGAGGAGGTGCCTCCAGCGGAGACCACAATCCCCACTACCAGGGTAAGGGAAGGCTGTCTGATACCTGGAAGGGTCCACATTGTCCAAATCCTCAGGGGGCCTGGAAAACACCAATGAGTCCAGAAATGAAGCCTGGAAATGCTAAGAATGAAGCACCGATCAGCGAATAAGCTGATAAGAACCAGTAAGCCACCAACAGCAAACTATCTCCAAGACTCCTCACTACTCACATTGACAATGCTGCTGACCCATTTTATCGTGCTCATGGATGAGGTTTTGAAAATTGTGGCCTGCCCGCCTGCCCGTTTTGCCCATGCGACGAGCAAAAACTCACATGGGCAACGTTAAATCGCCATCAATTGGTTGGTAAGGGCCTTAACTGGCCTGTTAATTAATGGCAGGTGTGGCTCCGACTCTCGCGTGTGTCTGCTGAGTGAAATATCGTGCAATGATGTCGGGACGCTTGCCCAACGTCATCACACGTCATTTTATGCTCGAGCGGGTCGGGCACGCGCCCGCCCACTCAGTGAAAAATTCTGCCTCCTGTCTCTCACACTCTGCCTGTTTACCCTGATGCGGCCCTCATCTCCCTTTTATTAATACACGGGATGCAGAGTTGAACAGATATGGCAGACAATGGGTTTATCCATTCATCACCAGAACCGACTGGATCATCAGGTCCTATTTTTGTCTACCTAAACTGCTCACTATTCCAGATCATCCTGGAAAACAAGGATCAAGGAGTCAGCGGGGATCATTATAGCAAGGGGACTAGAATCTAGGGAATACTGACTCAGCTTGTCCGAAGGCTGAGCTGGGAACCCCACAAACTGCAACATGAACCTGATGGCAGAAGATGGGTAAAGGAGGGTTCTGGAAGCAGAACAGAAATGGCTCTTCAATGACCCATTTTCTGACCTGAAAAGATTGGTGCTGATACCACACCCTCCATTCCCCTATTGGTTCTGCCACCGCTGGAATCCACTGCCCTTGTATGCATCAACATTAGAAAAGCTTTGTCTTCATTTCTGTTTCATTACAGCCTGTGATTGTTTTCTCCCTCGTACCCACGCAGCAGTATCCCTGGACATACTGGTGCCTCTTCCCCCTCACCAGAAGCATAAATTGCAGCCCAGGAAGTCATGTCACCAACTTGGGATAGCCCTGCAGGAGATGCTCTTTTGGGGCTTTCACTTTTTGATGGTGATCAATGACCACCCCAAACCATGGCCAGTGCCATTTTCAACTGGAGTCAACTGAAATTATTCTATTGCCCTGGATTAGCCCTTCTCAAAGAGAAAGTAAGAGGCGGGGTCAGGTTGCCTGTTCAGTCCAAGGGATGTAGCCCAGAGCAGATCCATTGCAGGACTCAGCTGTCATGAGTTGAGGGTCACCTTAGTCCCAAGATCTTATTGTAGTCAAGCTGCAGCTAAAGACTTCTCATGAGATAAGTCCTCAGGGAGCACTTAAAAGCATCAGCAACTTCATTAAAGTGTAACACACATACTTTACACAAACATAATAACTACTATGTAATAAAATACAACTGCAGGCCTTTCTCTGGAGCTGCACCAGTTCCCCAGTGTAATTCCAGCAGGAAGGGCCAAGAAGTTTGTTTGAAAGCTATTCTGGTAGTTTCTCACTGCTCATTGTCACTTCCAGATTTCTAGTCTGCCATAACTCAAGCATTCAATTTATCGATCTAAACATGGGTGGCCATTCTAAAATGACAAGCTATGCATTGTTGATATGTTGAGTTGGT
Source organism: Cetorhinus maximus (assembly GCF_964194155.1). Taxonomy (NCBI): domain Eukaryota; kingdom Metazoa; phylum Chordata; class Chondrichthyes; order Lamniformes; family Cetorhinidae; genus Cetorhinus; species Cetorhinus maximus. The sequence goes on along the minus strand of NC_135879.1, from coordinate 133,519,772 downwards.
ATCGTTGGAACAGGGTAGTGATTGTAGGTATAACCTTTCCTACTGCCTTTAGGTGCCACATGATTGTTCTGACGAATGAGCTCTAAACCGGGTAATCCGAGGGACGGAGCTTTCTAGTTGCAGACCTGGTTCAAGCATATAGCTTCTAAAAGCTCTGTGATAAAGTTATCTTTTTCAAGTAAGAAACCTGTCCAGTACAGCAAGTTCATTACATTTGGTGAAGAGGGTAAAATAGCTCCAATTCTGCACCTCGCCTTGTGAACGTGAAAACATCAATTTATAGGGAAAGAAAGAAAAGTATGTTCACCAGTCATGCCTCTCTTCAGCAGAATTGACTCTTATGATGCGTCCATGGAAGACTGGAGCCAGTATGTAGAGCGCTTTGGTTTTTATTTTGTGGCGAATGAAATAAACGCAGAGGAGAAGCAGAAAGCAATTATTTTAAGTGTCTGTGGTAACAAGACAGAGAACCTCATCTGCAGTCTGACAGCCCCAAATGCACCCAATTCTAAATCTTTTAACAAATTGGTAGACCTCGTGAAGAAACATTTTCAGCTGAAGCCATTGGTAATAATGCAGAGATTTAAATTTAACTCCATAGTAAGAGTCCTGGGAGAGTCCATGGCAACTTACATAGCGAAGTTGAAGCAGTTGACTGAGCACCGTGACTTTGGAGATTCACTCAATGACACGCTGCGGGACCGGTTAGTTTGTGGCGTTCACGACGTTGCTGTTCATCACCATTTACTTGCAGAAGTTAATATTGATCTGAAGCGCGCAATTGAAATGGCACTAGCCATGAAGAATGCTGAGAGAGATTCGCAGGCTTTACAGAGAGTGCGACATGGTGCCGTTCTTCAGATGGGATGGGAACCTACTGCTGGGTGTGGTGCGAAAACCAGAGAGACAGCCGCAAAGTGGGAGACAGTCTCTGCTGCTTGAAAAACGAAAAAACATAGTGGAAGCATCTCAGCAGTGATTCAGAAATTAATCTATTACAGATGTGGGAGTAACCATATATCGGAAACCTGCTGATTTAAGGAGGCAGAATGCCATTACTGCCACAAAAAAGGGTCTGTAATAAAGCATTGCAGGGGAAAATTGAGACAGCCCATCAGACAGCAGACCAAGATGATTGAAGTGCATAATATAACAGAACCAGAAGCTGCCGATACTGATATCTATTCCCAGACAATGTCAAAGCAGTAAAAACTGAACCAATAACTTTCAAGTGAATGGGAAGCTTCTAGGCATGGAGGTAGACACAGGAGCCTCAACCACAGTGGAGGGAGAACACGCATTTAAATATCTAAATGAAGGTACCCAGCCTCTGAATCTGGAGCAAACCACGGCTCAATTGAAGACATACTCTCAGGAGTCAATACAGGTAAAGAGCATTACCACAGTACCTGTGTCCTATAGGCAATATCAACCCAACTTCCAGTGATCTTAGTGACAGGTGAAGGACCTAGTCTCCTGGGCCATGATTGGTTACAAAAAATTAAGCTCAACTGGTCAGAAATATTTCATGTGAGGACAGAAGGAATTCCTGAGCTGTTAAGAAGTACAACAGCATACTTCATGATGAATTGAGAAAGATAAAAGGCTTATAAGCAAAAATATATGTAGATTTGGAGGCAACACCAGTTTCTTTAATGCCAGGCCTGTGCCTTATGCCCTAAAGGAGAAGGTGAATGCAGAATTGTGCCACTTAGAGAAGCCAGGCATCATCCAGCCAGCCCAATTTTCAGAATGCGCAGCGCCCATAATCCCTGAGGTAAAACCTGACCAAACTATTCACATTTGTAGTGACTACAAATTAACTGAGAACAAGGCTGCTAAATTAGATAAATATCCTTTCCCAAGGAGAGAAGATTTGTATGCAAAGCTAGCTGGAGGAAAATCCTACACCTAGCTGGACATGATCCATGCATACCAACAGCTAGAGCTGGATAGCACATCTAGAGGGTATGTAAACATCAACACGCACAAGAGCCTATACCAATATACACACCTATCCTTTGGTGTATCATCTGCATATGCAATCTTCCATGGAAAGTCTATTGCAAGGACTTTCCCAGGTGGTAGCATACCTGGATGTTGTCCTGATCACAGGACCAATGGAAACCAACAGTTGACCAACATAGAAGAGGTTTTAAGAAGATTTTTGGAAGCTGGTGTACAATTGAAGAAAGAGAAACGTACATTCCAAGTGCCAGAAGTGCCAGACTTGGGTCACCAAGTGGATGCCAAAGGATTGCATCCAGTAGAGAGGACAGTCAGGGAAATCAAGGAGGCGCCCCCTCCGTCTAGTGTAACTGAACTCAAGTCTTTTTTGGGCATATTAAATTGTTATAGTTGCTTCTTGCCAAATTTGTCAATAATGTTAGCACTGGAGCAAGAGTAGACCATATGGCTCATTGAGCCTGCTCCGCCATTCAGTACAATTATGGCTGATCTTGGACTTCATCGGTGGGACCTAGGTCCAGAGCAGGCTTGGGTTCACAATCTGTTGGTCACCTCATGGACATGTGTCAGCATCAGGTGGAGGCAGGTTCAGCCGAGCTTCCTGGCACCTGGAGGACTGTTGGAGAAGAGGCATCTGTGAGGTCCAAGTCAGATGCCAAACCTCTGGATTTGGCCTTCCAACTCATCCTAGAGAGTCAGCAGAAGGTGGGAGAACAACACACAGAGCTGTTGGAAGCCCTCAACAGAGTGGCTCGTGAGTCAGAGGAGTGCATCTGCCTGCTCTGTGATGAAGTGGCGCCCACATTTGCATGCGTGGAGGTCCCTATGGGAAGGATGGCGGACGCCATGGAGACTCTGATTCAGCAGAATGCAGAGATGTGTACAGACCTGCACTCCATTACAGGAGCCATGGGTGAGTTCCTGCAGTGGAACACAAGAAGCAAACGGGGCATCTCAACATCCCTCAAAGAGTCCTTCCTTCAAGGAGTCAGGCCAGGTCCCCGGGTACCTGAAGGGAGAAGGGGTGGCAGCTGAACACCCCTGGGTCATCCACTCAGGAATCTCAGAGGCTGCCCTCTCCCTCTGAATCCCCTTTGCCTGTGAGCCCCTCAAGAGGGAGCAGCTGGCCAACGAGTGATTCTGGAGGAAAAAGTTTGTGTGTGTGGCAGGGCCTTTCGGAGCCTTGTGCAAGCACTCCCATGCACACTCACCTCAATGTCCTGAGCACTTTCAATGCTGCCTGCTGGGGTTCACTTTCAGTTGACCATCTGAGCCGACCTGCATCTCCGCCCACCCACTGATCACACTCCCATGTAGCACTTGATCTGGCCCACCACAACTCTCCTTTCACTTTTGATTTGGACAGCATGGTGCTAATTCAGTTTTACTTTCTTTCCCCCGTCCTTTCCCCTCCCCCAATCACCAATTTCCTTTCCCCTATCAGTTGACCCCCCTGGCGTCACCTTCCACCTCCTCTCCGTGACCAACCAGCCATAGCCCATTTTGGGGATATCCAGATGAATATGTACATTCCTTTCCTTCCCCAAAATCCCACCCACATCCACAGTCACCTCCCTGACTCCTCCCCAGCAATGAACCTTGCCAGCCCTTCTACCAATATCGTCAAACTCTCACCCTCCCACCCTACCACCTCACTCTGCCCTCACCTTTCCCTCGTACCATGCCCACCCTCGGTTCTTTGCCCTTACTCCTTTCTCCACCCTTACTTCACCCTCTCCATACTCCTTCTTCCACCTGGACTCTCTCCCCTCTCCGCACTCTTTCTTCCACTCTTACTCCCTCCCCTCTCTACACTCCTCCCTCCCCCTAAACTGCCTCCACTCTCCGCACTCCTTACTCCTTCTGAACTCCTTTCCTTACACCTCCCTCTCCAGTTGCTATCTTCTCCCCCGTTACCCCCTGCTGCCCTGTACTCCCTACCCCCTCCCAACCTCACCCACCCCCCCCGACACCTTTGTTCCTCCACTCCCAAACTCACCCTCTCCAACACCTCTTACCTTAAAGCTGGGCTGATTTCTCCGCTGATCTGGACCCAGCCAGGACGGGGAAAGGAAGGGATGAGGAGTGGACCGGGCCAGTTTCCACCGACAGTCCGGAACCCAAAGAGGAGGGGATCAGCATGCCATGACCCAGATCCGATGGAGAGCAATGCCTGATGGGGTTGTAGTTTCCAGGGCAGAACCCAGTTTTCGGGTCCTTCCAGATTTTGGGACGCCCGATAAAGGGTCTGGGGTTTATCGTTCCAATTAGGATTGTTAGACTCATATCTCTCAAGACTGAAGTTTTCTTTTACAAAATGGAAGGACCTGGCATGATCTGGTCACCTGGATGCTAAACCTGGGATTTTTTTTTAAAAGAAGATCATGAGTTCACCTTGGAACTGTAAACAAACAGGCCTCTTCCAAGAAATCACCGGACCTGTATGGTACTTGAGAAGGGGTTGTTTGTTTGAACTGCAAAGAACTTTACTTAATGAAAAGTTGGGAGACAAAAAAGGTAGTCACATGGGAGAGAAGGAAAAAACTTAAGTTGTGAACCTGCTTGTTTGGAAGGCAGTTTTGATGGAGAACAAGCTGGGGAAAGAAGGCTACCTTGTCTACAATTATGTGTGGCTATCAACCTGTAGGCAGAGAACCTTCATCTGAGTGTAACTACTCTTCATTTGGACCTACAAAGCTGAGACCAGTGGTGAGGACATCCAGGCATCCATTTTCTTATAACAGATTTTAAGCTAACTGGTCTGTAGTGTCCCACTTTCTGTCTCCCTCCCTTTGTGAATAATGGAGTTAGATTTGCTATCTTCCAATCTAATGGGACCTTCTCCGAACCTAGGGAGTTTTGGAAAATTAAGACCAATGCATCAACTATCTCACTTGACACTTCTTTTCAGACCCTAGGTTGAAATCCATCAGTACCTGGCCTCAAGTCAGCCCGCGGCTCCAACAATTTACTCAGTGCCACTTCTATGGTGATTGTAATTTTCCTGACTTCCTTCCCCACTTCCACTTCCTGATTTATAGCTGCCTCTGGGACGTTACTTGTATCCTCTGCAGTGATAACTGATGCAAAATACCTGTTCAATTCATCTGCCATCTCTTTGTTTTCCATTATCAATTCTCCAGATTCACTTTCTATAGGACCAGTGCTCACTTTGTTAACTCTTTTCTATTTTAAATATTTATGAAACCCTTACTATCTGTTTTTATATTTCTGGCTAGCTTTCTCTCATACTCTAATTTTTCCCTCCTTATTAGTCTTTTAGCCATTCTTTGTTGTTCCTTATATTCTGTCCAATCTTCTGGCCTTCCACCTATCTTTGTACAAATATATGCTTTTTCTTTAAGTTTGACACTATCTTTAACCTTTCTAGTTACCCACAGATGGTGTGTCCATCCCTTTGACTTTTTCTTACTCGTTGGAATGTATCTATTCTGTGCATTCTGAAATATCCCCTTAAATATTTTTTTATTCATTCATGGGATGTGGGCTTCGCTGGCTGGGCCAGCATTTATTGCCCATCCCTAGTTGCCCTTGAGAAGGTGGTGGTGAGCTGCCTTCTTGAACAGCTGCAGTCCATGTGGTGTGGGTACACCCAGAGTGCTGTTAAGAAGGGAGTTCCAGGATTTTAACCCAGCGACAATGAAGGAATGGTGATATATTTCCAGGTCAGGTTGGTGAGTGACTTGGAGAGGAACTTCTAGGTGGTGGTTTTCCCATCTATCTGCTGCCCTTGTCCTTCTAGATGGCACTGGTCACGGGTTTGGAAGGTGCTGTCTAAGGAGCCTCGGTGAGTTCCTGCATTGCATCTTGTAGATGGTACAAACTGCTGCTACTATGCGTCGGTAGTGGAGGGAGTGAATGTTTGTGGATGTGGTGCCAATCAAGCGGGCTGCTTTGTCCTGGATGGTGTCAAGCTTCTTGAGTATTGTGCACTCATCCAAGAAAGTGGGGAGTATTCCATCACACTCCTGACTTGTGCCTTGTAGATGGTGGATAGGCTTTGGGGAGTCAGGAGGTGGATTACTCATCATACTATTCCTTGCCTCTGTCCTGCTCTTATAGCCACAGTATTTATATGGCTAGTTCAGTTCAGTTTCTGGTCAATGGTAACCCCCAGGATGTTGATAGTGGGGCATTCAGTGATGGTAATGCCATTGAACATCAAGGGGCGATAGTTGGATTCTCTCTTACTGGAGATGGTCATTGCCTGACACTTGTATGGCACGAATGTTACTTGCCACTTATCAGCCCAAGCCTGGATATTGTTCAGGTCTTGCTGCATTTAGACATAGACTGCTTCAGTATCTGAGGAGTTGTGAATGGTGCTGAACATTGTGCAATCATCAGTGTACATCCCCACTTCTAACCTTATGGTGGAAGGAAGGTCATTGATGAAGCAGCTGAAATGGTTGGGCCGAGGACACTATGCTGAGGAACTCCTGCAGTGATGTCCTGGAGCTGAGATAACTGACGTCCAATAACCACAACCATCTTCACTTGTGCTAGGCATGACTCCAACCAACAGAGTTATCCCACTGATTCCCATTGATTCCAGTTCTGCTAGGGTTCCTTGATGCCACACTCTGTCAAATGCTGTCTTGATGTCAAGGGCAGTCACTCTCGCTTCACCCTGGGAGTTCAACTCTTTTGTCCATGTTTGATTAGTCACTGCATCTCTGTTGAGCTATCCCTTAACCTAATTTGCCAATTTATTTTAGCCAGCTCAGCTTTCATGCCCTCATAATTGCCTTTATTTAAGTTAAAAAACTTAGCCTCAGACCCCTTGATCCAATGCTCCTTCAGCTAGGCTGCCAAAGATCTGCTTCCACCTCATGCCAGGGCTGCTGCCTCCATCCCAGATGTCTGAAATGACCTTTTCTTTTGACCCAGAAGTCCACTCAGTGCCTGTGCAACAAAGTTTCAAGCCACCCACGTCCAGCATTTCATACTGACACACCCTGCACCACATTAAGTAAAAAAGGTGAAGCATACTCAGGCCATTTTGACAAAATAAAATTTATCTCATGTTGACAGTCAAATCAAATTAACAGAACCTTCTCTGGTCTTCATCCACATACTCGTTAAAATAAACAAAACATTGCACAACAGAAGATGACGCATGACAGTCCCTCTTGTGCTCATGGTGCCTTAAACCTATATTTACAAGTGCTATGTCTTGGTGCTCCCTGCTCGCTGGCACTGGCATTGGAGACAGCTGCTGAATCTGCTGTCTTGTTGGCCTTGGTGACCTTGGCAGTCGTCCTCTGGCCAGCGGAGCCTGGGCTGGCCCTGCCAGGGAAGGAGTGGCCAGTTCCCACGGCTGGCATCTTGACAGTTCCTGCAGCCTCATCAGATGCCACAGTCACTGGCAGAGGGGCGGAAAAGCTGCTGCCGTCATCCAGAACGCCCTGAGAAGAGCTCGCAGAGACGACAAGCAGCTTCTGTTCCAATGTGAGGTCGCTCTGGATCTCCCTGCTCACCATTGATGGACGGGCATCTAGCTTGGATACTGGGTGCCTCATCTCTCACATGGACACTGACCAGCTGAAGTCATTGCCTGTGTGTGGGCTTGCAGGTCCGAGCGCAACCCCAGGAACCACTCATTCTGTTCCTGGAGCTGCCTCTCCATGAGAGTAACCACTTGGCATAGCGCTTGGCCATGAGGGTCAATGCAGTGCTCATGCTCCCCGTGGACTCCTCCATCACGGAGACCATGGCACACGCATCCTCATGGATCTCCACCAGATCCTCCCGCATATTTCGCTGGACATCCAGCATCTGCCGCCTAATGGACGATTCGGGAAGCTTATCATCAGCCTTCAACTGAGCATCATCCTGGTCTCCAGCAATCTTCTGACTGACGTCACCCTGGGCACTCTTAGCCTTCGCCTGCACCTCAAGCGAGTGTGAAGTGCCCTCACCACTGTGGCACCAACATTCTAGCTGAAGATCTAACACCCTCCGAGGTGCTGGTATCTGCGCTCGTGCCCGGTTCAGATAGTGGGTGTGATGCAGGTGCATGTGAAGCCTGGCGATCCTCTGGAATCAGGGGTGGCTCTTCAGGGTCCTGCAAATGAGTGCGAGCTGGAGAATCTAAGGGAGAACAACAACATGTTATTAGTTAAAGTCATCACACTGTCACGGTGCATGCCAGGCGCCCTGGTGAGATCATGGAGATCTGCATCATGATGCCATCGTCTTTCAATGATCAATGGGGACTCTAGTTTCGAGGCTCCCATCCATGATGATACAACACAAGAATGTTTGCACCATCTGAAAACCTCATCTCTGTGCACTGCACTCTTTCCTTTGTCTAACATCCCAGCCTCTCCGCGGCTGGTTGACCGAGGTGTATGCTGGCTCTCACACACAAGGGCGTCCTGCTCATATCCAGTTAGGATTAGATGGTTTGAGAGGCCTCTGCCTGTCTGTGACCTTTCAATGCTCTTATGGGCCATCTGCTTCTGAAAGGAGAGGAGCATTGGTTAGTCCCCTCCCCACCTGCAGCGCCATTGCAGCCTGGCCAACCCCAGCTGAGGAACATCTTGCAGGGCACACCCAAGTCATGGCCCTCGAGCCGCAAGGCACTCAGGACAAGCAGCCAGGGCTCACCCCCTTGGCCAGCTCCGTCATCATTGACAATTGGCACTCAGATTCTAAAACCCCTGAGCTCCATGAGGGGGACAGCCACACCTAAACACTTCAACACATTGATCCATGCCAACATGGTACACACCCTTCCTGAGCGCCACAGGTCATTAAATCTCTTGCGGCACTGGACCCAGGTGCAGCGCACCACATTATGGCTGCTGACCTGTGCTGCCACCTCCTCCCAAGCTCTTTTTGTTAGGTTTGGTGGTCTCCTCCTTCCATCCCTGGGGACAAGGTATCCCTCCTGGCAGCCACCTCCTCCAGGAGGACCATGAGGCACTCATCAGAAAAACAGGGGGCCAAGTGTCCACCTGACCTGCCCTGCACCTACTGTCTGCAGCCGCATTGGTATCCATAATTTTTACTCTCCTGCTGACAACAGTGAAGATGTCTTCATCGCCAGCAGCCTTCCAGGGCCTGAGTGTGCTGGTTTTAAACCAGCTGCCTGGTCGCCATTGGGCCTGGCGGCTGAAAGGCCCCCCCGCCACCATCCCTTCCTGACCATTGGGGAGCCACCATTCATGCTGAGCGGGCCTTAATTGGCTGCGTGAGATCACAGTAGGGGGCTGACCGTGGGCAGCGGGCCATTTCCCAACCGTTCCGGGGCCCGCCAACTGCACCTGCCTGCCGACCTCCAAATTCTGGCCAATGTTTCCTCAGCCAATGCTGGATGGGATGGCTATCACTGGTGTCATTTAATTAAGGTTAGGCTGTGATGAGGTGCTCTTTGTTTTTTGCAGGCCTCGCATTCTGTCAGGAAAGATCCAGCCAAAAACTTTAATGGTGACAAACATTTTTACACATTCCATCTGTACAAATTGCTAACTGGCCCAAACACAGAAACTCAGAGGATGCAAGGCACAACTGGGCTTTCTCAGTCAGAGTCCAGCCTTCATTTTGAAAAGGTTTTTGTCAGGACTAAGTTTAAACAGTATCCTGCAGACTGGGCTATGAAACGTGATAAATACGGCATTCAGGAGGGATTATTGTGACTTTGGGTGAATGTGTAAAACGTGATATTGAACCAGATGCCTGTTTTGCATCACTGCTGAATTTCAATTCCATTGGCTTCAATGAAAATTAGGAGAGGTGCGGAATGGTTGGCTGGATCGATTTGGCCCATCCTACTATATCTCCCAAAGTCAAAATGAGACCTCATGGTTTTGTGCTTTGCTTTTTTAAAGACTCCAAGTGTGGTGAGATAGAGTTCCTTTACAGTTTCACCATAAACAACAGAGAAATTCTATACTAGCACAACTCAAAACAGCAGAAGTACAGCCAACAGCAAACAGCCACTGGATACAATCCTGGTTCCCAGTCCAGGAAGCTGATCCTCTTGCCTGTCTTAACTGGGTTATGAGTATGGCCTCATGCAAGCTGCACTTTTCTGCTTACCCACCTCTCTCCTTTGGATTGATAAGTCCGTGAGGAAAGCGTACCACTGCTTCAACTGCTGCTGTTGGTGCTGCTGCCCATCTGGGTCCTCATCTGAATCCCAAGATAAAACAGCATAAAGAGCATTCATATTGACCTGATAGATCACAGATACATACCTGAGATTAGACACACAAACTTCCCAGCTAGTGAAAGTTACCTGCAAAGTGGTGGAAATCACCTGTACAGTAGTATAAATAAACTCTTCAAACAAGTAATGTTAGCAAAATGCATTTGCAGGGCTATGAGGAAAGAGCAGTGGTGTGGGACTAATTGCACAATTCCTTCAAAGAATCAGCACACAAACAATGGGCTGAATGGCATCTCCTATGCTTCAGTTTTAGGTCAGAAAACCAGGGTAAACATTTTCCACCTCAATTCGTTGGCCAAACAAGTGAATTGCCCAATTTTAGACCCCTAAATACCAAAAAGGCATGGAATTTCAGTACCATATTGTGTCCAATAGCCTTTGTGCACTGCTGCAGATAACAGCTGTAGCTTTGGTGTTAGTGATGTCAAGCACTTTAGGTACTATTGATTTTTTAAATTCATTCTTGTGAGGTGGGCATCACTGGCAAGAGCAGCATTTATTGCCCATCTCGAATTGCCCTTTTGAAGGTGCTGGTTCGCCATCTTCTTGAAGGTGTAGATTTCTTTGGGACCACTAAGATGCAGCACTGCTGCTTATGGCATTTAAAGATGTTTCCATCAGCGGTATGGCTGCCACTTTCTCAGTCACAGGTAGGAGATGGGACTAATTACATGCAAGTCTAGGAGCAATGTGTATATTGTTTGTCTGTTGCCACTGCTGCTGTGGAATCTGCCATGAAATATAATGTCACAGATTCAGATTTGGATTCCACAGCACCAGATGCTTCAGCATATATGAGAATCACTTTCACTTGAAGAATCTTTTTAATATCTAAGTGAGTATTTGAAAAGGAAGACATAGCGGGGCTGTGGGGGAAAAGCAGGGAAGTGGAATTAATTGGATAGCTGTTACAAAGAGCCAGCACAGGCACAATGGGCCAAATGGCCTCCTTCTGTGTTGTATGCTTTGATGATTTTTTATCACAAGTAAGTACCACCTATGAAGGTCATGAGTTTTGAATGTTTCTCAGTAGCTGTCAGGTTCTGGGAAGCATACTGTTTTGTTAATTTAATTAAAAAGTCACATGGCTGTCAAACTAATACCTGCAATACATTAGTAATAAAAATGAGAGTAATTGTGAAGTATCCTCGCGTTTCCCTTCAGATATGTCAGGGATATTATTCGCGGAAGCAGAATACATTCAGGATAAATTTACTTTATGAATTGCTGTAAGTATGTCTCATTCATTGACAAATGGTTCTCTTTCAGACAATATTAAAGGCATTGCTTTCTGAATTTCAATGCACAATGTTCTGCTTTACATAGCACAAATTTCTTACCCTATGTAATGCAATTTTTAGTGATTTTAATGAAAATGGATGATTTTGTATTGAGTAGCTGTATCAGAAGATTAACGAAAGTAAAGGCAGTGAAATCTTTTGAGGTTACATAGGCACATAGTATGATCATGTTCTATTGAGTAGGTCCGTAAAAACAAAACAATGAGTAATGTTATATTCAATAGGTTTGTAACATCAAATAGTGAGTAATGTTTTGTATCTTCCACTAATTGTCCTCTGGTAACAGAAGAAACCTCCACAGGCACATAGGTCCAGGGGTAAAATTTTCAAAGACTCTTCCTCTCTGGGACTATCCAGGATTTTATAGCGATTAATTTCAATGTTTGGAAAATCATATCACAGGATATCCACTCCCACTTCTCTGCTCCACATTGAAAGAGATTCTGCACAAAGACTGGAGTCTCGAAAACTGTGTTCTTACTTTCAACTCCATGGCCTCACCCCTCCCTATCTCTGTAACCCCCACCAACCATATACTCATCTAAGATGCCTGTGCTTCTCGAATTTTGGCTTCTTCCAAATCCCCAACCTTTCCACTCCACCATTGTAGGCAGTTGCGCTTTCAACTACCTCGGCCCTAAGTTCTCGAATTCCCTCCCTAAACCTCTCTTCATGCTCAATTCACTTCTCCTTTCAGACATTCTTTAAAGACCACCTCTTTGACCAAGCTTTTAATTAACTGCCCTAATATCTCTTTATGTGGCATGGTGCCAAATTTCATTTCATAACACTTCTGTGAAGTGTTCGGGGAAATTTTATTATATTAAAGACAGTATTTAAATAAATGCAAGTTATTGTTGTTGATAAATGTGCTATATGCTGTAGTATGGAGATGTCCCAGCCTTGTGCTGAGCTGGTTGCTGTCAGACAAATTAATTGTAGAGTATTGCAGTTAGCCTCAGTATTCTACACCAGAAACAATAATAATAAGCTAAGATTTCCATTCCTGACCTGTGCTGCAATTCGATATGTTTATTTTTGACCAGGAGTGGAATGGCTTGTCTCACTTGCGATGAGGGGTTCAGCCAAATTAACTGGCACCATACACTGTCCAGGCTTACAGATAAAGAATAGCTGCTTGGCAGGGTGGTTGGGTGGTGGAGGAGAGGGTACCACACCAGGGGATTAAAAGTTCTAATGGGAGGGAACCTAAGTTTAAACCACTGCATTCAAGAGGAGCAGCAACAGCAAATTGCATTTTGTTAGTGCCTTTAACTTGACAAAACATCCCAAAATGTTTTACCAAGATCAGGGAAAAAAACAAATGGGTGGAGATATCAGGAGAGATGACCGAAAGTATGGTTAAAGAGCTGGATTTAGAGCAGAGTCTGAAGGAGAGAAAGAGTCGGGTGATGGAAGGGATTAGGGAAGGTATTCCAAAGCATAGTTCCCATGTGGCTGATGGTACAGCCTGGAGAAGAAAAAAAAAGGCATTACCCTGAAAAGAACTCACTGAGTAATAGGAATTTCCAGCCCTAGACTGGTAGCACAAGAGAGAAACAGGTTTTGGGAACTAGCAAAGCTTTTTTTATTCTCCCATGCGATGGAGTGTCACTGATGAGGTCAGCATTTGTTGCCTGTCCCTAATTGCCCTTGAGAAGGTGGTGGTGAGTCACTTCCTTGAACGGCTGCAGTCCGCAGTGCTGTTAGAAAGGCAGTTCCAGGATTTTGACCCATCGACAGTGAAGGAACGGTGATATAGTTCCAAGTCAGGATCATGTGTGGCTTGGATGGGAAATTGCAGATGATGATGTGCCTAATGCGTCTGCTGCCCTTATTCTTCTACGTGGTAGAGGTTGGAGGCTTGGTAGGTACTGGTGAAGGAGCCTTGATAAGCTGCTGCCATCTTGTATTAGCATGCACTGCTGCCACTGTGCATCATTGATGGAAGGAGTGAATATTTAAGGTGGTTGATGTGTTGCCAATTAAGTGGGCTGCTTTGTGCTGGATGGTGTCGAGCTTCTTGAGTGTTGTTGGAGCTGCACTCATCCAGGCAAGCGGAGAGTATTCCATCACACTCCTGGCTTGTACCTTGTAGATGGTGGCCAGGCTTTGGGGATTCAGAGGGTGAGTTGCTCTCCACAGGATTCCTAGTCTCTGACCTGCTCTTGAAGCTATAGTGCTTATATGGCTGGTCAACTTAAGTTTTCTGTCATTGGAACCCCCAGGAATTTGATTGTGGGAAATTCAGTGAAGATAATGCCCTTGAAAGACAAGGGGAGGTGTTTAGTATCTCCCTTGTTGGAGATGGACATTACCTGGCACTTGTGTGGAGCAAATCAAACTTGTCACATATCGGCCAAAGTCTTTCTGCATATGGACATGGACTGCTTCTGTATCTGAGGCATTGCGAATGGTGCTGAATACTATGCAATCATCAGTGAATATCCTCACTTCTGACCTTATGGTGGAGAGAAGGTCATTGATGAAGCAGCTGAAGATGGTTGGGCTTAGGGCACTACTCTGAGGGACTCCTGCAGTGATGTCCTGGGACTGAGTTATGATTGGACTCCAACAATCACAACCACCTTTCTTTGTGCTGGAATGACTCCAACAAGTGGGGAGTTTCCCCTATTACTCTCATTGAGTCCAGTTTTGCTCAGACTCCTCGATGCTACACTCAGTCAAATGCTGTCTCAATGTCCCTCTCTAGAATTCAGCTCTTTAGTCCATGTTTGGACCAAGGCTGTAGTGAGATCTGGGGCCATGTGAATCTGGTGAAACCCAATCTGAGCATCAGTGAGCAGGTTATTGCTGTGAAATTGCCACTTGATAGCACTGTCACTGAGGGTGGCAAGGGCGCAGAGTGTACTCTGGGTGGGGGACTTCAATATCCATCACCAAGAGTGGCTCGGTAGCACCACTACTGACTGAACTGGCCAAGTCCTAAAGGACATAGCTGCTAGACTGGGTCTGCAGCAGGTGGTGAGGAAACCAACAAGAAGGAAAAACATGCTTGAACTCATCCTCACCAAACAGCCTGCTGCAGATGCACCTGCCCATGACATTATGGGTAGGAGACAAAGTCCCACCTTCACATTGAGGATACCCTCCATCGTCTCGTGTGGCACTACCACCGTGCTAAATGGGATAGATTTCGAACAGATCTAGCGACTCAAGACACGACAGGCATCCATGAGGCACTGTGGGCCATCAGCAGCAGCAGAATTGTACTTGAACGCAATCTGTAACCTCATGGGCCAGCATAAACCCAACTCTACCATTATCATCAAGCCAGGGGATCAGCCCTGCTTCAATGAAGAGTGCAGGAGTGCATGCCAGGAGCAGCACCAGCCATACCTAAAAATGAGGTGCTAACCTGGTGAAGCTACAACACAGGACTACTTGTGTGACAAACAGCTTAACCAGCAAGTGATAGACAGAACTAAGCGACTCCATAACCAACAGATCAGATCTAAGCTCTGCAGTCCTGCCACATTCAGTCGTGAATGGTGGTGAACAATTGAACGACTCACTGGAGGAGAAAGCTCCTCAAAAATCACCATCCTCAATGATGGAGGAGCCCAGCACATCAGTGCAAAAGATAAGGCTGAAGCATTTGCTACAATCTTCAGCCAGAAGTACCGAGTGGATGATCCTTCTCTGGCTCCTCCAGAGGTCCCCAGCATCACAGATGCCAGTCTTCCGCCAAATCGATTCACTCCAGGTGATACCAAGAAATAGCTGAAGGCACTGGATAGAGCAAAGGCTATGGGCCCTGACAATATTCCAGCAATAGTACTGAAGACTTGTGCTCCAAAACTTCCCGCGCACCTAGCCAAGCTGTTCCAGTACAGCTACAACATAGGCATCTACCCGGCTATGTGGAAAATTGCCCAGGTATGTCCTGTACACAAAAAGCAGGAAAGATCCAATCTGGCCAATTACCACCCCATCACTCTATTCTTGATCATCAGTAAAGTAATGGAAAGGGTCATCAACAATGCCATCAAGCAGCACTTGCTTTGCAATAACCTGCTCAATGACTCTCAGTTTGGGTTCTGCCAGGATCACTCAGCTCCTGTCCTTATTATAACCTTAGTCCAAACATGGACAAAAGAGTTGAACTCCAGACGTGAGGTGAGAGTGACTGCCCTTGACATCAAGGCAGAATTTGACAGAGTGTGGAGCCAAGGAGCCCTAGCAAAACTGGGGTCAATGGGAATCATGGGAAAAACTCTCCACTGGTTGGAGTCATGCCTAGCACAAAGGATGATGGTTGTGGTTGTAGGAGTTCAGTTATCTCAGCTCCAGGACATCACTGCAGGAGTTCCTCAGCATAGTGTCCTCGGCCCAACCATATTCAGCTGCTTATCAATCACCTCCCTTCCATCATAAGGTCAGAAGTGGGGATGTTTGCTGATGATTGCACAATGTTCAGCAGCGTTCACGACTCCTCAGATACTGAAGCAGTCCATGTCCAAATGCAGCAAATCCTGGACAATATCCAGGGTTGGGCGAACAAGTGGTGAGTAACATCCATGCCACACAAGTGCCAGACAATGACCATCTCCAACAAGAGAGAATCCAACCATCACCCCTTGACGTTTAATGGTATTAATATCACTGAATCCCCCATTATCAAATTCCTGAGGGTTACCATTGACCAGAAACTGAACTGGACTAGCCATATAAATACTGTGGCTACAAAAGCAGGCCAGAGGCCAGGAATCATGTGATGAGTAACTCACCTCCTGACTCCCCAAAGCTTGTCCACCATCTACAAGGCACAAGTCAGGAGTGTGATGGAATACTCCCCACTTGCCTGGATGAGTGCAGCTTCCACAACTCTCAAGAAGCTTGACACTGTCCAGAACAAAGCAGCCCCCTTGATTGGCATCACATCCACAAACATTCACGCCCTCCACCACCGACGCACAGTAGCAGCAGTGTGTACCACCTACAAGATGCATTGCAGGAATTCACCAATGCTCCTGAGACAGCACCTTCCAAACCCACGACCCCTACCATCTAGAAGGACAAGGGCAGCAGGTAGATGGGAACACCACCACCTAGAAGTTCCTCTCCAAGCCATTTACCATCCTGACTTGGAAATATATCACCGTTCCTTCAGTGTCACTGGGTCAAAATCCTGGAACTTCCTTCCTAACAGCACTGTGGGTCTACCTATACCACATGGACTGCAGCAGTTCAAGAAGGCAGCTCACCACCACATTCTCAAGGGCAATTAGGGATGGGCAATAAATGCTGGCCTAGCCAGCAATGCCCACATCCCATGAATGAATAAAAAAAAACTGTTGACAACACCTTCCATCACTTTGCTGACATGTGAGAATGGACTAGTATGGCAGTGATTGGCTTGATTTGATTTGTCCTGCTTTTTCTGAACAGGACATCTCAGGGCAATTGCCCATGTTGCCGGGTCAGTGTTGTAGCTGTGCTGGAACAGCTTGGCTAGGGGCATGGCTAGTTCTGGAGTACAGGTCTTCAGTACTACAGCTGGATGTCACCAGGGCCCATAACCTTTACTCTATCCAATGCATTCAATTGTTTCTTGATTTCATGTGGAATTATTCAAACTGGTTGAAGCCTGACATCTATGATGCTGGGGACCTCAGGAAAAGACTGAGATGGATCATTCACTTGGAACTTCTGGCTGAAGATGGTTGCAAAAGCTTCAACCTTGTATTTTACGCTGATGTGCTGGGCTTCCCCATCATTGAGGATGGGGATATTTGTGGAGTCTCCTCCTTTTAGTTGTTTAATTGTTCATCACTATTCACGGCTAGATGTGGCGGACTGCAGAGTTTTCGATTTGATCCATTGCTTTTGGGATCGCTTAGCTCTGTCTATCGCAGGTTGACACCTCATTGCCAGTTAGGTCAGGCTGCCTGACCAGTGCTCCATGTCCTTCCATCAGTAACCGTATACTTGCATCTGCACAGACATGAATTGACATTACCTCCCTTTAACTGATGTTGTGCTGCTGGAGGCTACTCTAGCAGATTCCCAATGGCGTTTCTTTGAGCTGCAAACGCCTAATTAAACACTATTTTAGGAAGTCCACCAGCAGCACCTCAATATCAGATGCGATGGTTTACATGGTAGTGCATGAAAAAAAGGCATGCTAAAATGATCAAGAGCAGCACTGCCTGTTTGGTCACACCCACCAAAGTGTTATCAAACTTTTCTGCAGCCCCTAATACGTCTACTTGGGTGTGAAGTGGGAATGTGTTTTCTGGATTAAGAGACCTAAATCTGAGGCATCTGTTGCAAAGACACAAGCAGTTGCTATGGAGGAAAGCGCTACTACATGCAGCCATCCAAAATTCTACCTCCAGCTCTCTGGTTCTTTTTGCCACTTTATGATTGCTACAAGCACCAAAATTGGCTGTACATAGGAAAGTTGAATGGCAGATGAAGAGCAATTGGACCATCATGTCTGCCACACTGAAGGTGGCTGAAGCATCATGACCAGACACTTTCACTGCCCTAAGGCCCTCCAGCCCTCAGTCATGCAACCTCTAGCTGGGACAGACAAAAGAACAAAGAACAATCCAGGGCCAATAAGAGAATAAATTCTCTGGAAAATTCCTCTCTCAGCTCCTCAGGCAATGAAAGCCAGTCCAGGAGATCACATGAATCATGCACTATGTTTTTTAAAATTATTTTTTTGTTTATAGAACGTATGAGTTTTTACAGATAGCAAATTATTTTATTGGATGAGCACAGCTTGACCAGTGACATTGCAGAGAAGGCTGGTTTACCAATTCCTCATGATGTCTGAAAATGCTTTACAATCCAAAAGCTACTTTTGAAATGCACGCACTCTTGTGCTGCAGATAAATGTAGAAGTCAATATGCGCACAGCAATGTTCCACAAATAGCAAGCGAGTGAATTCATAGATAATCTATGTTTGCTGAGGAAAGAAAATCATCTCAGAAATGAGAACACTGCACTCTTCAAGTATTGTCATAGAATCTTTTACATCCACCTGTGCAGGCAGAAAGCCTAAGTTTAATGTTTCATCTGGAAGATGGCATCTTCAACAACGTATCACTCCCTCACTACTGTACTGAATAGATTAGGCGCTTAGCTCTGAAGAAACCCAAAACCTCCTGACTCAAGAGTTGAGCCTAGCTGACAGTGGTCTGATTTGTGATCTGCACTTGTAGAATCTGAGGGCTCAGAAAATAGATCCTTTAGATTTTCATATCTTCTGTGGTTAAAAAGAAAAATCTGCAATTATGGAACCACTCTTAGGCTAATATCATGTTATAACAACTTGCACAACATTTATTCGTGGGGATATTTACAAAAATCTTTCTCTCCCATACCTTGTAATATGTACATGGCTTCAATTCAGTTTCAAAATCCTGAATGCTTTCAATGCTGTTTTTATATTTTTAGGCTATTATTGTTCCTCTCAATGCGTGTTAGTGAGGCATAACAACCACCTGCATGTATTGTGTCATCAGTCATTCGAATGTGCTTGTCCTAAAAGCTATTTGACTTTTTTATAATAAGGACACAACAGTATCAGAGGCAGGCTGTACACTTGATCTTTAAATGCATCAATGTTGCCCTGACAGTTTGTTTTCAGTTGATTCCTGGGTGTGTAAGGGTCACCCATTATAGTGAGATCAAGCACAGTACATTTTAAACAAGTTGTTCTGCAGCTGATGGCTAGTTTAGAGAGAGTGTGGAGACCTTGTATCACTCCAGAAAATTTGAAATGAAACTTAGAAATCAAAGTTAACAAGAGCTCCAGTAGTATGTTAAAAACTCTCATAGATCCCATTACTCTCACCACCATGCTATTGATCATTCCAATTGACAGATAAGATTAAGTTTTAAAATATGTTAAAATGTTGAATAAAACTGATTTTGCAACATTTTCCACCAAATCAAAACTGCAACCAGTTGGAAGATAATCACTTTAAGTTCTGCACTACAAAAACAGAATTACCTGGAAAAACTCAGCAGGTCTGGCAGCATCGGCAGAGAAGAAATCAGTTAACGTTTCGAGCCTTCATGGCCCTTCGGCAGAACTGAAGCATAGTTAGAAGAAGGGAGAAATATAAATTGGTTTAAGGTGGGTGGTGTGGGCGGGGTGCGTGGGGGGAGAGAGAGACATTGAGGGTGTGGTGATTGTGGAGATGAGCAGATAATCAAAAGATGTCACAGACAAAAGGGTCAAAGAGGTGTTGAAGGTGGTGATATTTGTCTGAGAAAAGTGCTAATTAAGAATGGAAGACAGGATATTCAAAGTACAGCTCTAGTGGGGGTGGGGTGGAAAGACTAACAAGGTTTTAGTTTTAGATTTAAAAATAATGGAAATAGTTGGGGAAAGAAGAATCTATATAAATTATTGAAAAAAAAGCGGGGGGGTGGGGGGGTGGAGGGGGAAGAAACGGGTTGGGGATGGGGGGAGGGGGAGTTTAAGATCTAAAGTTGTTGAATTCAATATTCAGCTCGGAAGGCTGTAAAGTGCCTAGTCGGAAGATGAGGTGCTGTTCCTCCAGTTTGCGTTGGGCTTCACTGGAACAATGCAGCAAGCCAAGGACAGACATGTGGGCAAGAGAACAGGGTGGAGTGTTGAAATGGCAAGCGACAGGGAGGTTTGGGTCTTTCTCGCGGACAGACCGCAGGTGTTCCGCAAAACGGTCGCCCAGTTTGCGTTTGGTCTCTCCAATGTAGAGGAGACCGCATTGGGAGCAACGAATGCAGTAGACTAAGTTAGGGGAAATGCAAGTGAAATGCTGCTTCACTTCAGTTCTGCACTGTTCTGTCCATTTTCTGAAGATTGTCAGCAAAAACACGAATATGACTAAAGTGCAGTTGTAATAATTTTAAACGAAGTTTTGAATCTACAGCCAGTGCAATTATTACACTCTACACTTAGAATGGATCCAAAATTTGCTATTATGCCACAGTAACTGTACAGGACCAGTCTGCATTAATTCTGGTGAAAAGTAGATGCAAGGGGAAAAACATGGCCTGATGCTGGTAAAATGCACAAATGAACTCTCTGTCTTTGCTTAGTGCTACTTCTCCTCCCAAATACAGATTTACTAACCTTAGCAAGAAATGAATTAAAACAATTTTTACTCCTTAAGGCCTTATTAAAGTTATAATGATGATGTGGTATTCCACAGAGGCAGATTCAAATCAAAAAGTGAACGTTTCATTCCAGCTCCATCCAGGAGCAGTGAGCTTCATAAAGAGAAAGATTTGAAAGCAGTGCAACAAAGTGAAATAAATATTCATTATAGGGGAGATTTTTGCCCACTGAACTCCTTTCATCCTTATATATAGGCAAAATACCACTGATGCTGGAAATCTAAAACAAAAATAAAAAGTGCTGGAAAAACTCAGCAGGTCTGACAGCATCTGTGGAGAGAAAGACAGAGTTAACGTTTCGAGTCCGTATGACTGAAGAAGAGTTAACTCTGTCCTTTCATCCTTTCCTGCCTGCTTAATATGCACTTGTCTCACTCTGTAGTACACTCTAAAATGTTTACCTTGTGTAAGAAGTAAAATAGAAATGTAAGTTGTTGCTGTTCACTTTGCGCTTTTGCACTTCAAGTACCGGTGTTGAGAATGAGTGCACAAGACATGTTTGTAGGATATATCTGGTCAACCTTTGGATTCTCATTGTTTTGAGAGAGCAGATAGGATATTATAGGAGTAAATTTATGAATCACACTGCCATTGTGGAATCTTACCTGCTGGGTGTACATTTTGGAAAGTTTGTAATGCAGTTCCCATAATTTGCAGTCCAAATTCCTAACACGCATCCAGGTTCCTAATATGTGTTTCCAGCAAGTGAAGCACAATTTTGTAAAATTATTCCAAAGGAGTATATAAGCACATTTACCCACCTGAGTACCATATTGTCATTTTCCATCATGGTGCACATGAAATAATATGAATAACCCTATTCTTTTCACCTTTGATATCTTTTCTATTATTTGTCCTCAGTATGTGGGCATTGCAGGCAAGGCTACATTTATTGTCCATCTCTAGTTTCCTGAGAACAGGATGGTAGTCCTTCCCCTTGAAACTACTGCAATTCTTCTGCTGATGGTGTTAAGTAGGGGATTCCAGGATAATGGCCCAGCAACGATAAAGGAATAGTGAAAAGTTTTACGCACATAGTCACGAATGGGCCTAAAAATGCCAATTTCAGACATGTAAAATGTCAACCTCAAATTACCTTGGAAGGGTAACATATCTCAAAAATTTGAACAACAGCTGAAGCTAGCTTTTTCACACTGCTACTATGCAGTGGCAACACAAGTAGTGTTTTCCACTAACATGACGCAGCCATAAAGCCAAAAAGATGTTCTGCCTACCATACAAATGTGTAATGTGTTACATGAATTTCAGTGCCATTGCAATGTCAGCTATATAAGCCATACTTCCCAAAGATTGGTGGATCGCATCAAACAGCTGCTCGCAATAGGCAAAGAACTGAACGTACTCAACCAACCTGTGCTTGCAAAACACAGAACATAATGTCTAACATTAGATGTGAATCAGTGATTGTCTAGGACTTGCTTATCAATCCCGAGTGTGCTAAGAATTACACTAACAGTCAATTTAAGATGATCAGTTGGGCTCACAATGTAGCTCACTTTGGCTTTCTAGGAGCTACTTACATTCATATGCAGGGACCCATCTTTGCAGGCCAAAGGAATTTTTAAAATATCCATTCACGGGATGTGGACTTTGCTGGCTGGGCCAGCATTTATTGCCCATTTCTAGATGCCCTTGAGAAGGTGGTGGTGAGCGGCCTTATTGAAGTGCTGCAGTTCGTATGGTGTAGGTACACCCACAGTGCTGTTAGGAAGGGAGCTACAGGATTTTGACTCAACGACAGTGAAGGAACGGAGATATATTTCCAAGTCAGGATGGCGAGTGACTTGGAGGGGAACTTCCAGG
Organism: Cetorhinus maximus; assembly: GCF_964194155.1. Classification (NCBI taxonomy): domain Eukaryota; kingdom Metazoa; phylum Chordata; class Chondrichthyes; order Lamniformes; family Cetorhinidae; genus Cetorhinus; species Cetorhinus maximus. The sequence goes on along the minus strand of NC_135879.1, from coordinate 133,497,337 downwards.
TGGTGGCGTTCCCCTGTATCTGCTACCCTTGTCCTTCTAGATGGTAGTGGTTGTGGGTTTGGAAGGTGCTGTCTAAGGAGCATTGGTGAATTCCTGTAGTGCATCTTGTAGGTGGTACACACTGCTGCTGCTGTGCTTCGGTGGTGGAGGGAGTGAATGTTTGAGGATGTGATGATAATCAAGGGGACTGATTGTCCTGCATGGTGTCAAGCTTCTTGAGTGCTGTGGGAGCGGCACTCATCCAGGCAAGTGGGGAGTATTCCATCACACTCCTGACTTGTGCCTTGTAGATGGTGGACAGGCTTTGGGGAGTCAGGAGGTGAGTTACTCATCACACAATTCCTAGCCTCTGACCTGCTCTTGTGGCCACAGTATTTATAGGGCTAGTCCAGTTCAGTCACTGGTCAATAGTAACCCCCAGGAAGTTGATAATAGGGGATTCAGTGATGTTAATGCCATTAAATGTCAAGGGATAATGGTTAGATTCTCTCTTGTTGGAGATGGTCATTGCCTGGCACTTGTGTGGCGTGAATGTTACTTGGTGCTTGTCCACCCAAGCCTTGATACTGTCCAGGTCTTGCTGCATTTGGAATTGGACTGCTTCAGTATCTGAGGAGTCATGAATGGTGCTCAACATTGTGCAATCATCAATGAACATCCCCACTTCTGACCTTATGATAGGAGGAGGGTCATTGATGAAGCAGCTGAAGATGGTTGGGCCGAGGACACTACCCTGAGAAACTTCTGCAGTGATGTCCTGGAGCTGAAATGACTGACCTCCAATAACCACAACCATCATCCTTTGTGCTAGGTATGACTCCAACCAGTGGAGAGTTTTCACCCTGATTCCCATTGTCTCCAGTTTTGCTAGGACTCCGTGGTGCCACACTCAGTCAAATGCGGCCTTGATAACAAAGGCAATCACTCTCACCTCACCTCGGAAGTTCAGCTCTTTTGTCCATGTTTGAACCAAGGCTGTAATGAGGTCAGGAGCTGAGTGGCCCTGGTGGACCCCAAACTGGGTGTCAGTGAGCAGGTTATAGCTAAGCCAGTGCCACTTGATAGCACTGTTGATGATCCCTTCCATTACCTTACTGATGATCGAGAGTAGACTGACGGGGCGGTAGTTGGCCGGGTTGGATTTGTCCTGTTTTTTGTGTACAGGACATACCTGGGCAATTTTCCACATAGCTGGGTAGATGCCAGTGTTGTAGCTGTGCTGGAACAGCTTGGCTAGGGGCGCAGCAAGTTCTGGAGCACAAGTCTTCAGTACTATTGCCAGAATATTGTCAGGCCCCATAGCCTTTACAATATCCGGTGCCTTCGGCCATTTCTTGATATCACAGGGAGTGAATTGAATTGGCTGAAGGCTGGCATCCGTGATGCTGGGGACCTCCGGAGGAGGCCAAGATGGATCATCCACTCAGCACTTCAGGCTGAAGCTTGTAGCAAATGCTTCAGCCTTAACTTTTGCACTGATGTGCTGGGCTCCCCCATCATTGAGGGCGGTATGTCCAGACACTGCACCTTTTCAAATAAACAAAAGCATAAGGAGCAATAACTCGCAGGTGCATTTGCCATGGCAATGTCTGGGCCAATCAGAGCCCACTTGCCCACCAATCAGCACCTTTTCTCATGCAGTATAAATTGTTGCTCCCGTTGAAATTTGGCATACTTGTATCTATCCTGATGAGTGCAAGGCGAAAAGCTTCAAGAGCATGTCTCTTTCTTCAGCAATACAGTGATACTTGTTAATTGATATGGTTAAACTGAATAGGACAATTTGAAATGAATAGAACCGTTAATTGAGCAAACTTGTTGAAATCAACAATGGCTGATCAAAGTCAGACAGGTAATAACAGCAGGACAGGAAGAAATCTGTACATGGCTGAGCCAATGGAAGACAACTTGGGAATACACTAACCAACTAACCGCTGATCATGCGCCTAACTAACCAAACCACATCCAGAAGAGGATTGCGCATGAGTTCTTTTTAAAACTGTATTCTATATGGAAACTCCTGAAAAAGTCCCACACAGGAGCCCTCGAGGAAGAAGGGGGAAGATGCATTTCAAGAGGAAGAGTCCAGGTGGACCAAGCAGGAAGATCTCGGAAAAAGATCATTCCTGAGCCACCTACAGTCATCTTAGATTGGCCACCTGAAGGGTAATTTTATGATTTAATTGAAACTCTTTTGTTTAAAATTCTGAATAAAGGTGTTGGATTTAGAGTGAGATTATAGCAATTGTAATTATCAGTCTTCGAACTTTAAAAAAAAGATAAAATCATCTACAGCTTTCTTCACTTTTGCAGGAGTTACAAATGGAGCTGATCACTGTGGAATCATCAGGGAATTGACACCCTCTTGGGATGGTCGCTGAAGAATATTTTGAAAATGGCTTACTTACATATGTTTTGTGCACTCTTGTTAAAGTTTTACAATGTTAGAACAGCAGCTTTAACAACCATTACTTCCTTTATGCCTGTATTTCATGGTGCTCTCTCATAGGCCAGGCACAGTTCACTGCTACCATGCTATTGGAGAATGCTTTGGTAATGAGGCATTGTAAAGCCAAGTTTAAGGAACCTGATAACCTGCTTCCAAAGTGTGCGCAGTCACGGCCAAGGTGTGCATGGACTAAGTTGTCTACTGGATTTGATGTTCTACAGAATTGGCCACTATGTTCATGCAAGAAGACACCATCGCAATGCTGTGTATCATCATTTCACCAATGCTTGAGCAGATAGCTCTGTTCTCCCTGCAACCATGGTCAGAGCGCTCAGAAGATATGCTACACTTTCTCTGCTGCTCCACATTGCTTCTCCTTTTCATCGGCAGCCCTCTGCATACAACTACTGTCTCCAGTTATGCAGAGCTTAGAGAGGGCTGTGCCCTCAACTATGCCCCCCCCCACCCCCAGCCAGACAGGTACCACTGCCACCATCATCTGCCCTTTCTCACTTCTGCAGTGTGATTCACCAGATGAAAACGTAACTATCTATTGAAATGGTCCCACCAAAGTGTCAGTATCTGAGCTAATGCATGGTGCGCATGGTGAACATGATTCCTGTGACAGTGCACCCTCAGAAGGAATCAGCTCCTCTCAGGATTCATCATCTATGAGGTCCATAGACTCCTGCTGTGAACATGAAAATCCTGGGAGAGAGATATGATATGCATTAGTACTGACAAGGAAAGTATGTTATAGCTTATGATTATGAAGATGATTATACTTCACTTGCTGTTGGAATTCAAGACAAGATAACTGCATGTTTTATTACATGTGGGCCACTGATAATTATTTGTGTCACCAGGTAGCTGGGAGCAGCAAATCAGCAATGGTCAGGAATGCCAAATGATCACCAATGCTTTCTCCTCTGCATTTGTTAGCTGGGGCATCTATGAAGGACCAATTTGATTTCTCTCCCTCCCCCTAATGTTCCGTGCTCTCTTCTATAATGGGTGTAAGATTGAATCTATGAGTGACTGTAACGGCATGCGCTCGGACAATGGATGCAATGCAATTGATCTAGATGGCTATCAGGGAAAGGCATCAAATTTCTTAAGGATCAGCATGAGTGTTAGTGTGGATGGATAAATGAAGATGTGAGGATGTATGTGGAAAGAGAAGGATGGATGAGCTAGCAAGGTAATTTAGTGTGAGAGGGATGTGATGAAGTAGCCTTGACAAGGCAGAATGAGAAGTTGGGATGATGAGCACAGCTTGATGGAAGTGAATGTGCAATTTTACTTAACCTTTCTGACCTAGGTAGATTATTAAAGTGCCTCCTGCACTGACTCCAGGAACATGGCATAATACTCCTGCTGCTCGCCTCCTGTACCACCTTCAGCCATGCATTCTTTTGGCAGCTGCAGGTTTCTTGCTCCTGTGCCGTGAAAAAGTATCTCTTGTCTGCTCCTCCCACCCCTCAGCAGCACACCAAAAGAGCCATCATTGAAGCAGAACGCAGCCTTCGACCATCCTGAACCAATTTTCACATCTCTCTTCTTGCTTCCAGCTTCAAATGCCATCTTTGGATCAGTCCTTTAAATACTGGAGTCGAGATCGCATAATGGAGGTCCTCATCATGCCAGCTGCTGAGCAGTCAATACCAAACCACATTGTAAAATTATAATGAGCTGGCTGTATTAAAATGCGATAGCAAAACCCCCTCCTGCTACTACCCCACTACTCCAAACATGCCTGCAAGTTCATATCAGGGCCAAGAGCTCTGTCTTTATAACAATTTTGACAAAATCTGTAAAACTGTAGAATCCAAATCCCTTTTACCTCCTTTGTTCATTTTTTTCAGAAAAATAAAGAATGAATGAAGTGCTGTACAGGACACGGTTAGAGGGAGCATTTCAATTTTGTTTCTAACAGCAAAGGGAAGTCTCTTCTGAAGTGGGAATAAGTAAGAATCAAGTTACAGGAAGGAAAAATGTAGATCCATAATGCACCCAAAATTAGACAGCGACTGTGTGATTGAAAATATGATGAGTGGGATGTGCATAGTTGCATTTATGCTCCAGCCCAATTGTGATCCTCTGGGTGACATTTTCTCAGTGAATGTTAATCTACTAGCAAACCTACCAAATAGTATTTCACTTGTGTAATTCCATGCATTTATGAACCTACTGAATAATACTTGATGCCAACTGGTTTGCTACAGTGCACTCTATAAAAACCAATCTATTATTAATCCTTCTACATAGCACTTTCTGTGCATGTATGTATCCATTGGTGATCATACAGAATAGCATGCTTCTCTTTTTCCTAATCTATCTACAAATATTTTAAGTAACACTCCCTCCTTTTGTACTGACCTACTGTGCCACCAAGTCCCCACAGACAGTTTACCGTGAGTGACTTGAATAAGAAATACAGCAAGGAACATTACAGTCTAATATCAGAGAGCCTAGAAAATAGTCTGCATAAAATGAATAAGAATGATTACCATTTTAAAAATAAATTTAATCTAAGAATACTTGCAATGCAATGGTTAACAATTCAAGTATTTCAGAAGTGACTCAGAGTGTGTTATCATGTCCCGCATCCATAGCTGGAGGCATTATTTCACTCTCAAGGTCATGTACTTTATAACCCCAAGTCTTTCTCTGATGCTTGATTTATTATATCCTTGAATGTTAATTTATTTCATATGGGAAAATATTGGTGCAGTTTATATACAGTATCTTGTGACAGTAAGAGCAATAGCTGCTATTTTATTGTTTGAAGATTTCGCTCTTGTTACATTGCAAAATAGAGCTGATTTTCCTGGAAATAATGCCCAGGAGTACTTGATCAGAAGATGCAGTCAGCCAGAAATATGGGTGGAGACTTGTAATGCTAGGTCAGTGTTCCCATTAAACTGCCTCCAAACATCCCTGTCCTTTGCAGCACTGTGCCTGAAGGAGGCGCAGGGATTCAAATCAATTAGCATTGTCATATTTACGACATAAGAATGACCTGCGACCTGATTTCCTGTCCCAACGTCAGTCACAGGTCGTGTCCTAGTTGCCCTCATAAATAGAGGCCACTAGAAAATAACAAAGAGCTTTTTGAGCAAAGTAAAACCTGAACCAACAAAAATTCTGAGGTACAGGATCTTTAGTTACTGAGGAATTTTCATTGCATTGTTGCTGTACTAGAAGTTCAAGAGATAGAGGTTGAATTTCTATGATCTTTCTCCCATTTATACCATTTTCCTGGGATTTCCACTGAAGATATGATGGATAATGATGGTGAACCACTGCAGAATTTCAACCTGGTGGCATCCCAAAAATGTTTTGGATGCAGTGGAAACAATTGCCAATGGTTTAGGATGAAGATCCGATTTGGAATTCCTCTGTTCTAGCTCTATCTGGAGAAGGAGGAGCAGGAAGAGGTTGGAAGAAAAGGAGGAGGTGCAAGGTAAGCATGAAGCTATTTTAGACAAAGCTGCAACAAAACAGCACCAGAAGAGGAGAGTACCACCTTGTAGGTGTCTAGTTGAGTGGGTATATGGACTCCAATGGACATTCCTGGACCTTACTGAGAATCAATGTCTCTGGAGGCTATGGTTTTATAAGAAGATTAGCTGGTAGGCAAAACCATGGTCCTGAGCCTCCAACTCACTATCAGTGATAGTGAGGTTCATTACAGAACTCAATTTGGAGAATTGGAGAAGAATACTTCTTGAATGAATTGATTACTCAATTACTGTTATTAACAGTAAAATTATGCTATTGGAAGCTTGCATGATGACTTCATTCTCACTCATTCAGCATTCAGTCCTTGATCATAATAGAGCAAGGGGAGAGGGGCTGGTTGATAGAAGAGCTGAGTTACCCATTGCGGTTAATGACACTAGTATCAGCTCCATCTAATGATGTGGAGCAACAATATAATGATTCCATTAGAGTGACTATTAAGAACACCATTGGTATTCTGAAGCAGAGGCTCTGCTATCTTGATTGCTCAGGGGTTAGTGTTGGGATGTCCTTCAAGATAATCTGTGGACAATCCACAGTCGCATCTTTGCCAACTGTAGGCTCTATAACATAACCATTGAAGAGGCAATAACTGGGAGGAGTATGAAGTGGAGTGGCAGAGAAGATTCAGTAGATGAGGAAGGCAAGTCTCCAGATAGAACACATGGCATCTGGAAAAATCTCATCAGGACAATCCCTACATTCCACCCCTGTCTCTGGAACTTCACGTCCAATAGATATTCCTGCAATCTCTCTCAACATTATTCAGCTTTCTGCAAAATCCTCAACTCCCATTAACATCAAAAATGCTTTGAATAAAACATATTTTATAACAAACATTTTTATTGCACGTACACCTAATTTTCACTGTCAACTTAATTCTTTCTTCCATGGTGCTTCACCTTTCAAACAGTGACTATTGTTAATGTTAACTAGTCTTTTACGTAAGTGATTTCCTTGAGATGGGAAGAAGGCAGGAAGTTAGCAGCTGAGCGCCATTGTCAGGGTGTGTGATTCAAGAGGGTGTTTGATCTCTGTGAGCTTGCATACCACATGGCCAAACTACAGGCCGCAACTCATCCACTGATACAGGTTCAGCTTGGCCCTGTCTGTTTCCAGGCTCCTCTGCATCCAAGGGCTAATGATTGATAGCAGTGGAAATGGAACCATCTGCAAAGAGGGCACCAACATCCAGAGCCAGTTCTAGCTTTCCTGTTCTCCTGCCCGCTCTGCCACACAACCCAGAGATCTAAGGGTAGTCAGAATCCATGGGCAGGATTTTCCGCTCGTCGTGCGGGTGCGCGCCTGACACACCTGCGCATGAAATGGCAAGCGTCCTGATGTCATCGCGCACTCGCACGATATTTCGGTCGGCGGGCACATGCGAGAGTCGGCAATTAAGAGGCCTATTAAGGCCATTAAGTGATTCATTAATTGCTATTTTTCACTGCCCGTCCAACCTTACAGTTGGCGGGCGGGCGAATCGGCCAGGTGGCCTTTGCATTTTTGAGGAAACCTCATCCACGGGTGGGATAAGGTTTCTGACATTAATTTAAAAACATATAAATGTTTTGACATAATTTTTATTAAGTTTCTGTTCATGTGAACGAGTCCTATGTGGGGACATTTTGTTCCGATTTTCTAAATCTTTACTTTTGATTTTAAAATTCTTCAGTTCCCTGAGGCAGCCCCCACCCTGGCAGCGCACCTTTCACACTGACTGCCAATCCATTGGCCAGCCAGCATGAATTCCTGGTCGGGGGCCGATCGCGGGCAGCGGGCTGTTTCCTGGCCTCTCCCGGGCCTGCCCACCGTGCCCCGCCCAACGACCCAAAAATCCTGCCCCATGACACAGGGTGCATGATGGACCCCTCCCCTCCTTTTTTAAGCTACTGTCTTCTAAAAGCCTGTCCAAGTAGGCTGTCACAGTTTGACTAGGAACCTGTATTATAGGAATTTTAGCATCTCTAAGCAAACCTTAGGTGCAGTACCTTCATGCTTATGTTACTGGAGAGATAGTCCAGAGGTATGGGCTATTAATCTAGAGAAATGAGATCAAACCCCATCAAATTAACTGGGGAATTTAATTTCATAAGAAGGTATGAAATAGAAGCAGGAGGAGGCCATTACCCCCAAATCCATTAATTTCCTTAGTACCAAAAAATCTATCAGCCTTAGAATCATCCAAGATTTGCACAAATTGTGGTAGCAGGCAGGGAAAAGGGCGTTTTACCTGCTGGCCGCAATAGTGGGTTTCTGCACCGTATCATCGCATTCCAGGCATATCCTGCCTCATTAATAATGCATTCCTGGGAAACACGCTGAATCACTGGCGGGGCAGCTTCTGATTTTCCCACCTGCTGTCACCTCAGCCCTTCAGTAATTTGGGTGCTATATTTATAGGCCGCACAGAGCTGGCACTCTCTAAGGCATCGGAAGCTGCTGCAAAGTCATGGCTGCCAAAGGGAGAAAACATGCTGCCCCCAAATTTAGTGACACCTACCTCGGGCGCCTACTGGACACGGTGGAGGTCCGCCTTGAAGCCCTCTACCCCGGCTCTGGGCGAAGACCAGCAACCAATGTCACCAATCCAGCATGGGAGGTGGTGGCAGTAGTGGTCAGCACCAATGACCTGCAAAAGAGGACAGTCCCCCAGTGCTGAAAGAGGATGAATGATCTCTTCCGTCCTGCCAGGGTAAGTCACTCTTCTCATCACTTTCAACTCACACACTCAGAAACCCATCACACATCTACAGGGATCTCAATCACTGCCAGTTCAAGGGACATCACCATTCACGCTCTCACACACACCTTCATCTGCCCTCATCCCGTCCATGGGACCACTCACCTCCCACACATGCCAGGTATACTTATCATCTGGCCTGGCAGGCGTCCTGCTTACACTCACTCCATCTGTCTTCATGCAGGACAAGCTGACACACAACAAAAGGGGGAGGTTACAGACTGGTGGACTAATACCTGACATCAAGATCCTCATAGACTTTGAAAATAGGATCATCCAGGTGGCTGGAGACGATCTGGATTGGTCCTGTGCTGATGGTGAGGTCAGCAGTGCTCAACCAAGTGAGGATCCAGCAGTGCAACATCTATCAGACAACCATGCTGTGAGTGAGTTCTCCTGTTCCGCAGTCCCCTGCCATACACTAATTATCTCTCCTTGCTTTTACAGGTACATCTGGGAAGCAGCCAAAGGGGTCCACAATCCATGTCCTCAACTCAAGCCCTGAAGGCACCTTGGAAGAAGAACCTGATGATGCCTTAACTGAAGACCCATCACAGTGCTCACCCACACCTTCCACCAGTGCAGGGAGGCACACCTTGGTGGCACCTAGTTCATCCTCCATGAAGCTTGCAGTTATGAGGGCCTCCCAAGCGTGCCTGCTTCATCTGGCCAGTGTGATGGCCTTGCCGTCGGCATCCTCGCCTTCGAGGACTTCATCATTGTCATCCCCTTCGACGTCCTCCTCGTTGGAGGATATGTGCAGCTCCCCCATCTTGTCCTCAGTCAGGTCCTCTCCCTATTGCAGCGCCAGTTTGTGGAGCATATAGAAAGTGATGATGATGCGCGACACCCTGTGGGGACTATTTTGCAGTGCTCCACCAGACCTGTCGAGGCACTGGAACCTCATTTTCACGCTGCCTATTGTTTGCTCCACCAAAGTCCAGGTTGCAGCATGAGCCTCAATATACATTTGCTCTGCTGCAGTCTGAGGCTGCCACACGGGTGTCATCAGCTAAATCCTCCCTTGTCCCCGGGGATCCAACCCTGCAGCCTCTCTGGATCCCGGAAGATGTCAGGGATCTGAGCTCTGCTAAGGGTGTAGGAGTCATGGACAGTCCCTGGGAATTGTTCACAGACCTGTAAGATGTGTTTGTGGTGGTCGCACACCAGCTGAACAGTCAGTGAGTTGAAGCCCTTGCTACTGATGTAGTTGACCGCTTGTTGCCATGGAGATATAAGCACCATGTGAGTTCAGTTATTGGCACCCTGCACCTGTTGAAAACCTGAGATCTGTGCTAAGGAGATCTGTAAGGAGCCACTGGCTCCTTCATGGCCACCAGTCCCCATGGTGCCAAATCCTGCAACAGGTGGCATATGTGACCAACCAGTTCCCTTGAGATGTGCAGTCTTCGGTGGCACTGGTTCTCGGTCATCTGCAGGAATGACAGGCGCCACCTATAGACCCTGGGTCTAGTTCTACAACTTGCCCAGTCAGCCAATTGTTCTGCTGCCCCCTAAAATGCACATTAATTTGCAGTCCGCGCCTAAGGGATGAAAAGTTCTGGAGCATCTGGTGGCACTTTTATGCTTTTGCGTTGCTTGTGTGGGCCCGACTCCAAGCATGTCAACAGAGAACGGTCTTAGGTGCAGAAGAATGCTCACTTTTGACAAGCTTTTCCAAGTACGTGGCTGCTTCCTTCATCCCTGCTCCCCCAACCCTCAGCAGTGCCGTGCTTGAGTATTTCCTTTACTCTGTGCTGCCTAGTCCCCAACACCCTGGCCTGAACTGCACTGGAGCCCTTGCGTGGCACCGCACTGAAAGCCAGCCGGGAAAAAGCGACTCGCCTTTGCCCCTCGTAAATACACAGCGCCTCTTCCTTGATGCCCTATGGGTGATGCTCTTGAGCGCTGTGCAAGGTTGTGTGCACTCACTTCCACGTTCCCCTCAGGTTGCCAGGTGCACGCCTTTTAAAAGCAGTCATGAAGCACGCTGTTTTGAAGTCACGCCAACATGAGCGGTAAATTTGACATTGGGGGATAATTTTGGCAAGCAGGGCTTATAATTAGATGCAAATATATTAAAATGACATTCCTGATATATGGGGGTGGGAAACACAGCCCGCCATTGATGGGTGGAGTGGATGATTGGAAACGTGTTTCACGACGACATAAAACCGATTTTTGGCCTTCTCGCCATATTGTCCCCCCCTCCACCATGACACCTGACATCACTGGGATCAGAAAGTTGCAACATTTGTCTCAAATTTACTCAATTACTGAGCTTCCACAGGTCTCTGGGGCACAGAGTTCAAAGATTCACAGCCCTTAGAGTGAAGAAATTTCTCCTCGTCTCAGTCCTAAAAGGCAAATCCTTATCCAGGGACTGTGACCCCATGTTCTAGACTCCCCATCTAGGGGAAGCACTTTCTCAACATTTACACTGTCGACCCCGTTAAGAATTTTATATGTTTTAATCCGATCATCTCTCATTCTTCTAAACTCCAGGGAATATAGGCCAATCCACTTAATCTCTTCTCATGGACAATCCCTTCATTCAGGAACCAGTTTTATGAACCTTCATTGTATTTCCTCTAGAGCAAGTTTTTCCTGAGGCAAGGGAATTAAAACTGAACACAGTACTCCAGGTGTGGGCTCACCAATGCCCTGTATAATTAGAGCCATTTATTTCTTTATGCATAGAAGGAAGCCATTTGGCCCATCGAGTCCATTGTAGAGCAATCCAGTCAGTCCAATTTCCTCGCTCGATCCACGTAGCCCTGCAAGTTTATTTCCTTCACATGCCCATTCAATTTCTTTTTGAAGTCATTGATTGTTTCTGCTTCCACCACCCTCATGTTCAGAAAGTTCCAGGTCGTTATCATTGACTGCATAAAAAAATTCGTCCTCACATCACTGCTGCCCAAAATCTTAAATCTGTGTCCTCTAGACCTTGTATCATCAGCCAATGGGAACAGCTTTTCTTTGTCTACCTTATCTAAGCCTGTCATAATCTTGCACACCTCGATCAAATCTTCCCTCAATCTCCTTTGTTCCAAGGAGAACAACACTAGTTTCTCTAACCTAACCTTGTAGCTAAAATCCCCCTCTCTGGAACCATTCTGGCAAATCTCCTCTGCACCCTCTGAAGGACCCTCACATCCTTCCTAAAGTGTGGTGACAAGAACTGGACACAATGCTCTAGTTGTGACCCAGAACAAGAGCTTTGGAAAGGTTCAGCATAATTGCCTGCTTTTGGACTGTATTCCAGTATTTATGAAGCCTAAGATGCCATGTGCTTTACTAATTACTCTCTCAAAAAGCCCTGTCACTTTCAAAGATCTATGTACAGGAACCCCCAGATCCCTCTGACTCTGTACACTCTTCAGAACTATGCCTTTAAGTCTGTATGGCCTCTCCACTTCCCTATAATAAATCCCATCTGCCACTTGTCTGCTCATTCTGCTAGCCTACTTAGGTCTTGTTGCAGCCGAATTGTATCGTCCTCATTGTTTACCATTCCTCCAAGTTTAGTATCATCAGCAAATTTTGAAATTTTACCCTGTATTCCAATATCTAAGTTATTTATATATGTCAGGAAAAGCAGTAGTCCTAGCACTGTCCTTGGAGAACACCCCTATTTAACATGCTCCGTTCTGAAAAATTTACCACGACTCACTGTTTCTGTCCTTGAGCCAATTTTTTATCCAAGCTGACCCTGACCTTCTTATTAGACGAGCCACCATTTTGTTAACCAGCCTTATATGTGGTGCTTTGTTAAATGATTTCTTAAAATCCATATAGGCAACATTTCCTTCTTCAACGTTCCCTGTTACTTCATCATAAAATTCAATTAGATTAGTCAAGCATGACCTGCCTTTCACAAATTGTGCTGGCTAGCCTTATAATTAACTCAAATCACTCCAAGTGCCTGCTAATTTTTTTCCCTGATTATTATTTCTAAAACATTACCCACCACTGATGTTATACTAACTGGCCTGTACTTACTAGGATTAAAAACAGAAAATGCTAATCCACCTGAAACGTTAACTCCGTTTCTCTCCACAGATGCTGCCTGACCTGCTGAATATTTCCAGCATTTCTACTTTTATTTCACATTTCCAGCATCTGCAATATTTTGCTTTTGCTGCTATCATTACTAGGACTGACCTCATACCCTTTCATGAACATGGGTGTCATATTTGCCACTCTCCAATCCTCTGCCTAGAATCTGGGGAAGATTGGAAAATTATACAGTCGGGATGGCGTGGTCCTGGGAGTTCTCAACATTGACTCCAGACTCCAGATCATGAAGTCTCATGGAATCAGGTCAAACAGGACAAGGAAATGTCCAATTGATTACCACCTACCAGCTAATGAATCAATATTTCTCCATGTTGAACACCACTTGCAAGAAACACTGAGGTGAGCAAGAGCACTGAATGTAGTCTGGGTTGGGGACTTTAACATCCATCACCAAGAGTGGCTCAGTAGTTCCAACTGCTGAATCAATAAGAGGGAAAAGCCTACTTGACTTTGTCCTCACCAATCTATCTGTTACTGATGCATCTGTCCATGACAGTTTTGGCAGGAGTGACCAGTGCACTGCCCTTGTAGAGATAAAGTTTTGTCTTCACACTGAGGATACCCTCCAACATGTTGAATGACATTATCACTGTGCTAAATAGGATTGATTCAAAACAGATTGAGCTGGGCATCCATGATGCATTGTGGGCCATCAGCAGTAGCAGAACCCCTCCTCTCAGTGGATGGAACTGTTGTACTGCTTATCAAGACCTTGAATTGTTTGCATGCAGCATGAGCTGCTTGCAGTATCATTGGAGGGTCTGGCCACCAATTGCTCTGCTGCTTTGGCAAAGGGATAAAAGGGGACAAGCAAAAATGCAGAAGAATAGTTGGTTAAACCTGTGTTAATAGGCTTCATCATTTACATGAAATGCTTCTGAAGACTGACACTTGCAGCCAAGGACAGAGGAGAGGGAAGGAAAGAGTGCAACAAATCCTCATTGGGAATATGCCGCCTGCTTCACCATCTCCTGACACATTTTAAATGGAGTAACTTCCTGAAGTTCAACAGGTCCCACTTCTATCGCTTCAGCCTGCCTTCTCTAACTGGTGACTAGGAGTCAATCCTTACTGTGCCTCAAGTTGGACCATCTTTACATTATGTTATTTTAATTGGCTCATTACATTGAGTGATAGGAAATACCAGGTGTAGGAGGATGTATATAACTGTGATAAAGCCTTGGGATGAGATGTAGAGTAAAGGGCTAACAGCAGAAGCACATGGTGCGAATGTATTGATGATGTAACATCACACGATTGAGTAACAGAGATCCGGAGGGAGCTGAAGTTCCAAACTTATGCAGAGTTTCCAGTATATTTATAATAGCTGCAAATAAAAAGTTATGGTTTTTCATGAACTATAGTCTGAAGGAGCTTACTTTGGGAGAATAGACAAACCCTAAAGAACTCCATCTAGAGCTCGAACACAAAACAAAACATGGTGGCAGTGGAGAGCGAGTCAAAGACTAAGGAAAAGCCCCAAGAAGTAGCTGAAGGCCTGGCAAGTCAAGAGACCTTTAAAATAAGGACAAAAGGAACAGATCCAAAACTCACCAAAATGTCAGAGCATCATGAGTGCAGCAGATGCAAGCTGAGAATCAGGCCCAGAGTCTGGACAGCAGTGAGCACAGAATCAACAAGTAACACCAATGAAGCAGCAACAATTTCAGGGCTTAGACTCAACACTACTACTCCCAGAACCATTCCAGAGGGCTGAAGGCTTGCAACAGGTTCTGCACTAGGACAACTGAAGAATGAGGTTTTCCAGATTTAGAACCCCTTCTGGTTAGTACAAAACACAACAAAAGGATCAAGTCAATACATTATTCTATGCAGTTGGAGCTATTGCCCATGACATAACAGCAAGGCAAGGACTTGATGAGACTTCAACTTCTTATGAAGAAGTCCTGTAAGCTTTTGAGTCATATTTCAGCATTTGCAAAAATGTAATTATAGAAAGGATAAAATTTAACAAGCAAAAACAAAGACCCAGTGAGTGCATGGATTTTGTTTGTCAATGATCTATACAGGTTGGCAGAAAATTGTGACTGTGGAATATTGAGGGAAGAATTGAATCGTGATTGCATAGTTGTTGGGGTCCTGGATGAAGCTCTATCAAATCTCTTGCAAATGAGTGAAGATTTAACTCTTATCAAGGCAGTACAAATTGTGAGACAAACTGAGCTCTGAAATGAAAATAGAGTGTTTGTTTGCGGGGAAGGTGAGGTCCGATGGAAATGAATGAGTGAGGCCATAAGTGGGAAAACGCACCAAAACAGAAGCCTGCAAAACCAGGAAAAGGCACATCAACTACCATCTTGAAATGCTCTTGGTGTGGCAAGAAAAACCTGCACAAGCGGGAAGAATTCCCAGCAGGAAGAGCAGAGTGCCACAACAGTGGAAAGTTAGCACACTTTAAGATTGCCTGCTGATTTAAAACACAGATAGCCTGCAAAATGGAGGATTAAATATTAAAGCCAAACCACATACAAGAAGTGGAAGGACCACAGAAAAAGGAAATACCTTTCCTAGGGGAAGTAAATGAAATGGAAAATAAATACTGGAGTATTAAACTTGAAACGGATGGACACCCCACAGAGTTTAAATTAGACACAGGGACAGGACTTTCTGTCTCATCTGACAAAGTAAAATGGCTTAAGCAATTTGCACTACAGCCTTCATCTATCAAGTTAAGGGTCTAGATGGGACTACACTGAAAGTCATAGGCCAACACAAGGCAACATTGAAGTACAAAGATAGAGAAATCATTGAACCTCTGTGTGTCATCCAGAATCAAGAATCTTTTTTATTAAGCATGCTTAAAATTGTAGCTAATCTATAAAGTTGATGAAGTTGCTGATGAGCATTACAGCAATACATTCAGGAATGAATTTCCAAGACTATTTACATGCCTGGGAAGGCTGAAGAGTGAGTACCATATTACCCTAAGGGCTGCATTTTACAAAGGAAAATAAAGATATTAGAAATGATGTAAACATGTCTCCACATGTGACTCATTCACATGAAGAGGAACATGTCTAAAATGAAGTTGAAAATTTTTTTACGTGGATGAGGTTTCGTGAAAAATGCAAAGGCCGCCTGGCCTATTTTCCCACCTGCCTACCGAACGTGCGGGCAGCGAAAAATACAAATTAATTACTTGCTTAAGGGGCTTAATAGGCCCATTAATTATCAGCAGGTGCGCTGCCGACTCTCACACGCACCCGCCAACCAAAAGATCACGAGAGTGCATGATGATGTCAGGCGCTCACCTGATGTCATCGTGTGTGATTTTATACCCGATCAGGTCGGGCCTACACCCACTCGTGGGACGTAAATATTCAGCCCTAACAGCTGATGCTAACCCTTTTGCCTCTTTACAGTGAGGAAAGTCACTCACCCATTCTTGGACAAAGCCAAAGGTGAAATTGAGAACATGCTTCAGCAAGGGATTGAGGAAAATGTGAAACTGAAATTTGTGAATTTGTGAAATTTGGCAGGAAGAATAAAAGAGAAACATATTATCTAAATGATGAGAGATTGCAGAGCTCTGAGATGCAGAGAGATCTGGGTGTTTTGGTGCATGAATCGCAAAAGACTATTATGGAAATACAGCAAGTAATTAGGAAAGCTAACAGAATGTTATCATTTATTGCGATGGGAATTGAATACAGAAGTAGAGAGGTAATGTTTCAGTTGTACAGGGCACTGGTGAGACCACATCTGGAATACTGTGTACAGTATTGGTTGCCTTATTTAAGGAAGGATATAAATGCATTGAAAGTAGTTCAGAGAAGATTTACCAGACTAATACCTGGAATGGACAGTTTGTCTTATGTGGAAAGGTTGGACTGGCTAGGCTTGTATCCCCTAGAGTTTAGGAGAGTAAGAGGTGACTTGATTGAAACATATAAGATCCTGAGATGTCTTGACAGGGTGGATGTGGAGAAGATGTTTCCTCTTGTGGGAGAATCTAGAGCTAGCGGTCACTGTTTAAAAATAAGCTGTTGCCCATTTAAAACAGAGATGAGGAAAAATTTCTTCTCTCAGAGGTTCGTGAGTCTTTGGAACTCTCTTAATGAAAAGGCAGTGGAAGCAGAGTCTTTAAATATTTTTAAGACAGAGGTGGATAGATTTTTGGTAAGCAATGGGGTGATAGGGTATCAGGGGTAGGTGGGATGCAGATTTGAGGTTACTAGCAGATCAGCCATGATCTTATTGAATGGTGGAGCAGGCTCAAGGGGCCAAATGGCCTGTTGCTCCTTGTTTGTATGTTCGTATTATCGCACCAGCCAACAAATGGTTTTCGGGAATGGTCATGATCCCGAAGCCAAACTGATCAATTTGAATCTTCGTGGATTTAACTCAACTAAACAAA
Organism: Cetorhinus maximus; assembly: GCF_964194155.1. Lineage (NCBI taxonomy): Eukaryota > Metazoa > Chordata > Chondrichthyes > Lamniformes > Cetorhinidae > Cetorhinus > Cetorhinus maximus. Next base: position 133,480,159 of record NC_135879.1, on the reverse strand, counting down.
TCGGTGGAATGTGAGATCCACCCGATGACCTCAAGGAGCTTGAAGCATATGCATCTCTCATTACTCAACATCTTCTGGCTACTGCAAAGAGGTTGCAGGAGATAAAATAAGCACAGCAGCAAGATGATAAATGTGTCCAGAAAAGAAAATACTGTCTGGAAGGATGGCCAGGCTATACGCCTAATAATCCAGTACTACATCAGTACTTCAAACAGAGAAACACCTCACACTAGACTGGGCTTTTACCACACAGTTTGCAAACACGTGTATAAAGGTTCCCACCTCTTTTTCCTCCCCAGGTGAGATTGTTAAAGTTCATTCGGTGTTGCTGCCATGACTTCGACATTTTGGGCTGAACTGTATGGCCCACCTTGGGGGCGGGTAGGAAGGCAGTGGTGGGCCATAAAATTGAGTGCTGTTGCTGGTGCCTACTTGCTGTCATCACAATTTTACCAATGGTGGGGAAGACATCAGGAGGTTTGCCTGCCTGTAGGCCAATTGAGACCCTGAAGTGATCAATTAATGGCCCTTAAAGGCCTCCTCCTGCCACTGCTAGGATTTTATCCACGGCAGCAAAAGGTCAGCACCAAGTGTCCAGCCTGCCAGGTTTCACTGGGTGGGCTGGTGTCTGGTCAAGAGAGGGGTACCTCCTTTACAGGCCCCCTGTGCCCACCAGAGGCTCCTGAAGGTCTTCCCACCCCTGCATTTTCTCTCCTCCTTGCCCTGTTTGCCCCAAACCCCAACCCCTTCACACCCTTTGCCAGGGCCTGCCTGCCAAGCCCAGGCAAGACCCTGGACTTACCTTAAAGTCTGGCTCCATCACAGTTCACTTCTCTCTGGAACTGCTGCGGTCCCAACAGTGGCCACTGCACCTGATGGCGCTGTTGGGACCAGGAACAGGTTAGGGTTAGGGTTATTTGATTGGTGAGCAGCTGTCAGAGGCAGCCCTCCCCAATGGGGGTGGAAGGCCCACCTGATACCAATTAACGGCTTGGCCCCCAGTGCAAAATTCAGCCCAGTGTTGTTGTTGCTGCTGCAACTGATGGAGGCCTCAACCATCTCTTGCATTCTAAAATCCTCACGGTCTATCCTCCATGCCAGGTGACATTTCATCCCTACCTGTTCAAGCTTCATCCAATAACTGTTCAATGGTGATGCCCTTATGCAACCTCCTCCATTTACTGATACACTGATAGATTGTGTTTTAGGCTGCAGCCATGAAATCTTGTTCCTTTGCACAGCTATTTTAACAACTACATTCTTGCAAAAATCACGTCTCAGAAGCATTCCTGTATGTCTAGCTGTACATTGTCGGTTCCTGTTGTTCATCCAGTCACAGGCTTCCCTGCGCCCCTCCCCCTCCCCCCCACCCCCCCCGCCACCACCCCTCCCCCGGCTGTTCCAAAGCTTCAAGATGCTCCAGACTTTTAAAGCAGCCACAAGCCTTTAAGGCCTCAAGATGTGCCAAAATTTCCAGTGCCCTCATGACTGCCCTCAATGAGAAGCTTTCGAGCCTACCGGCAAAACACCCACAATATCCAAATTACTGCCAAGAGGAAAGTGAGATGCAGAGAAGTGGGATCATGTGCAGCACTATGTCAATGTGAAACCACACATGGAGAAAAATTTGAACACCCCGCCTCCAAAGAATGGGAACAATTAGTGGGAGGTTAAAATCAGCCAAGTCTATTTATTGGCCCAAGGTCACTCCATTCTCTCCCGCTGCCATTTTCTTTGATGGCTTTGTCACTGGTTGGTATTAAGTCATCTGAAACTCCCACTATAGGCAGTTGGGAGTTTAACTGAAATGTAAAATGTGCAGTATGATGGTATCACCGGGGCCAACTTGAGAGGAAGTCCAACCAATGGAAAACCTGCCAGAAAAACTGGTAGGATGCAGCAGAGTGACATGGACAGGCAAAGGTAAGCTAAGTTTTTAAATTTTGGAAAATTTCCTTGGGGGATAGGAGTAGCAAGCATTCTCCTCTGGACCCTACAAGGAATCCTTATGTCTCCTTTGCCTTGATCCTTCCTCTCCATCCCAGAAATGGTTTCTGGTAGTGTCCAGCTAACATTGTAATTCTTACTTCCGCCTCTGTCCTTGACCTCATTCCCACCAATTTTGGGCAGGAGACAGATGCCCATTATTAAAATGAGGTCTGGTGGTTTAAACTGGTCCTGCCTCTCTCTGGCCTCTCTTGCCAGCTTTCATCCTTAATGTACCGGTCCTATCTCCAGTTAAAATTGGCCCTATTATAGGCATTTCTTTGGGTCCCAATTAAATCGGGCAAAATCATCAAGTTTGCATGATTAGGTTGAGAACAGTATTGTTCTTTGTTGCACAGCACAGCTTTTATTTTCAAATATTAACAGGAAACTTTGCATAAAATTCAACAGAGACCAGTTTTTCAAAAAAAAGAAATCTGTATTTTACTTTTATTATCAATAATAATAATTCTCTCTAATCCACGAAGGCACTAATCCAATCTTGGGGTTCAGTTGACAATAAACCACTCAAATATCACTCTCAAGGGATTATGACATCACCTGAACCCCTTGATTGGATTACTGCCATGTAATTCACTTACAACTATCCATTACGTCGTCTATATATAGTGGAAAAAGAGAGAGAGAGAGAGCACATCCCTATTCAACTATTTCTATGTTTATTTCAATTCCTTATAAGGTAAGCTATGTATTCATGGGTTCATTATATCTGTGTAAATATTTATCTATTTGTACTATGTGTACAAAGGTTGTGGCTGAACCTGTGTGTTTATTTATCCACATGCACAGACGTATGATAGCATATGGAAATGTCAAGCAAAAAAAAATCCACATGCATTAGGAATGTCGTCCGTATAATAAGGGTTAAAAGTTGGAGAATGAAGATAAACTGTTCAGAACTTGAAAGGCACATGGGCCACTCAGATGGATGACGTCTGTAAGGCCCAGACCCCCTCCCCAACCCTTGGGGAAATGGAGGGCCAGGTGCATCTTTTTCTAAATCAAATTAACCACAAGATGCCACATCCAATCCTGGTAAATTGATGTGAGACTTTGTGCTGCCTATAGTGGATCTTACAGCAAAGGTCAATGCTGGTGTGTGCTCAGACACAACACATCAGCCTGCTGCATGGCAACACGTATAATAGAAGGAAAATATCTGAAAAAATCCAGCAATCAGTAAAAACGACCCTTGGAAAATTATGCCTGCAATTATGCAAGCCATAATATATCTTCATTAGGCTGTTGTATAACCTCCATATGTAGCAATTTCTGTACAATCATGTATTCTTGCCAAAAAAGAATATAACATGCAAATAAATAAAGAAATCCAAGAAGGCTCTGTTATTACAATATTGTTGAAATCATACGCTAATATCCTTAGCATATATGTTTACATTTTTAAGGCAATGTAACCCCAATCTGTATCAGGTTTCTCATTTTTTCTCAATTTTCTGTTTGCTCTATCACTTCACTCCACAATAAAAATAAAACTTACCTTTTGTTTACTGCCTGAATCAAAAATCTCTTAGACTGACTTCAGATTTCCTCTATAAAATGGTAGTGATCTTGAAACACCTATTTGTGACGGATGTTCTCTGCTGACTATAATGTACTGCTTTCAAAAGGCTGCATTAAAATGCGAAAAATGAGTGTAGTCTTCACATCACTTGCCTTCTGTGTTGGTTCTTTGACTGAGAATGTGTGAACCGTTTAGTAGATTTGACATCTGTGCTATAAGTCACATTGGCACAATTTAATAGAAATTAATTTAAATCTTGAATCCAATGGCACTCGTTCTGTAGTGAGTGCTGCAGAGCTCACTTCTCAATTTCTATTGATCCAGAAAGATTTAAAGGGCTATATTGGCAAAACAATTCAAATTAATCACTTTCATCAGAATTTTAACAAGACTGCAACTGCAGCATCTTTTAACCATGAGACAGGAATGGAATAACATGCCCTATTAATTTTATAAATATATATTATGCAAGCAATAAACAATACTTTGGTTCTGTGAATCTAAACATTTTGTGTTATTTTTGTTGTTTTAATGATTTTATCATGTGTATTTTGTGGCATGTTGGTAAATTACTATTTAGGTTTTGAAAGATATCACTAACAAACATAATTTTATATTGGTTTGTTGCTTAATTATGCATTTGCTATTTGAGTTTTCAAACATATAGCAAACAAATATATTTTTATATTAACAGTATTTTCATCTTTTATGATTTTGGTTAGTGAAATAAATATATAATTTTAATTGCTTCCATTTTGAAGTAATTTTGTAAAACATTGGTGACTTTAATATGTTTCTAAAAGCATAATTAACAAATCTATGTCACACATAGGCAATTGTATTTGTTAAATTATAGATTCCATTATTAATTATTATGTAAAAATAAGGCTTCCCAGTTAATCAGAAATCCTAAATTACAATATTTGCCTGTATCAATAAGCTTTTTGCATATCATCATTCAGTTTTTGTCATCTTCCACATCAATTCAATTAAATTTGGGGAAATTAAATGAAGCACAGTTATAAATTATACATTTCCGAGGTAGAGTCTTAAATGGTCACTGCAGAACATTAAAAATCTTTTAACCGGTTCATATTGCTGGGAATGTTATGAACTGAATTTCCTCTTCTGTTCCTATCCTGAGTAGGGCAGGATAGAGGTGGGGAATAATGTAAAATGAGGCAGAAAAGCTTATTGCTGCATCTCTGCCCAAAACCGAAGTTTCCTCTCTCTGCCACCCATCCGAAGCTTTCCCCTTCACTGCCCTCTGCCTGCTACCCCCAGGGGAAGGAGGGCACTAGGCCTAGGGGTAGCAGTGGCAAACCCACACTTTATTGGATGGACAGAGAGGCCCTAGTAATGGCCCATTCTCTAAGAAATAGCCCCATAACTATCTCCTATGGCTTTCTATTTAAAATACCCAAAATTTTCAGTGTTCCTGAATGCCCTGGGCATTTAATTTTACAAGTATTGGGTCTCATAACTTAAGAATGTGATTATTGTTGGAGATTTAAAAAGAACATTAACAAGCATTTTTTTCCTTCTGATTCTTAGCTCTCTTCTCAGCCTCTTTTGATATTCTTCTGCAATATCACATTTCCCTCTGCAGCAGTAGAATCTATTTTGCTGGCAGAGATTCTGCCAAGATTTCACTCTGCGTGGAGGAACTGGATCAAACTAAAAGCAGAGTTGGGGCAATCTTTGGAAGCAACATCATGGTCAGACATGTCTGCTGTAGGTAGATTCGTAAGGACAGACCAAGTAGGTTACTTCCCTGCATTGTTTCTTTCTTCAGTTTTATGCACCAGTCTGGCAACTATGGTACGATTTCACATAAACAAAAACAATGAGATTAACAGTGTTCAATGTTAAACAGTGTTCAATGTTATTGTGGAATAAATCAGATGGCAACTTTTTTAGAAATTCATTCCTGAGGCATGGGTGTTGGTGGCTAGGCCAGCATTTATTGCCCATCCTAATTTCCCTTGAGAAGATGGTGGCCTTCTTAAACTGCTGCAGTCCATGTGGTGCAGGTACACCCACGGTGCTGTTGGGAAGGGAGTTTTAGGATTTTGATCCAGTGACAGTGAAGGAACGGCGATATATTTCCAAGTCAGGATGGTAAGTGGCTTAGAGGGGAACTTCCAGGTGATGGTGTTCCTATGTGTCTGCTCCCCTTGTCCTTCTAGATGGTCGTAGTCGTGGCTTTGGGAGGTGCTGTCTAAAGAGGCTGCTGGAGTCCACACGTGTGCAGTAACATGTGGAAATCCAGAAGCTGATGTTTGCTTTGCCTTATAACTTCATGAGCTTTGCTACATTGGTACCTCACTGAGAAATTCAGCTTGAATCACAGAATCAGAGAATCACAGAATTGTTACGGTGTAGAAGGAGGCCATTTGGCCATCATATCTGCACCGGCTCTGAGCATTTTAACTTAGTGCCAATCTCCTGCCTTTTCCCCGTAACCCTGCACATTGTTTCAATTTAGATAATCATCCAATGCCCTCTTGAATGCCTCAACTGAACCTGTCTCCACCACACTTCCAGGCAGTGCATTCCAAACCCTAACTACTCGCTGTGTGAAAAAGTTTTTTCTCACCTCGCATTTGCTTCTTTTGAAAAACACTTTAAAACTGTGCCCTCTGGTTCTCAATCCATTCATGGGCGGGGAAAGTTTCTCCCTATCTGCTCTGTCCAGGCCCCTCATGATTTTAAAAAGTTCTATCAAGTCTCCTCTTAGCCTTCTCCTCTCCAAGGAAAACAGTCAAAACTTCTCCAATCTTTCCTTGACTCATAGACGTCTACAGCACAGAAGGAGGCCATTCATCCCATCACGTCCACACTGGTCACCAAAGATCTGACTACACAAATCCCATTTTCCAGCGCTTGGCCCATAGGCCTGGAGACTATGGCAATGCAAGTGAATGGGCGGAATTTTCTGAGCCCGCTGGCAGCGGGCGTGAAATGTGGCATGCACAGAAAATATGGCGCGACCCGCTTCATGCCGGCGTGAAGTCAGGTCGCAATCGTCCACTCAGCCTGCCAATGGCAAGCCGCGTTTCCTGCCATCAGTCGGTGGGGAGCTAACTTTAATACATTAGCATATAATTAAAAGGCCATCCCACCAGGCTCTTGGAACCCTGTCGTATTGTCCGCCCAAGTCGGTGGGAAAGCACGCCGACATGTTTCACAACAGCACGCAGGCGATGTGCACTTGGTGGCCTTCACTTTGGGGGAACTGAGGTGGGTGAGCAGCAGCGTTCTCCACAGCTCGTTTGTTGTCTACAGGCCTCAGGGGTGCCGGGGCGGTGGTAGCAACTGATGCCTGGCCCCGCAGGCGTCTGCTGAGGAGGGGTGTCAAGTGCTGCCCTGGCATTGCATCTCACGCACAGGCAATTGAGGTGGGGGCAGTGTATGTGAGGGAAATGGTCACACATTAGGGAGACCTATATAAACTGACCATGCCTGTGCAACTAAGACAGATCAGGTGCAACCAAAGTGATATGACTGGGGTCAGGCTCCTAGCTTGCCTACCCATGCAAGCAACGCGGAGGCACCAAAAGGCCACCAAGCATCCATACCTTATCGCCCCCCCCAACCCCACCCCGCGGTGCCCGCCATCTCCCCCAATCCCCCCGGCACAGACTTCGAGTCTGCCACCACTTTATTGGACCGCAGAGCAGTTGGGCTCCACACGTTGTACAATCTCCTCGCCAATGCTGGCCATGTAGCAGTCACTGATAGAGGCGCTCACAGCCGCTTGCAATCTCAGCATCCTGGTTTGGACCAGTGTCCCCCATGTTGCAGGTTGACAGGGCAGCCATGCAGCGTCTCATCTCTGGCCATCAGAGGGGTGACCACCACTCTCTGGGAAGCATTAAAGGCTGGTCAAACAGAGCCGGGAAAAGTGCTAAGTACAGCCAAGATAACCACGTCTCCCCCTCTCTTTCATGCTGCAGGAGGACCAGGTCAGGATCATGGATCCTGGTGACCTAACTGTATCCCTGAAGGCTTACAGAGACTGTAGAAGATGGAGGAGAGAGCAACTGAGGCACCTGCCTTTTACCTTGTGCAGAAAGGTTTCACATCTGAGTGACAAGAACTCTGCTCATCAGAACAAGGAGCCACAGGCAGGGAGACATTCTTAGGAGTTTATTGACAATAATGAACTGTATGTACAAGTGATCAACACCCATGCCCAGGCTGTGCAACTACTTTTATCTAACTCTCCTAACCCTGCCGCTACGTCTTGGTGCTCCCCGGACATCCACAGCAGAGGTGGAGGCAGCCTGCTGACTGTGACGCCCTGCTTGTGATGACTTTGGCGGGCATCCTCTGGAGGGCCGAGACTTGGAGGGCCCTGGCCTGCTTTTGGGCTCCTCCAGTGTGGCAGTGGCACCCTCCTCGGCCTGTGAAGCTGGAGCTGCTGAGGTCACAGGAAGATAGGATTCAGATAGGCCGGTCACTCCCAGAGTCACCTGGGTGGATGGCCCCAGAGCGTGCACCTGTTGATCCTCCTCCCTATGGGTGACCAAAGGCCCCTGGCTGACTCCATGAGCGGAAGGGGTAGCTGGAGTGAGATCGAGCTGCCCAGCACCCCTCTCGCGTACAGACTGTTGGAGGCCAACTATGGCATCAGCGACAGAGTTAAGCCCACGCAGCAGTGCAGGAGTGATGTCCTGGAACCAAGGTCTCCATGGCAGCCGCCATCCTGCCAGTGTTGACCTCGGTGCGTTGCAATGCCGGCGCTATCACCTCAGACTGAAGGCAGACGGACTCTCCATCGTGCCTTGCAATCTGAGGAGTGCAGCGGTCATCTCTTCCTGATGTTCCCTAGCTTGCCTTTGCAACTCCAGCAACTGTGACATGACCGAGTCCAGAGGCTCGTCATCTGACTCGGACTCAGCAACGTTCTGGTCTCCAACAGTCCTCCAAGTGCCGGGGACTTGGGAAGTCCCTGCCTCCGCCTGCTGTGGATCAGAAAGTGCGATGTGCTGACCAGATTGTGATCCCAATGCTTCTCTAAAGCTAGGTCCCACTGAGGTGTGTGTCTCTGTGCCGGTGGAGGGTGTGGGTGAGCGCTGTGACAGGACTTCAGGGAAGGTGACTTCAGATTCCCCTTCAGAGGTTTCTTCGGGACTTGATTGGAGGCCTGGGTCATGGTCTCCTTCTGTTGTTTGGCAGGTGTGCCTGCGAAAGCAAGAGGAGATAATTAGTGCATGGCATTGGCCTGTGAAAAAGGACACATCACTCACAGCATGGTTGTCTGATGGATATTGCACTGCCGGATCCTCACTTGGTAGAGCAGCGCCGACCTCACCCTTCAGCACAGGAACCGGTCCCAGTCATCGCCGGCCAGCTGGATGGCTCTGTTTTCAAACTCTGTCAGAACTTTGATCTCCGGCATCCCTCCACCTGTCCGTGACCTTTCCCTCCTGTTGTGAGCCAGTTTGTCCTACATGGATAGAGATGGGGAGAGTGTATCAGGATTCCTGCTGGACCAGATGATAAGTATGCCTGGCCTGTGTGGGTGGGGAGTGGTCCCATGGATGGGAAGAGGACAATGATGGTGTGTGTGAGAGAGTGAATGGTGATATCCATAGCACTGGCAGTGAGTGAGATCCCTGAGGATGTGTGATGGGTTTGTGAGTTGGGAATGATGAGAAGAGTGATTTACCCTGACGGAATGGAAGAGATCATTCATCCTTTTGCGACACTGGGTGGTTGTCCTCCTCTGCAGGGCATTTGCATTGACCACCTCTGCCACCGCCTCCCAAGCCAGGTTGGTGACTTTGCTGCCCATCCTGTGGCCAGAGTGGGGTAGAGCACATTCCGGTGGGCCTCCATGGCATCCAGCAGTCACTCAAGGGACCCATCATTGAAGCGGGGGGGTTGCAGTCCTTTTCCCTTTGCTGGCCATGTCTCCAGGACAGCAGTGGTGATCTGGTGACGCTGAGCACTCTGCTGGTGACTCACTTTTAAAGATGGCAGCCGGCGTGTAGCAACAGCGTGTTGATGATAAGCAGGCGAATGAGAGCCTGCCCACCATGGAAACGGCGTGTTTCCCAGGAATGCATAAATAATGAGGCGGGCTTGTGTGAAAACCCATCATTTTCGACGGCGGGTAGGACTCCATTTTACCTGCCCGCTACCGCACTTAGTGCAATTCTGGGAAAATTCCGTTCAATATCTAAATACTTCTTAAATGTTATGAGAGTTTCTGACTCAACCACCCTTTCAGGCAGTGAGTTTGTCTGTCCCACCACCCTCTGCGTGAAAACATTTCTCCTCAACTCCCCTCTAATCCTTCTACCTCTTAACTTAAATCTATGCCCCCTGGTTATTGACTCCTCTATAAATGGAAAAAGTACCTTTCTATCCACCGTAACTATGCCTCTCTTAATCTTTACACTTCTATCAGGTCCCCTCTTAACCTTTGTTGCTCCACGGAAAACAACCCCAACCTATCCAATCTTTCCTCATAGCTCAGACCCTCCAGCCCAGGCAGTATCCTGGTAAATCTCCTCTGCACCCTCTCCAGTGCAATCACATCCTTCCTATAATGTGGTGACCAGAACTGCATGCAGTACTCCAGTTGCGGCCTAACCAGCATTTTATACAGTTCCAGCTTAACCTCCCTGCTCTTGCATTCTATGCCTCAGCTAATAAAGGTAAGTATCCCATTTGCCTTCTTAACCACCTTATCCACCTGCTCTGCTACCTTCAGGGGTCTGTGGATATGCACGCCAAGGTCCCTCTAATCTTCAGTGCTTGCCAGGATCCTACTATTACTCCTCGTAACTGAAGTGTCTCATCCCTGGAACCCTCGCAAACCTCTTCTGCACTCTCTCCAATGCATTCACATCCATCATATAGTGTGGCACCCAGAATTTGTACACAATACTCCAGCTGAGGTCTAACCAGTTTCTTACATAAGTTCATCATAACCTCCCTGCTCTTATACACTATGCCCCTATTAATGAAGCCTAGAATTCTGTATAGTTTAGAAACAGCTCTCGCTACCTGTCCTGCCATCTTTAATGACTTATGGACATATACACCCAGGTCTCTCTGCTCCTGCACACCCTTTAGAGTAGTAGCCTTTATTTTATGCGGTCTCTCCATGTTCTTTGTACCTCACACTTCTCCGCATAGAACTTCATTTGCCACCTATCTGCCCACTCCACCAATGTGTCATAGTCCTTTTGAAGTTCTATACTGTCCTCCTCACAGTTTACAATTCTCCCAAGTTTTGTGTCATCCGCAAACTTTTAAATTATCCCCTGCACACCAAGATCTAAATCATTTATGTACATCAGGAAAAGCAAGGATCCTAATACTGACCCCAGGGGAACTCCACTACAGACCTTCTTCCAGCCTGAAAAACACCATTAACCATTACTCTCTGTTTCCTATCCCTCAGCCAATTTTGTATCTATTCCTCACAAGCCTGTCGTGTGGCACTGTATTGAACGTCTTTTGGAAGCCCATATATACCACATCAATGGCCTTGCCCTCATCAACCATCTCTGTTACCTCTTCAAAAAACTCCAGCAAGTTAGTTAGACACGATTTCATTTAACAAATCCATGCTAACTCTTCTGAATCAATTCACATTTTTCCATGTGACTATTAATTCCATCCCAAATAATTTTCTTGAAATCTATAAGGGTATGAAATCGCTGCACTAACTCAATAGATACCCATAAAACATAGCAGATAATGTTTGGGCTGGTGTATTCAGGTGTAAGTAATTTTAAGTGGTGTGATAAGGCTCAATTACTGCTAAACAAGCTCTCTGGCATTGAAAAGTAATTTTACACGTTTGGAATCTCATTTCTTCAGAATGTGGTTTTTGTTGGGATCTTTTTTAAACTAAAAATTTCAAATAATTTTACTTCATTTTTTCCTATGTTTCTGCCTCTCATAACGCCATCTGTATTGCCTGTATTTTGCTTTCTGCACCTGATTTTATGTTGAATCATGTATTCAAATTAATTTTCTTTGTTTAAACATAATGGGCAGGGCTCTTGGACCACTCCAGAGTTGGGAATGGAGTTGGACAGGGCCTGAAAATACCCAACACAGCTCCTATTGTCAGCCTATTTGGATGAGGCAGGTTCATGACCTGCTGGTCTCATTAGGCTCATTAAGAGCCCACTTAAAGGTAAGTTAAGGAGGTCGGCTTAGATTCTCCGGTTAGCCCGTATTATTGCAAAGCAATGATGATGTAGACCAATGCCTGGTGGCGGGCACAAAGTGGCAGGCTGAGCTGCTAGTGTTCCAGGCAGGTCACCTTAATGCTGAAACACTCACTGAGTTACTTACCATTTATTACAGTCAGGTGCTCCTCTGAAGCTGAAAGCCTCTGACTGGACCTCCAATTTGAGAGCCCACCTGCTGCCCTTATTTGGGCAGGGAACCTCTCTTCATGGCAATTAATGCAGCAGCATGGTCAAAGTTCTGGCAAGATATTGTTTACCCTCAGGGGCAGGTTGGGGCCCAAACAATCCTGGCTCCTGTTTCCCACCCCAAAATGAAAATTCATCCCCATTATTCAGTAATTCAATAATTCAGTCTTAGTGAATTTTCTTCAATAAAACTGGATTTACTTGCTCTGCAGATGCCACAGAGCTGCAGTGGAGGGTGCCACGTGGTGCAAGTGCCCAATGACTGTAAGTTCCCATTCAAAACCTTGTGAAAAGTTTCTGGGCAGCTGTAAGCACAGTAAATGGCAAGTGTCATTCCCTCGCTGCTGAACATAAAATCTGGATCATTAAGCACTGGGCAAGCTGACTCAGGAAAGATGCTGGTGACCAAATCTTGGTGGTGAGCATTGAACTTTTTAAGGAGTATGTCCTTAGTTGTGCTGAAAAGGGCAACTGATTCAGCCTTCTTGAATTGTTGCAATCCTGACTAATGTTTCTTATTTTCACCTATTGAGATATTGAGAGAAAAATAACATTGCAGTATAAAGTTACTCATATGTCAGGAATAATTTTGTAATAGTAATATTAATTGAGTATTGATGAAGAAAGAGACATACTGCTGAAACGTTTTGCCCTGCACTCATCAGGACTGATTCGCAAGAATATGGGAACAAAAGATTGGCAGTTAACTGTTCCCTGGTGCGTTCTCCATGGCAATGCCTCTAACAATCAGTGTCCACTTGCCAATCAGTCAGCGCTCTCTTCTTATGCAATATAAATTGTTGTTCCTTTTACAATTGGTATTCTTGTGAATCTGACCTGATTAGTGCAAGATGAAAAGCTTCAACAGCATGTCTCTCTTTTCAGCAATACTCAAGTTCTATACTACCAAATGACTATTTATTAATTGTCTACTGAGTTATATAAAAATTGTGATTGCTATTTATTTACCTTAATGTTAACGTTAAAGGGTAGATTTTCTGAGTCCATACTGCCAGTGGGAACCTTGTCTGTTGTAACATTTTGGGATTACTGACTGTTTAGCCATGGAAAGATTTAGTTGTCGTTCAAATTACGACATAAGAACATAAGAATTAGGAGCAAGAGTAGGCCAGTCGGCCTTTTGAACCTACTCCGTCATTCAATAATGACCTGATTGTGGCTGTAACACCACTCTCCCCTCCACTTTCCTTCCTGACCCCATAACCCTTGACTCACTTGTCAACCAAAAATCTGTCTAACTTAGCCTTGAATATATTCAATAACCCAGCCTTCGCTGCTTGCTGTGGAAGAGAATTCCAAACACTAACAATCATCTGAAGAGAAGAAATTCCTCCTCATTTGTCTCAAACAGGAGACCCTTTATTTTTAAACAGTGCTCCCTAGTTCTAGATTCCCTCACAAGATCTATCAGCATCTACCCTATCAAGCCCCTTCAGAATCTTATATGTTTCAAAAGATCACCTCTCATTCTTCTAAATTCCAATGAGTATTGGCCTAACCTGCTCAACCTTTCCTCATAAGACAATTCCCCATCCCAGGAATCATCCAAATGAACCTTCTCTGTTTCCAATGCAAAATATCCCTCTTTAAGTAAAGTGACCAAAACTGTACACAGTACTCTAGATCTGGTCTCACCAATGTCCTGTACAGCTGTAGCAACATTTCCTACATTTATACTCCATCTCCCTTGCAATAAAGGCTAACATTCTATTTGCCTTCCTAGTTACTTGCAGTACCTGCATGCTGACTTTTTATGATTCATGTGTAAGGACACCCAGATCCCTCCGTACTGCCGCATTCTGCAGTCTCTCTCCATTTATATAATGTTCTGCTTTTCTATTCTTCATGCCAAATTGGACAACTTTACAATTTTCTACATTATACTCCATCCTATTGAGTTGGATGATCAGCCATGATCATAATGAATGGCGGAGCAGGCTCGAAGGGCCGAATGGCCTATTCCTGCTCCTATTTTTTATGTTTCGATGTTTCTATCCACCAAATTTTTGCCCACTTACTTCACCTATCTATATCCCTTTGCAGATTCTTTGAATTCTCCTCACAACTTGTTTTCCTACCTATCTTTGCATTGTGAGCAAATTTGGTACAATTCAGTTAGTCCCTTCATCCGAGTCATCAATTTAGATTGTAATTAGTTGAGGCCCAGCATTCATTCCTGTGGCAATCCACGAGTTACTGATTACCATCCTGAAAATGACCTATTTATCCCAACTTTCTGTTTCCTGTTAGCTGGCCAATCCTCTATCTGTGCTAATATATCATTCCCAACACCATAAGCTCTTATCTTTACTTTTTATCTGGCACCTTACCAAATGCCTCTTGGAAATCCAAACACACTTCATCTGCTGGTTCACCTTTATCTACCCTGCTTGTTACACCCTCACAGAAAGCTAATAAATATGTCAAACAGTTTCCCTTTCACAAAACCATGTTGACTCTGCCTGATTATATTATGATTTTCTAAATGACCTTCCACTACCTCTTTAATAATGGGGCAGAATCGTCCCAGATTTGCACTAAGTGCTGTAGCGGGTGGACAAAATGATATTTTACCCGCCGGCCGCAATGGCGGCTTCTCATGCCGTATCATCATGTCCAATCCTGCCGCATTAGTTATGCATTCCTGGGAAACAGGTTGTTTTGATGGCAGGCGGGCTCTCATTCATCCACCACGCCTTCACCTCGCTGCTTCATCAAGCCAGGCACCATATTTAAAGTGCATCCAAACGCACATATCACAGTACTTCCAGCCCAGGACTGCTGCATGGAAGACATAGCCCCAAAAGGCAAGAAGACTGCAGCCCCCAGGTTCAATGTCGCGTCCCTCCAGCGCCCTTTGGACACAGTGGAGGGTTGCCATGATGTCCTCTACCCCACTCTGGCCTCAGGATGTGCAGCAACATTAACCAATCTAAATTGGGAGGTGGTGGTAATGGTGGTCAGCGCCATCATGCCGTGCAAAAGAGGATAGCCACCCAGTACCGAAAAAGGATGAACGATCTCCTCCAGGGTAAGTCACTCTTCTCATCACTCTCAACTCACACACTCACAAAGCCATCACACATCCACAGGGATCTCACTCACTGCCAGTTCAAGGGATATCACCATTCACTCTCATACCATAAAACCATAAGACGTCGGA
Organism: Cetorhinus maximus; assembly: GCF_964194155.1. Lineage (NCBI taxonomy): Eukaryota > Metazoa > Chordata > Chondrichthyes > Lamniformes > Cetorhinidae > Cetorhinus > Cetorhinus maximus. The sequence continues at coordinate 133,465,035 of NC_135879.1, read as the reverse complement.
GCAGAAGTAGGCCATTCGGCCCATTGAGTCTGCTCCGCCATTCAATGAAATCATGGCTGATTTGATAATCCTCAGCTCCACTTTCCTGCCTTTTCCCCATAACCCTTGATTCCCTTACTGGTTAAAAATCTGTATTTAAGATATAAACACTCACCTTCATTGTCCTCATCCCATCCATGGGACCACTCACACATGCCAGGTATACTTATCATCTGGCCTGGCAGGCATCCTGCTTACACTCTCTCCATCTCTATTCATGCAGGACAAGCTGGCACACAACAAAAAGGAGAGATCACAGAGCAGCGGTGGAGGAATGCCTGAAATCAAGTCCCTCATAGACTTTGAAAACAGAGCCACCCAGCTGGCCGGCGAGGATCTGGACCATTCCTGTGCTGACGGTGAGGTCGGCGGTGCCCTACCAAGTGAGGATCCAACAGTGCAACATCCATTAGACAACCATGCTATTATTGATGTGTCCTGTTCTGCAATCTCCTGAGATGCACTAATTCTCTCTCCTTGTTTTCACAGGCACATCTGGGAAACAGCTGAAGGGGTCCACAACCCAGACCCTCAACTGAAGCCTCGAAGAAACCTCTGAAGAGGAATCTGAAGGCACCCTCCATGAAGCCCCATCACAGCACTCACCCACACCCTGCACCAGCGCAGAGACACACACCTCGGTGGGACCTAGCTTTAGAGTAGTATCAGAATCAAAATCTGGTGAGCACATCGCACTGTCCAATCCACAGCAGGTGACGGTCAGGTGCTGAAGGTTGACAAAGGATCAGGTGCATTTAAAGTTTCACAGCTGCGTCTCCATGATATGACCCTGATCACAAAGTGCAAGTGAGCTGCCCTCAGACAGACAGGAGTCAGACATTCGCAGAGGCTATATGAAGATCTATGGAGTGTCCTCACTGCATGTCGTCATCATCCTCCTACAATCGAGTGACAATTAGGGCCTCCACTGCATCTCCATGACAGGAGCCTTATCACAGAGGGTATCTGCACTGCCGTTAGCAGACTGGAGTCAAACATTCAAAGATGCAATGTGAGGATCTATATTGTCTCCTCACTGTATGTCGTCATCATCCTTCATAAATCTAGCAGCTACGAGAGCCTCCTGAGCGCGCCTGCCTCATCTAGCCAGTGCGATGGCCTCATCGCCTTCATCATTTTCTTCGAGGACCTCCTCACCCTCATTCCTGTCGATGTTCTCCTCATTGGAGGAGACCTTCAGCTCCTCCATCTCCTCCTCAGCCACCTCCTCTCCACTTGCAGCACCAAATTGTAAAGAGCGCAGCAGACGACGATGATGCGTGACACCCTCTGTGGGCTATATTGCAGGGTTCCACGAGACCGGTCCAGGCACCAGGACCTCATATTCAGCATCCTGCTCCATCAAGTTGCGAGTTGCAGCATGAGTTTCATTATACCTTCACTCTGCTGCAGCCTGAGGCCACCATGTGGGTGTCATCACTACATCCTCTGTGGGTAGCCCTTTTCCCCGAGGAACCATCCCTGCAGCCTCTGTGGACCCTAGAAAACATCAGGGATCTGTGACTGAGAATGTAGGAGTCATGGACACTCCCCAGAAACCATGCACAGACCTGCAGGATACGTTTGTGGTGGTCACACACCAGCTGCACATTCAGCGAATGGAAGCCCTTGCGGTTGACATAGTTGACCACGTGTTGCGAAGGAGATCTGAGTGCCACATCAGTGCAGTCGATTGCACCCTACACCTGTGGGAAACCTGAGATCTTGGCAAATCCAATCGCTCTCGCATCCTGGCTATCCTGGTCCCAGACAAAATATAAAAAGTTGGGTGCCCATGCGAAGATGGTATCCATGACCTCATGGATTCATTTGTGGGTGCAGGCTTGTGATATCCCACAAAGGTCACCACATCCCAGAGGTTAGTGAGCTGCATGGCTACCCAAAACCCCACCCATCTCTGCCCCACTCCACCTGACCAATTGGCTGCAGCTTTTCCCATTGGACTGCATGCTGTGCTCTTAGCTCAGCTGCAGGCATTCTCCTAACCCACACTGCAAGACTGCATTTTTAGCATGAACCATGGGGGAGACTGGTCCAAACCAGAATGATGACATTACAAGGGGCTGTGAACGCCTCCACCAGTGACTGCTCCAAGGCCAACTTTCGCAAGGAGATTGTACAATGTGCCCAGTCGTCCAACTGCTCTGCAGCCCCCTGAAAAGTTCATTAGTTTGCAGTCTCTGCCTGAGGGGTGAAAAGTTCAGTAACATTTGGTGGCACTTTCATGCCTCTGCATT